>NC_044979.1:27150639-27487381 GCF_008728515.1 Papio anubis
GGTGTGAAAGTTGTTAGACTTCTGAATAGTGTTTTCTGGTTTCTTTTGTTTTCTCCTGATCAGATTCCTGGATTACCCACACTCACAACCAGAGACCTGTTTAATTTAACCTGAACCGTAATTTCAGTCTTGTGAAAGTTCAGAGCTTTTCCTATTGAGTCCCAGGGCATCTTTCCTCATATTTCTCTCTGCTTCCAGACACTGGAATCCACAGAAGTTGCCTCACTACTGCCCTACCTCAGTTTGAACCCTAAACCTAACTGTCTCACCAGTTTCTACCACAAAATAAATAAATAAAAATCAACTCCAAAATCAATTTTACTAGAGAAAACTTCTAAGAATTTGGTGAGTAAAGAAACAGTCATGTCATGAAATGTGGCATTCTGCCATCCATCTGGCTCTACTACCACTTATCTCAAGCTTGTCCAACCTGCGGCCCATGGACTGCACGAGGCCCAGAATGGCTTTCAATGTGGCCCAACACAAATTTGTAAACTTTCTTAAAACATTGTGAGACTTTTGTTGTGATTTTTTTTTTTTAAGCTCATAAGCTATCATTAGTGTATTTTATGTGTGGTCCAAGACAATTCTTCTTCCCATGTGGCCCAGGGAAGCCAAAAGATTGAACACCCCCGATTTATCTCCAACTTTTTTTTTTGAGACAAAGTCTTGCTCTTGTCCCCCAGGCTGGAGTGTGATGGCGCGATTTTGGCTCACTGCAACCTCCGCCTCCTGGGTTCAAGCAATTCTCCTGCCTCGGCCCCTGAGTAGCTGGGATTACAGGCACCTGCCACCATGCCCGGCTAATTTTTGTATTTTTAGTAGAGATGGGGTTTTACCATGTTGGCCAGGCTGGTTTAGAACTCCTGACCTCAGGTGATCCACCCGCCTCAGCCTCCCAAAATGCTGGGATTACAGGCATGAGCCACCGCACCCAGCCATCTCTTTCTATTTCTTCTTCCCTTTCTCTGATCCTAATGAGACAATTTTTCTCAGTGTTGCAAAAATAGTTCCTTCCACAATCAGGTCTCAGTATTTTACTTTGTACTCCAAAGCACCTTCACCAATACGTACAGTTCTCTTCCTAAAACGAATGCTATTGAGTAAAATTTTCTCCAACTTATAATTTAAAGTAGAAAATTTTAAAAATACATTTTAAATAAAAAAATTTTAAACCACTGGTAATTGTACCACCAGACATAACTAAGGTCAATATTTTGGTATGTGTCCTTCTAGTCTTCCCCTCTATAGTAAATGATAAGTTTAAAAGGAATCATCACTTCTATCTCTATTTCTATACCAAGATATCAAAATACCGACAAAAGGTTTCAGATAGCTCTTCTTGGAAACATATTTTTTGAATGTAAAAAACGAAAACAAGAAAACAAAAGAGGAATTCCACCTCCAAATGTTTTATATGCCATCTCTATTACTGATAACAAGGATCACCTGAATCTGATGAAATCCTTTTGACCTCAATGTCCACGTATAGTTAGTACTGTTTCCACACTATACGTGGCAATGGTAACATACTGAAAAGCATGAGAACTTGAGCAACGGACAATGTATATTAAATGACCACCCATGATTCCTTTTTAAGGCTGAAAAATCTAGTTTTGTCATCCACCATGGGCCTAAATAAAGTTTGACCCAGAATTCATAACGATTAAAAGAAAAAAAGAAAACACTCTAAATGGGTGCAAAATGGCTCTAACTAAAAAATCTTCTACTAACAGGGTAATTCCCTAGATTTCCTGTGGTAGAAATATTTGCGTAAAAGTGTATTTCCAAAGTACTTCTGTAGCTTTCTATAAACTGCTGTCAATATTGAAGTGTGGATATAGGCCGATTTTTCTTTGTACACCTTCGCTAACCTATAAAAACTCCTTAGAAGCTATCAAAAAGAGATTACTCCTTTAAAGGTCCATCTGGAGGAAACTTCTGTGACTATAATAGTCATTCTCACTACTCTTTCTTATAATTTCTAAAGTAAATCTAGTAGTTACTCAAATAACATTTTTTCTTTTTTTTTTTTTTGACGGGGTCTTGCTTTGTTGCCCAGGCAGGTGTGCAGTGGTGTGATGATGGCTCACTGTAGCCTCCAATCCTGGGCTCAAGCAATCCTTCTGAGTCAGCCTCTCGAGTAGCTGAGACTACAGGCATACACCACCACACTCAGCTGATTTTTTTTATTTCTTATACAGAGGGGAGTCTCACTATGCTGCCCAGGCTGGTCTTGAACTTTTGGGATTAAGCGATCCTCCTGCTTTGGCTTCCCAAAGTGTTGCAACTACAGGCATGAGACACTCACTGTGCCCAGCTGAAATATTTTTTTTAAAGGGAGTAGGGGTAAGGACCCTGACCATCAAGAGTTTGCTAATGCATAAAACAAAAATATTATAGAAAAATATCTAGGCCTTCACGCCACTGCACTCCAGCCTGGGAGACAGAGCAAGACCCCATCTCAAAAAACAAAAAAACAAAAAAACAAAAAAAAAAGAAAGAAAGAAAAATATCTAGGCCTTTATCACTTTACTGTAAGTATTTCAAAGATCTCCGACCTGAAAAGTTAGATTTTAATTCTCAATGACTTGCTCACACTAAGTTCTGTCATGACATTTGCCTATTCTTTGAATAATTTTCTGTTTTCACATTTCATGGATTATAAAAAGAGAATTTTTTTGTCTTTTCTTACACATGTACTTTACCTATCAATAATTAACGCAGTAAGCACTACGAAAATTCCTTCTGCTCCCCCAGATAAGGTGAGCTTTAATTGTTAAAGTAAACCATATTACTTTTATATTTAAGGAAAGTGCATTTTGCTTTAAAAGGTAAAAGCTCTTCTCAAATAAACATAAATTTAGTATATTATTATAGCATACTATAACCAAATTTGTTCGAAAGGGTGGGCTGGGCATGGTAGCTCATACCTGTAATACAAGCACTTTGGGTGGTCCCAGCAGGCAGACTGCTTGAGCCCAGGAGTTCAAGACCAGCCTGGGCAACATGGCAAAACCTCATCTCTATTTTAAAAAAAGGTTGGGGGGGGGGGGCGTGTTTAATAATATTTTCCTTATAGTACTGCTGGAGAAAAAAGAAAAGCATTATAAATTCTACTCTATGTTCAACAAAAGGGGAAGCTACTGCAGACAATCTAAAAATAAATTATCATGTCTGTATTCATAAATTATTTAATTATTCTGGATAAAAAAACAATTTGTATATAAATCTGGCTCTTTAGTAAATAAGCATACGAATATTTATTATACTCTCAGGCAGAAAAAAAAGATGCCTAAGACTCTATAGCTAATTCAAGCCTATTTCTGTAGGGCAGAAAGGCATTCGGAAAGAGGGACCAAGATTAAGAAAGTCAATTCCTATATGCCTTAAAATGAACCTTTTCCAAAGAGACCCTAATAACAGTCTCAAACCAGTTCAGAGGTGATCATAGAAATTTAGCTTTTAATTTTAAAAGAAAAGTTATAATTTCTCTTCTTACAAAAATTATGAAAATAAATTCATGTCAAGAAGACTTAGTATCTACATTGTAACCATTTTTATTCTTAATTATTTTATGAGTCTCCAGAGCAATTATTTTATTCCCGAAGCAATATGAGTTGGCATAATACACAGTAGAACTGAGCATTCATTACTCTTGGAAAGAGTGGTATTCTATGCAGTAAAGGTTTCTAAAATCCAATAATAACTATGCTAGATTATTGGTATTATTTGCTTTTTAAGCGGCTAATCTGAGACCTATTATAATGTTGGCATTAACCTCTAAATATTATGGTAATTAAGTTTTCCTAGGTTTTAGAAACTTAAGAAACATGTTTGCTACCAAGCTTCAGAACAAAATTTAAAAGGCAGGAAAAGAATACAAAAACAAAAAACAACTAAAACAACAAAATTATTTACAGGCTTATGAAAAGTTATTAGCAATTAAAGGACTTACCAACACTTGGCTGCCTAATTTGATATCTGCTTCCTCTGAAAATGTATCTTAGTTCTCTTTATTCCAGTAATTCTCATATTACTCTACTACAATATAAGCGCAACAAAAATCCAGAAGTACACCAGTTTTCCATGAAAACACAACACATATAAACTAGACACATACACACATAAAAGCCCACGTTACACTTTTTTTAGGCAATCTAATTTCATTTGTGTAAGAGCTCCCCACCCCCACCCCTGACCCTTCCTTACCTGTCACTGCCTGGTTTAGATGATGCCTGTAGCCAATGAAGATTTTGTTTTCCATTGCAACTGCTACTCACCTGTTTGAACATCAATAACCATCTGATGGCCTCCTCTCATTCCTGGTCGGTTATCTTCCCCATCACCTTTAGTAGAAATAACAGTTTCTTTTAAAGGAATAACAAACAACAGCATACCCAGAGTAAATTTATTCATAAGTCTGTAATCAGTAGTAAAAATAACCCACACTTATTTTTTCAAAATATTAAGAATAAGTAAAAGGACTCATAAAAGTAACAGTATGACTCAAATCTGTATTTATAATAATCTTGTTCTTTTTTCCAAATGCTTTCAGGACATGAATGAACTTGGAAGTTATTTTTGATTTACTTATGATCAATGCCACAAACCAGCAGACACAAAACATTATACAAAAACATAAAACAAAAATCTCTAAGCCACTTGGGTGCCGAAGTGAAGGTCAAAAACATTACAAAATTAGATCTCCTGTATATATTCTAGGCATAGTTCATTAGTATAATGAGCAGTTTTAAAGTTGAGTTATTAAACTATTTACAAAAACAAAGATGTTATCAAGTTTTATATTATGATATTAATTTTGTATAATGTGTACAATTATTTTGTATAATTTTTGTACAATTTTGTACTTTGTATAATTATTTTATATAACTTTGTATAACGTATTAATTTTGTGCCAATATTTCAACAATCAGTTCCCACCTAATTTACCAACTACTTCATGTAAGTACTGACTGAAGAAATCTAAGAAATCTAAGATTTACTTCACTTTGATTCTTATTTCCATCAGAGTTTAATAGGCAGGTTTAAATACAATCAGTAAAACTTTATTTAAACTTCCAAAAGAGAACACTATTATTCAACTTGTATCTAATCTTACTTTACACCAAATCTTACATAAATAAAGTTATGGCCGGGCGTGGTGGCTCATACCTGTAATCCCAGCACTTTGGGAGGCCAAGGTGGGTGGATCACCTGAGGTCAGGAGTTCAGGACCAGCCTGGCCAACATGGTAAAACCCTGTCTCTACTAAAATACAAAAAATTAGGCATGGTGGCATGCACTTGTAATCCCAGCTGCTCAGAAGGCTGAGGCAGGAGAATCACTTGAACCCGGGAGGCGGAGGTTGCAATGAGCCGAGGTTGCACCACTGCACTCCAGCTGGGCAACGAGAGCGAGACTCTATCTCAAAAAAAAAAAAAAAGTTATAACTTCATTTTGGTAGTTCAAAAGGTTATAAGATCCTAATGTCTTACCTGATATAAACTAGAAAGCCTAAGGCTTTCTTCATAACTCTCCTATTAGTTGAAATATATTACTTTGGCTAATAAGTTTCCCTGTATTGGCTTTCTCCTAATGTAAAATGGAGAACATCCAATTTTATACTAATTTCACAAGGGTCCTATGAAAATGACTGAAATGTCAGTTCTTATATACAGAAAATAAGACACAAAACTGAAGCTTTTCATTACTACTGTATTCAGCGGCTAATCGTCCAGAAGTTCCCTTCAAATCCTTTCTCCTAATAGTTAAGCCTTTAGACTGTGCAATTTATTATCATTGAAGTTTTGCCCTTTCTTCTTTTCTTCCCCCATTAGTCAGTATCACCATTTTTAAGAATAGATTTAAGAAAGCATATTCATCCCTGAGAGGTCTGAGGAAAAAAAGAAAGCACTAAAATGAATCCATTTTCAGTATGTATTTTATATGTTGAATCCATTAGTTTGCAAATACACAATTACAGTCTGTTTGCTAATAATATGTGTCTTTAAAGAAAATTACCTCATACGTGACTGATAAAATAGGAGAATGATGCTCATCTAACATCAATTATGGAGGTTCTTGAGCAATTTTCCCCTGCATATTAATGTGCAACACTATCAGGAGAAAGCTTTCTCACAACTAAAGAGAAGTCCTTAGCAATACATGAAGACCACAATGAAAAAAGCTCAGTATCCACAGAACTGTCTTCCTTTAATGCAAACAGTTGCATTAAGAAATTGCTACACTTTCCACTATGTTAACTATCTGGCAAAGCAGTGAGTACAGATGAAGAAGTGACAAAAACTTCCCCCTTATACGAAAATAAGGGATTCATGAAGAAGACTATACTCTGGATCTGATTTCAAGTTTTGATGAAAACAGTCTTTATTAGAAGCAAATGCCCTCCAGGATCCACATTTCAAAGATGAAGGCATGCGCCCAGGGCTTAAGTCTAAACACACTATGATGTTCAATATAAGTACCTTTGAAGATTTAAATGCACTGATATTAATTTTTATTATAATTATTACACTAGTTTTTATTAGTAGCTGGTTATAAAGTTCCACAGATTTGGAATGGTCTTCTGCCTTTCTATTTTTCTTATATGCCCTGCTAGGTTTAGCAAGCAATTTTGCAGAAGTTAAGCTTTTCAAGAACATGCGTATGGCAATACAACACAGCCTATAATTTTATACCATGCATCTATCAAAGCAGTTTATAATGATATTCTGTGTAAAAGCTGCCCAACCTTCTGTTATGGCAGTAAAACAAAAAGGTTTAAAAAGAAAATTTTAATATAACAACGAATTCTACTACCTGGTTAAGGAACCTATGTCTTGTTTTAAACATCTGCTTTTTATTTATTTTGTTATGGTGGTTGTTTTGTTTTTTGAGACACAGTCTCACTCTGCTGCCCAGGTTGAAGTGCAGTGGTATGAACATGGTTGACTGCAGCCTCGACCTCCCAGGCTCAAGCCACCCTTCTACCTCAGTACCCTAAGCAGCTGGGACAACAGGTGCCTGCCAACGTATCTGGCTTTTTTTTTTTTTTTAAGATGGAGTCTCTATCTGTCTCCCAGTCTGGAGTGCAATAGTGTAATCTCAGCTCACTGCAACCTCTGCCTCACAGGTTCAAGTGGTTCTCCTACCTCAGCCTCCCAAGTAGCTGGGATTACAGGTGCACACCATCACACCCAGCTAATTAATTTTTGTATTTTTAGTGGAGACAGGGTTTTGCCATGTTGGGCAGGCTGGTCTTGAACTACTAACCTCAGGTGACCTGCCCACCTTGGCCTCCCACAGTCTTGGGATTATAGGTGTGAGCCACCACACTCGGCTGTATAGTTAATTTTTTGTAGAGACAGGGTCTCACCATGTTGCCCAGGCCAATCTTGAACCCCTGAGCTCAAGCAATCCTCCTGCGTCGGCCTCCAAAAGTACTGGGATTACAGACATGAGCCACTGCACCTGGCCAACATCTTTTCTATTAACATAGTACTATGACACTTGAACTACCTTGGGAAAACTGAAGACTGAGACATTGAAGAAACAGAACTACAATCTAGAAGGTATGGCTTACCTTTGGTACTTTTGGGAATGATTTGACTCCATCGTGGTTTATATTCCTGTTGACTGATATACTGATTGAACAAGCCATCTGCAAATATTGAAGAATGAGAAAGAATTATACCTTAACTACTTACATTATTTATTATAGAAAAAAATTAAAATTTAAAAGACGACATTAAGAGAAATTACTAATATGTCACTAATAAAAAAACACATTTTCATAAAATATGCATCACTTCAGTTTCACTTCATGCTACCCCAACTATAAATAGTAAAATATTAATTGGCACAACCATGCAAACAAATTGCTTTAGGGGAAGCTCATATTAAACGTACTATGTTTCTCACCATTACTGCACCTATTAGATACAAAGTCATTGCTGCATTCAATGGACAAGTATGTGACATTACCAAAGGGTTAGAGACCTTGAAAGAAGGAAAAGGGAGTCAACTGGGAGGGGGAAAAAGTCATAAGACAATTTAAGGCTGCAAAATAGAAGCAGGAGAAAATAAAAATAAATAATCTGTATAAATGTGCTACTTCATTGAAAAAATATCTTATATATCTTTAAAAAATCATTTCTATCATTATTATAAATATAATTGGGAAAAGGAAAGGATAATTTAAGATTAGGAGAATTATATTTTAATTTCTTTTTGTGACCTCCCACCACTTGTCTTTATTTCAACCATGAAATTCTTAATCTTTACATCCTATAATGACATGGAGTCAGTGCATCCCAATCTCTTTCCCCCAACAGTGCTTTGCGCCAGTACTTTTTGCCACCCATATCCAAGAGAACTAGAGAAGAAAATAGAGCTCTAACAATTTTGGTCTAGGTCCTTGATACATTTACAGGAAAAGGGAACACTAACTTTAACATGTGAATTCCATTATTACACAGTTTTGAGTACAAAACTACATAAAGATAAAAGTACTAACAGCAGTAATAAAACTATACTTATGGAACACTTACCAAATGTTAGAATTTATGCTGTCTCATCTCATTTAATTCTAAAAACAATCCTATGAAATACACATTATCATCTCCATTTTATAAACCCGGAAATGTGTATTTAAAAAAAGTAAGAAACTTAACCAAAACCACACAGCTCTTACTTAAATGGTGGAGTTGGTACTGAAGTTCTACCACGCTTTCCTTACTCCTGATTCTGCTGTATCAATAAACTCATTATCTACTTATTAAGTTGTTACACTAGTTACTGTAATGGTATGGAGACTGAACTCCCTACATACATCCCCACATACATACATAAATAATTATGAAGCCCTATTCCCGTGGCCCTCAACAAAGATTAGTTTAAGAATGGTATGGAACCCAATTTTGGCTAATGAAACATGAAGAATCTTCTGGGAGACTTCTAGGCAATTTTTCCTTACTTCTAAAGAGACATACAGAAAAGAAAAATCTACTTTTATACTTCTGGAATATCTGCATGTAATGTATACAAATAGTAAAGCCAATTTATCGAAGTACAAGAATGTAGTCAATTCTATAATGATGACACAGCAGAGAGAAAGAAAGAAATGATCACTGAGTCAACCAACCATGAAATCCACCTTACCTCTGGACTTCTTGCTATGTGCTACAATAACATTTCCTTAGTTTTTAGGCTACAAATCCTAGCTTTTACATGTGCCCAAATAGCGTAAGTTATAAAGTGACTTTTACTATAAACTCTGTCATGTGGCTCAATTTAAAAGTAAAACTGTTTTCTGTGATTTATATATTCACCAGAGACTAAGCAATTTAGAGCATTCCCCCTAATCTTTCTTTCCTGGGTAATTATGAAGCTCAGTTGTAACCAACCCTTTCAGCTGGCTTTAACTGGAAACTTCCATCCTACAGGCACAAATTTCCTTTCTTCTTTCCCTTTGAGACTTTTCAAAATTCTTGCAAAAAGTCAATAAATACTGTAAACACTAAAGCAGGGTAAAGGTTAAAAAAAATGCATTGCATTTAGTACCTTGTTTTAATGTAAAAGAACTTCCTACAACTTTCACAATCTAAAAACAAAAAATTGACACTGTTACATCCCAAATAATCTCCATGCTCCCTATTATTTCTAATTCTTGGAAACTCTTGCCAATAAGGCCTTTTGCCTTGGTAGGCTTGCTTTAGATATATAATTCAGCAAAAAAACTCAGCCTCTCTATTGAAACAATAATGACATTCTCATCTATAAAAATATGACATCCATTACAATGTTTGAAAATCTCAGAAACAAATTAGTAAATAAGAAATTTAAAGATGCCTGTGAACCATGTGAGTTCAAAAAATTATTTCTGTTTAAAGAAGAAGTCAGGCAGTTGCTAATATTTCTGTAAGTCTATTTTTGACAAAAATCTAAAGCAAGAGATCAGAACAGTCAGATAAAATTAAAACTATACAAAAGAAATTTAAATATCACTAGGAGAAAGCACACTATGAACTAGTTGTTAATAATTTTTAAACTATTTAACTAGAGTCTCAGGTCCAATATCACTTCATTTTTTTCCCCTATAATTATGACTATACTAAATATATTTCATAGAGTCCTCATTGAGCACAAGCAGTTCTTTTCTCCAATAATAGTGGATACTCTCTTTAAAAAGCACATGATGGCCCAGCCTAGTGGCTGAGACCTGTAATTCCAGTGTTTTGGGAGGCTAAGGCAGGAGGATCATTCAAGGCCAGGAGTTCAAAACTAGTCTGAGCAACACAGAAATCCTGCCTACACACACACAACATGATTTAAAAATGAGACTTAGGAAGATTTACCAAAAGGGAAAAAAATTTCAAATCTCTTGCCCAGAATTAAAAAGAAAACAAAACCCAAAAAATCCACATAGATTATAGTACTGCTGCCTAGTTATATGTATTCATATTTGATAAATTCAAACTTTTATCAAATTTGATTTTTCACCAAAATAGAGATTATATACAAAAGAAATAATTTAAAATGCATGTATAGGTAAATAACTTATAGAGCATAAAATCTTTTTTGACCATTCAAGAATGATTAGATCAAAAAGAATTTTTAAGAAACGAATTTCATCAGTTTGTCCAAATTCTTAAAAAAAGGCCAATATTATACCAGTAATAATATAATAATCAATATTAGGACATTGAACCAGTAAATATTTACTAAGATAGTAAAGCTTAGAGATAAAGAGTATGGATCTTGGCACCAGACTACCTGAATTCAAATCTTAGCTCTGTCACTTACTAGATATACCATCTTAAGCAAATTAATCATTCTCATATATTAAACGGAAATAACAACAATATTTACCCTAGAAGGTAAGTATGAAAAATAAATTCATGTAAAAGGTCTAGGAGAATAGATGGCACATTGTCAAGCTCTCAGATATGTTACTTACGATGATGATGATAATGATACAGTGTTTGGAAATATACTTGACAGAAAATTAACAATCTTTTATGAACAAAATGAGAAATATAGCATCAAGACAAATACGAGTTAAGAGGAGGAAGGAGTGACTCAGTGATAATATAACGAAAGAAGATACCTTGAAAGAATTGGCTTTGAAGAATGCACTGGAACTGAACTATATGAAAAGGAAAGTAATCGGAAAGAAAATACAGCATACGCAAAGGCACAAAGGCATAAATGAGCAAAAATTATGAAAAAAAAAAACATGTTTCAGAAAAAGAGTGTGGCAGTTGGGAAAGGGTTAAAAAAGAGTGAGATTTTGCATTATGAGCACTACTAAGAAACAAAATCTTAAAGAGAAAAAAGGAAAAATCTTGCTATCCTGGAACACAACCCTACCTCCTAACTCAAAAGAAGCTTCTAAAAATAGGAAAAATTCACATTCAAAGATTAATAGTGTTAAAAAAGAATCAACCCAAGAATTATACAATATAAAAAGGAAAAGAAATGAATTTTTTAAAGTAGCAATGAATCTGATTCAACAGAAAAATATAGCCATGCAATAGATGAAAGTAGCCAAATACCTTTCCACAAATAAAAAAAGCAACTCTCTCTATGAAACATGAGTACAGATTAGAGATATAAGCAGTTGGAAAGTAGACATCTAAATAGTTGGAAAAGAAACGGTAAGACAACAAAAGGAAACAAAAATTGAATTGTCAGAGACAAGAGAAAAGAGGAATGAACAAATTGAAAATATCACAGAACTGAAGGTCAAAGTGTAAGAAAGAGACACTAAAAATAACATAGTAGTGGAAATGGGATAAAGGGTTTAGAGAAGCTTAAAATATTAAACAGAAACGTGCAGTTAAAAAAGATAAAGGAGAAAATAAAAGAAATGATAGACTAAGGCAACATATATTTAATTGAAAGAAAACAAAAACAGACAATAGTTAACAGGGCTGCCACACTGGAGTTTCGGACAGCCTTGTTAATGTAATTACAAAATAATCTAAAACAAATATAAAATATTTAAACAGAGGGAAAAAGATTACATTAAAAAATGGCAGTTGAAAATGACAGCACACCTCTCAAAAGAAACAATGGAAGCTGATTAATAACAGTCAAATGATATTCAAAATGTATTTCAAGAAAATCAGTGTCAATCTGGAATTCTACATCTAGCAAAAACACCCTCCTAGAAAGCAGACAAAATTTTCAGGTCAGCAATTCTGAGAGAGTTGAATTGCATTATAGAAGAAATTCTAAAGGATGGGCTTACGGCACAGGGAACGAACATAATCTTAGATATAAGATTAAAGACACAAACAATAATGAAGAGAAAAAAACAGTAAATATTTGGGTAAAATTAATGAACAATTGCTATATAAGACTAATATTTTATAGGGTCTTCGAACATGGTATCAAAATAAATGACAACAATAGAGCAATTGACAACAATAGAATAATGAATTAGAAGGTGAGAATATGAAGCTGAAAGTCTACTAAATCCTCACATGGGAAGAGGGAAAAGGCACTGATCGGCCGGGCGCGGTGGCTCACGCCTGTAATCCCAGCACTTTGGGAGGCGGAGGAGGGCGGATCACGAGGTCAGGAGATCAAGACCATCCTGACTAACATGGTGAACTCCTGTCTCTACTAAAAATACAAAAAATTAGCCAGGCGTGGTTGCGGGTGCCTGTAGTCCCAGCTACTCGGGAGGCTGAGGCAGGAGAATGGTGTGAACCCTGGAGGCGGAGCTCGCAGTGAGCCAAGATCGCGCCACTGCACTCCAGCCTGAGGGACAGAGCAAGACTCTGTCTCAAAAAAAAAAGACACTGATCAATTTTGTTAAGGCAATCATGCATACTTGTTGTAATTTCTAAACTAATCATAAGTCAAATGATTTATTAATAAAATAAAATTTTATTTAAATAAGTTTGTTTTATTTAAATAAAATTTATAAGAGATATTTCTCTTTAGAGGGATAAAGGTTGAAAATAAAAGATGGAAAAGATATGCCATATGGGCCGGGCGCGGTGGATCAAGCCTATAATCCCAGCACTTTGGGAGGCCAAGGTGGGTGGATCACGAGGTCAGGAGATCGAGACCATCCTGGCTAACACGGTGAAACCCCATCTCTACTAAAAAATACAAAAAAAAACTAGCCAGGCGAGGTGGTGGGCGCCTGTAGTCCCAGCTACTCGGGAGGCTGAGGCAGGAGAATGGCGTAAACCCGGTAGGCGGAGCTTGCAGTAAGCTGAGATCCGGCCACTGCACTCCAGCCTGGGAGACAGAGAGAGACTCCGTCTCAAAAAACAAACAAAAAAAGATATGCCATACGAATAAGAAATGAAAACAGATCTTAATACAATTTACACCTGAAAGCAAAAATATTTGTAGAGATAAAAAGGCACTTCATAATAAAAGATTTAATTCAAAATAATTTAAAATTTGTTTTCAACTAAAAACATGGCATCAAAATGTAAAGTTAAATTAGACCAACTATAGGAAACATACGATTCCATGATCATAGTGGAAAGTGTTAAAATCTTTCTCAGTAATGAGAATCAGAAAATTCTTATTGATAAAGAAGATTTGTGCAATATGATTAGCAACTCTGACCAACTGAACAGATATACAACACTGCTCCAACAACTACAGAATTCACATTCTGTTCAAATATATACGATATGTTTATAAAAATTGAATAAGCTGGGCTACACAGCAAGTCTCATTAAATTTCAAAGGAGTGGAAACACACAGGATATGCACTCTGGCCCCTATGCAATTATGCCAGAAATCACTAACAAAGAAAACAACTAGTAAACCTCCACAAATTTGTAAATTAAAAACCACGGTTCTTCCAAAGAGCCATTTCATTTCATAATGAAAATACTAAACTGAACAAAAGTAAAAATACTTCATAGCACAACTAAAGAACAAGAAGAGGAAATTTTATTTATTTATTTATTTATTTATTTATTTATTTGAGACGGAGTCTCGCTCTGTCGCCCAGGCTGGAGTGCAGTGGCCGGATCTCAGCTCACTGCAAGCTCCGCTTCCTGGGTTTACGCCATTCTCCTGCCTCAGCCTCCCGAGTAGCTGGGACTACAGGCGCCCACCACCACGCCTGTCTAGTTTTTTTTTGTATTTTTCAGTAGAGACGGGGTTTCACCGTGTTAGCCAGGATGGTCTCGATCTCCTGAGCTCGTGATCCGCCCATCTCGGCCTCCCAAAGTGCTGGGATTACAGGCTTGAGCCACCGCACCTGGCCGAGGAAATTTTATATATTTAAATGTATATGGGAAATTTTCAAAGTCCGAAAACTAATAAGACCCTGCCAAAATAACACAAAAACCTCCACACAAAGGTAACTTCAGGTCCAGTTGCCTTCACTAGTAAATTCTACCAAGCTACTACTCATTCTACACAAACACTTTTAGATTCCTGCCTCATTCTAAAAGGCTAGAACTACCCAAACACACCAAAAGATACCAAAACACGACATGCACATTATAAGAAAACTGCAGACCAATATCTTACATACACAAATATATGCAAAAATACTTCATAAAAATGTGGCAGAGCAAATACAATACCTGAAAAGAGTAAGACACCATTTTCAAGTAGGGTTTGTAACAGGAATACAAAATTGCATTAAAAACAGAAAATCAATGAAGATAATTCAATATACATATGCCTTTATAATGCTTTGCTTTACCACGCTTCACAGGTACTGTGTTTTTTATAAATTGAAGGAAGTCTATGGATGCCATTTTTCCAATAGAATTTCTTCACTTTGCGTGTCTCTCACATTTCAGTAATTCTCGCAACGTTTCAACGTTTTTCATTATTGTAATATCTGTTACAGTCACCTATGATAAGTGATCTTTGATGTTAATAATGTAATTGTTTTGAGGCACCATGAACTACACCCTTATAAGACAAGGAACTTAATAAATGTGTGTATTCTGACTACTCCATAAACCAGCAGTTCCCCCATTTCTCTCCCTCTCTTTGAGCCTCCCTATTCCCTGAGATGCAACAATACTGAAATTAGGCCACTTAATATCTTTACTGGCCTTTAAGTGTTCAACACATACCTCTCACTTTAAATAAAAAACTAGAAATAATTAAACTTAGGGAGGAAGGCATGTCAAAGGCCAAGATAGGCTGAAAGTTGACCTCTTGCACTAAAGTTGACCAAGTTGTAAATGAGAAGGAAAAGTTCTTGAAGGAAATTACAAGTGAACCCACGACTGATATGAAAGCAAAACAGACTCCATATTTCTCCATATTAATATGGAGAAAGTTAGAGTGGTCTGGATAAATTAAACCAGTCATAACACTTCCTTAAGCCAAAACCTAATCTAAAGCATGGCCTTAACTCTCTTCAAGTGTATGAAAGCTGAGAGAAGTCAGAAAACTGCAAAAGAAAAGTTGGAAGCTAGCAGAGGTTGGTCCATGAAATTTAAAGAATGAAGCCATCTCCATAACATAAAAGTACAAAGTAAAGCCACAAGTGTTGATGTATTATAGAAGATGCAGCAAGTTATTACTATCTAGAAGATTCAGCTAAGATCACTGATGAAGGTAACTATACTAAACAGATTTTCAATGTAGACAAAACATTCCAATAGACTTCTATTAGAAGAAGGTGCCATCTAGGACTTTCACAGCTAGACAGAAGTCAATGCCTGGCTTCAAAGCTTCAAAGGACAGTGTGACTCTCTTGTAAGGGTTTAATGCAGCTAGTGACTTTAAGTGGAAGTCAATGCTCATTTACTATTCTGAAAAATCCTAGGACCCTTAAGAATTAAGCTGAATCTACTCTGCCTGTGCTCTACAAATGGAATAACAAAGCCTAGATGACAGTACATCTGTGTACAGAATGGTTTACTGAATATTTTATGCCCACTGTTGAGACCTACTGCTCAGAAAAAAAAAAAAAAGATGTATTTCAAAATATTACTGCTCACTAACAATATACGTGTCACCCAAGAGCTCTGATGGAGAAATACAGGGAGATTAATGTTTTTATCCCTGCTAACACATATCCATTTTGCTGCCTATGGATCAAGGAGTCATTTAGACTTTCAAGAAAGTCTTGTTATTTAAGAAACACATTTTGTAAGGCGATAGTTGCCACAGATAGTGATTCCTCTGATGGGTCTGGGCAAAGTAAATTGAAAACCTGGAAAGGATTCACCATTCTAGATGCCATTAAGAACATTCATGATTCATGGGAAGAGATAAAAATATTAACATTAACAAGAGTTTGGAAGAAGTTGATTCCAACCTCATGGATGATGTGGAGAGGGTTAAAGACTTCAGAAGAAGTAGTTAACTGCAGATGTGGTAGAAACACCAAGAGAACTAGAATTAGAAGTAGAACCTGAAGATGTGACTGAACTGCTACAATCTCATGATAAAATCTGAATGGATGAGAAATTGCTTCTTATGAATGAGCAAATAAAGTGGTTTCTTGAGAAGGAAACTACTCCTGATGAAGATGCTGTGAACATTGTTGAAATGACAACAAGGGATTTAGAATATTACATAAACTTAGCTGATAAAGCAGCAGCAGGGTTTGAGAGGATTGACTCTAATTTTGAAAGAAGTTCTCCTGTGGATCAAATGCAATCAGACAGCATTGCATGACACAGAGAAATCTTTTGTGAAAGGAAGAGCTCATTGATGCAGCAAACTTTATTTTTGTCTTATTTTAAGAAACTGCCACAGCCACCCCAACTTTTAGCAATCACCATCCTTATCAGCCAGCAGCCATCAATACTGAGGCAAGACCCTTTACCAGCAAAAAGACTGTAACTCACTGAAGGTTCAGATGATCATTAGCATTTTTTAAGCAATAAAGTATTTTTACGTTAAGGTATGTGCATTTTTTTTTTAAAGAAATAATGCGACTGTACCTTAACAGGCTACAGTAAAGTGGAAATACAACTTTTATATGCATAAAGAAAGGAAATAAAATTTGTGTGACTTGCTTTATTGTGACATTCACTTCATTGCAGTGGTCTGGAACCAAACCTGCAATATCTCCAAGATATGCCTATAATTAACAACTACTGCACAATCCAAAAGACAAGAGTAGAGAGATTTTTTTTAAAGCAGGATAACAGAAAAAAGAAAGAAGCAGGGAAAGACAGAGGGAGAAGGGTAGAGATTTCAGGTTGAAACTTTATGACTACCTTATTAAACTTTATCCTTCCCTTATCTCACAAAAGAAAAATTCTCTTTCTATAGCAAAAAAAGATAAGCTCAGCAAAGGGAGGTTTTCAGTACAATCTCTACATGTTTGAGTAAAACATTCCTGTCCCTAGGTGATTACTTTTGCCTATCATCACCGGATCTTGCATTGGCAAAGAGGTAGTAGCAATTATTGGTTCTGAAATCACCTGTAATAAAATGAAATGTAAATACAGTGATATTTCTAGACAAATAAAAAGCCTATTAGAGAAATACAGCCTTACGCTTTCTTAAAATACAGACAATACTTAAAGATCATACTAAGTAATATACTAAAAATACTAAAAGTAGCTTTTGTATCCTCCATTACAAGAAGCTTGACAGAGATTCTTTTGATTCCCTAGATCTTCCTATTTAGCAGGCAGGAACTTCTTGTCCTTCTCTGCTATGTTTTTAATAGAGCAGAAGCCAAAAAACTCTGCACTGTTTACTTCCTTATTTGTCCAACAAATCATCATCAATGAGGTCAGAAGCAAACTGAACAACCCTGAAAGGAATGTTTATTAACTAACAGTGTTCCAGGCCAGTTTAGAGAGCCCATAGTATTCATAGTACAAAAACTATGATGTGGCTGTTTCAAGAATTGAGCAACTACTAATTTTTCTAAACTTGGTTCCTTTCTGGAGCCAAAGGATAAGTTAAGTCTCTGTAGATACTAAAACTGCACAAGATTTTTATCAGCTAATCTTAACCAACTGAGTACGTCACTAAAGACAGCTTTAAAATATATAACTGTTTTTAGCTTATTAATTGTATAGAGTTGCCTGTGCCTGTTGTTTTGCTTTCCCTTCACAAAATAATAAACGCCTTATGATAAATGTCTGAAACAAACAAAAAAGCTCTAAAATTACCTATGCCTCCCTCATCCTATGAGGTTAAAATACAGAATTCACTCCTAGAAATGGCATATATACATACATATATATACACATACATACATATATATACACACACACATATACTTTTATTGGTAGCTTTTCAAAGTCTGGTAAGAGATTAGTTACGTGTTTTATTTGTTTATACTCCAAAATATATTCAATTTCAAACATACCAATCATTTATTTGCAAGTATCATCATCAATCAAGTAAGCAATAATAATGTACAAGGCTTAGAAGCAGATTTGTCATATTTTAAAAAGTGGAGCTCAAAGCAATACATTTTAAGTTAACTTTACATTTACAAACTCAAAGAAGGCAGTGCAGGTCTGGTTTTTTTTAGCTACCCAATATCTAATAAATATGAATACCTAGTAAAAGATGATAACTGTGATAAAATGAAAATGAGAGCAAATCACTGAAAAATGTATTATTTCTTATTTCTTCCTATAAAAGATGCACCAAATTCAATTCCACAAGTTTTACATTGTACAACTATTCTGTTCTTTGTCACTATGAAAGTTACTGTGGAAGATTTTAAAAAAATGTCATACTATAAGCAACAGAGTCCCTTTTTAGTTTAAATAACAAAACGCATCAGACCTTAAATATCCAAATGAGCGTTACCCTCCAAAGTCAATACCCTGGGAGATAATATAGATGTTCAACCATTCACATTTCTTTCAAAGCCAGATTACAGGTCACACAAGAAAATTGGCAATTATATAGTATTTACACCATAAGGAAGTTATTTTCAATACAAATCTCCTTGTTCCTTATATATAATTGCTTATTAATAACACTTTTTATTATCTAGCCCCCTCTTCTCCTCAAAACTACACTGTTAATAAATATTGGCTATCAATATCAAAATATTTCTGATACAGTTTAATGCTAGTTAATGTTATCATTTGTAAGTGCACAGTTTCCCAAGATGCCAACTTAAATTTATATGTGAGTTCAAGTACATTTCATTTTTTAAAGTCTCATTACATCATGGATCTATTTTACATGAAAGAAGTCCCTAATCCAAAGAGCTAACAATCTTTAACTGAGTAAAAAAAAAACAAGAAAAAAAATTAGAGTAATAACTGGCATAAGCCTATATTCTTTTCGTGAAAGTTTCCCGTATGTACTTGAATTTACCCTAATAACCAATCAAAGTTTCATACCATTTACAGCTTTTTCAATCAACTCTTCACAAGCATCAAAATCACCCTTCAACACCAGCTTGTCATGAATATCTGTTAACATGGGATGTTCCAGTGCAATCTTGGTTTTCTTTTGCAGTGACTCAAAAGCTTCTGTATAGTTGTGTTGTCTGAAGTGTTTTAGGCAAAGGCGAATAGCTTCCTGTTCACGGTACTACTAGAACACAGAGTAAGTATGGAAAGAAGAGATTTGGTTAGATGATACTGTAGGAAACAGTTAACAACAGTAAAAATAACTAATCTACACTGAGCATTTATTAACACTACGTCCCAAGCAGTGTACTAACCTGATTCATTAGGTATCATTATTTGGCTCTTTTAACTAGCAAAACTAAAACTTGGCCTGTTCCAAACTTGTCCAAGGTTACAAAGTATGTAGCCAAAAGTTATTAAACCAAACCTAATTCCAGAGTCTCAACTTTGAAGAAAGGGAGAACACCTATTTCTTAAACTCCACTTAATATTGTAAAAATTATAACTCCATAGTGTCTATTAATCCCATTACAATGCAGGTACTGAGAGCACAAAAAACATGAAATAATTCACATACAATTATATTATGCTTTCTATTTTTGGTTTTTAAGCTATTACTTGAATGACAAGTATCAAGTATACAGATACTTCAAATTTACAAACATGTGTTATGACTCAAAAATCATCAAAAACAGACTAAATTTAATTTTTTTTTCTGAGACAGGGTATTGCTCTCTCTCCCAGGCTGGAGTGCAGTGGCGTAATCTCAGCTCACTGCAACCTCTGCCTCCTGGGTTCAAGCAATTCTCCTGCCTCAGCCTCCTAAGCAGCTGAGCTTACAGGCACATGCCACCATGCCCAGCTAATTTTTGTATTTTTAGTAGAGACGGGGTTTCACCATGTTGGTCAGGATGGTCTCGAACTCCTGACCTCAGGCAATCCACTACCTCAGTCTCCCAAAGTGCTGGGATTACAAGTGAGAACCACTGTGCCCGGCCCAATTTAATTGTTTTCTAAGCCTGAACTACCTCATCTATTAAGCAGCTATAAAGTAGACATCTCAATTAACTGGAATCCAAAAAGCAGGCACTTAATTTATTAAAATTTTCCCCTAATAGGACAGATGCCAAAAATACAATCTTATAAAAAGGATTTTTTAAAAAAAATCTCAACTTCAGGAGTATGTTCTGGGACTACGTCAAATTTCCTAACTATACCACTATTCAAACAAACAGATGACACGCTAATCAAACAACATGATAATCAAACAACAATGTTGCATGATAATCAAACAACAATGATTTACTTATAGGCATTACCCTTTAATGAGGCAAGAAAATAAAATGTATTTAGGAAGATGTATAAGATCTGAAACACAAATCAGTTGATAGCTGACTTCTTAACTAATAAAAGGTCATTAAACATCTAATCCTTACACATTATAATTAACTATTAATTAATAACTTAATTATAATTAATTAACTATAACTTACTCTTGGCCTCTAAAAAAGATTTATCATAACTACCATGTAACAATATATATTACAGTTATATTAAACAGCAATATTTTTTAACCCTGTTGACTACTTTAGGAGTCTAAATCACATCAACATCTTAAATTTTCCATCAGACTGCAAAACTATCCCACTAAAAACTATGTTTTAAGTATTTATATGAATACAAGTAAAAAAAAAAACAAATTCAGAGTCAAATGGGTATAATATAAAAGCAGACTGTGGAGCCAAACTGCCTGAGTTCATACACTGGCTCAAGCACTTTACAGTTGTGTGATCCTAGGCAAACTATTTAATCTCTCTGTGCTTCATTTCTTCATCTATAAACTAATGGGGATAGTAAGTGCACCTGTCTCATAGAGTGATAATGACAAAGTGAGTTATTAGGATCGCTTAAAAGCTGGCAGACTGGAAGTGCCTAATAAAACGTTAGCTAACTGTTATTATTATTTTGAATATTTTAAATTATTCTCAATGAATAAGAGATTGACATATTTCTCCTTTTATAGCCATTAAAGTCAGGATTTAAAATACAGTCCTACCTTGCTATACCAGTTGAGACAAGGTTGTACTACATCAGGATCATCAATGCCACTAAGTTCAACATACCAGATGCTAAAGTTAAAGCTGGGTCCCCAGGACAAGAGTGGAACTTTAAGAAGAAGAAACAAAAAGAGGAAGAAAAATATTAACACAGTTCAAATAAAACTTTAGCAAAGTAAAAGCACTATTCAACCTTATAAGGATTCACTCAACAAATTTTCTGGGCATCTTTTATATGACTAGCATGGTGCTAAGGCTACAACAGTAAAACGAAACAGATGACCCATGCCAACATAAGATTTCCTTAGTTAATAAAAACACTGTCAGATAAATTAAAAATGTTCATATGTCTACCTCCAAATAAATGCCACCAGAATTAGATGATTTAACAGGTAAATTTTACCAAATGTACAATCAGCAAAAAATTACTTCAGAATTTAGCCTATATCAGAACACTGAAAGAGACTGAAAGTTCAATTATTTATCAGTGGCATAACCCTGAAATCCAAATCAGAAGAAAAAAGACTTAAGGCCAATTGCAGCTATGAATATATATTTAAATACAAATTAAAAGGAGAAAAGTTGCAAAAAAAATTCAATCAGATTTTCATTGTAGCCAGATAGATCTCACTCCAGGAATGGAAAGATGATAGTTCAATAAATAATAGGAGCTGTATTAACATAATGTACCACGTTAACAAAATAAAAGAAAAAACACATTTGATAACTTTAATACATTATTATTCTTAAACCCTCAATGTATAAGCAATATAAGGCAATAAAAAATTTCCTTACCTACATTTTTTTAAAAAGCATCAAAAACCTTAAAAATTAAACCTAATGGGAAAATACTAAGTATTCAAGTCAGAACAAGACAAACAAGTCCAACATCTCTACTATTCGACACTAATCAGAGGTCTCAGCCAGCGCAATAAGGAAACAAACAAACAAACAAATTAAGAAAAACGAATTGTAATTTAAAGATGACCTGTCTACCTAAAAAAATTCAAGAGAGCCAGGAGCAGTAGCTCACACCTGTAATCCCAGCACTTTGGGAGGCTGAGGCAGGAGATCACTTGAGGCCAGGAATTCAAAACCAGCCTGGCCAACACAGTGAAACTCTGTCTCTACTAAAAATAGAAAAAATTAGCCAGGCATGGTGGCATGCGCCTATAATCCCAGCTACTCGGGAGGCTGTGGAAAGAGAATCGCTTGAACCCAGGAGGCAGAGGGTGCAGTGAGCTGCCATTGCACCACTGCACTCCAGCCTGGGCAACAGAATAAGACTGTCTCAATGTAAAAAAAACAAAAAACAAAAAACATATATATATATATATATATATATTCAATTGAAAAACTTTTTATTTGTAAACAAGGTAAACACACAAAAATCAACTTTTCCTATACCTACAATAACCAATTAGAAAATATAACTCAAAATTAAGTCCTATTTATAATGGCAAAAAGCTGAAAATATCTCAGAATAAACTTAAAATACACAATATTTATAAGAAAATATAAAATTGTAGTGAATAATTGAATACATGAAAGAACATACTATGTTCCTATATCGGAAAACTCAACGTTGTAAATGTGTAGTTTTCTCCAATTAATTATAAATTTAACATCATGTCAATCAAAATCCCAATGGTCTTTCCGGAGGTCCCATGTAGTCAAAACTATTTTTTTTTTTTTAGTAACAACACGTTATTTTTCAAAATAACTATTTTTCAAAATAACATAATAAACAGTTTTCTAGCCTTTTAATAATAGCAACATTGCACTAATGGCACAAAAGCAATGGTGTATAAAATTTCTGGCACCTGGGTACCAAACTTATGGCACCAAACAGTACTAGTAGTGCTCAGTAAGTACAAATTGCACTGTACTCCTCACCACCATACACTGGCAATAAAAATAAATAAATAAATATAAAATAAAATAAAATTTTACCGATGGCATAGAAAATTTTAATATCCTGTGTGACAAAATGAGAACTGCATATAAAGCATTTTTGTTGTATACCAAAGCACAATGGTTATCTCAAGGAAAGGACCTGTACAATTATTCAAGTTGTTAGTTTAAAAACCAATTTATTTTTCATGGGTTGCCATTTTATTCTTGAAAGAAAAACAGACAACCTATGATTATTTAGATTTGGGTATTTGCCAAACATTTACATGTCATTTCAAGGAAAATAATTAATGATATTTGCTGTCAAGGATAAAAACCAAACTTTCAAGAGAAAAATTAGAATTTTGGAAGATAAGTACCCACCACTGTGAGCTTAACTGATTCCCAACGCTTAGATTTTTTTAAATGAGATTACTTGTGATATTAATAAACGTGACTTTTAAAATATTATATAATGAAGTGTTTCAACATTTGGGAGATCTGTATCATTCAGGTTATTTTCTAAATAACCAATGAATGTTACAAAATCACACCTGGCTAAAAAGTTCAAGATAGACCAGTGAATTTTAATGTAGCAATAGATTCACTGATGCAGTTTCAGAATCAATAATGCAACTATCTTTAAGAAACTAACACTTGTAGAGTTTTGATGAAGCATCAAAATAGAATATCCAGAATAGCTGATACCAGGCTTAATGATTTCCAATATCCGACTGAATAAGGAAGACATATGGGGTACGATACTTTTATGTATTTTTGTCATCTAAAACAGGGGTCCCAAACGCCCAGGCCCAAACCTGTACGGGTCCATAGCCTGTTAGGAACCCGGCCGCACAGCAGGAGGTGAGCAGCGGATGAGGGAGCATTACCGCCTGGGCTCTGCCTCCTGTCAGATCAACACTGGCATTAGATTCTCAAAGGAGTGCAAACTCTACTGTGAACTGCACATGCAAGGGATCTAGGTTGCACACTCCTTATGAGAATCGAATGCTTGATGATCTGAGGTGGAAAAGTTTCATCCCAAAACCATCTCTCTGCCACACCCTGTCCCTACTTCTGGATCCATAAAAAAATTGTCTTCCACAAAACTGGTTGCTGGTGTCAAAAAGGTTGGGGACCACTGATATAAAGGAAGCTGTGTGAATAAGAACACAGGCAGTAGCAACCAGTCATGAGAATGTATGAAGTACTGCTGGGATATTTAATATGCCTTTGTTTATGTATGTAAACCACACACATTTCAAAAAGTTTTTTTTAACAACAAATATTAAATTATCATTATTGTTTTAGTGTTTATTTCTTTATGCAGCAGTGTCATTTAAAAGTTTATCTAGTAAATCACATAGCAATAACCATCAAGTAGTATAAGAGTCAGAATAAAATATGATTCTAAACTCAAAAAGCACCAAGAATATAGTCTATATATGTCACCAGACATAAAATATTAGAGATTTCCAGGTCCAAGTCTCATTAAGAATTCATTTATTGGTCCTGGTGCAGTGGCTCGCGTCTGTAATCCCAACACTTTGAGAGGCGGAAGCAAGAGGATCACTTGAGCCCAGGAGTTCAAGACCATCCTGGAAACATACTGAGACCCTACCTCTACAAAAAAAATTAAAAATCAGCTGGGCATGATAGTATGTGCCTGCAGTCCTGGCTACTCGGGAGGCCAGATGGAAGGATCACTTGAGCCCAGGAGTTCAGTGTTACAGTGAGCTATGACCACACTACTAAATTCTAGCCTGGGTAACAGAGAAAGACACTGTCTCTTAAAAAACAAAACAAAAACCTTTTAAAACACTTGCAGTGAAATTTATTCTGTTACCCAATGGTTCAACAGAAATATTTCTAGAATAAAATTAGTTATAATTTTTAATACCTTTAAAGAATACCTTTAGAGGAAGGAGGTAAATCATGAAGTTATCTCACCAAAGGGCATCATATATTACAGATGAATAAACAATATAATTAATTTTCAAGACTAAAAGGGAATGTAAAAAATGAGCAGAATCATGTCCACTCACTTCAAATGCCAGTGATTTTTGATATCATTAACAATACTAATAATGCATATAGAATACTATAAGAAATCTAAAAGTGAATTAAAGCTCCAGGCACATGTTTTTGTTCCCTAATAAAAGACGCCTCCCTCATCAAATAAAAGAACTAGAAACTCCTAATACATATCCCAAGTAGCAGTTTGTTTTCTAGGATTCAGCTTTTCCCCACAGGACAATCAGACATGAATATAATCAACATCCCTGTGTGTCACCTTTTTTCATAAAAAGGCCAGCCTGGGCAAGACAGCAAGACTCAGTTTCTAGAAAAAAATTGTTTTTAAAATTAGCCAGGTATGGTGGTGTGCTACTAGGGAGGCTGAGGTGGGAACATGGCTTGAGCCCAGGAGCTGGAGGTTGCAGTGAGTTCTAATTGTGCCACCTGAGCAACACAGCAAGCCCCTGCCACTGCTCACACCCGTAATCCCAGCACTTTGGGAGGCCAAGGCAGGCGGATCACCTCAGGTCGGGAGTTCAAGACCAGTATGACCAACATGGAGAAACTCTGTCTCTACTAAAAATACAAAATTAGCCGGGCATGGTGGCACATGCCTGTAATTCCGGCTACTTGGGAGGCTGAGGCAGGAGAATTGCTTGAACATGGGAGGTAGTAGGTTGCCATGAGCCGAGATCGTGCCATTGCACTCCAGCCTAGACAACAAGAGCGAAACTCTATCTCAAAAAAAAAAAAAAAAAGAGGTTCTGAGAGATCCTAAAAATTCAAGATTAACTATTCTGAAATAGTGCATCTACTATTCTACTACAGATTTAATGACATAAGTATACTTAGCACAGTAACTGGCACATACTAAGTGTTCAATAATTGTTAGCTGTTATCTATTATTATTATATTAATTTTCCTCTTAATAGTACACTTCCAAAATGTCACTTTTCCACATGCTCTCCTAAAGGGCTTCCTGGACTTAATACTCAGACTTCATGCTCAGAATTCACGCTACATCCAGCCAGAGCAAAAGCCGCTCTCTGAAGTCTCCACAATCATCCAGGCTGCAGCTGACTCCTTTACAAAAATCCACATCCCTCCATTTACCAAAAACCAAGACTCCCCCTGAATCCTTCCAAGACCCTGTACCTCCTTTTGCCCTCACCTACCCCTGATTTCCTCATACAGCTGTTATTGTGACTATGAATCCAAATGTAAACCCTTCGAGCCATCTGTAACCAATACCCTCATCCCATTCTACTTTATGTTTACTTTCCTCTGATCTAGTCTCCTGCTGAGGTTTCCCTTTCCAAACTTTAACTTGCCCTCGGGAATCCAGTCTCCCAATTAATAACTCACCTCTGTTACTAAATTTTTCTTTTACCTCTAGGTCTTATCTAAAACCAAGCTTCTTTCTAAGGCCAACTCTCCTTCTACACTAATTCCCATCAAAGTCCCTAAAATACTACATGTAAGAAGGCATGTAAACACAAGCTTTAAAAATATAAGTATAAAAATGCACAAAAGAGATATCCAAAATGAAATCATTTCTTCCATAAATGCACTCTTAAATTAAAACCCCAGATCCACAAACTAGAACAGAACTCAAGAAAATATCCAATATAGCTACCTATTCTACCATTAGACAGAAAAAGCATTAACATCCTCATTTTATACAAAAAGTAACTTAAGAAAGTAAAATTTACCTGAAGGAAGGCAGTCCAATGATATCAGTTCAGCTTTGCTGGTACTCTGAATTACCCACAACAGATCTTAAAACTTAACCCCTGCCACACAGTAGAAATGTGGGCTATTTTCCTTGTTAACAATTTATGACCAAACTTACTTCAATTTGCTTTAAGCAAAACTTAAATGAATAAGCTATATTCATTATAAATGAAAATTATTATAGTTACATGTCAATAAACAACTTGGAGATGATCTGCCATTGTGTTAGCCTTGCTTCTATTCTCCTCCATTACTGTGAATAATTGAAGGCTGACTAAATTTAGAAATTGTGCCGTGTAGGCATTAACTTGTTTTTAAAATACAGCAAGATCTTTCAAACATGTCACTATAGAACACAGATGTAAAATACTCAAAGGCTTTTTTTCTTTTAAGTCAAATTCTAACAATTTACCTGAACCAAATAAATGTCTGTGCTAAATTACCACCAAGAGAGAGCTATACATCATTCAGGTCCTCTACTGGAATAACTTTTGAAGAAAATACGACAAACTACAACTACTGACCTAACATATGGCCTTTTAGTTCCATATTTCCTTATATTACTTAAAACAAAAAGTTCTTAAGAGAATGTTGGGAAAGGGTTGGGAAGCAGATACTGCTGACTGGTATTAATATCTTTTAGAGAAAAGTAAGACATACTAAGTTATCTATATATTAATATTCTATATAGAAAATGGGCTAATAAGTGTCTACTATTATTTGGAAAGCTCCAATTAACATTTTGCCAAATACCATAAAACTAACCCTAGATCAAGTAAAAGACATCATTATGCCCTATAATTAAAAAGGTGATGGGAGAAATGGGTGGCTGTTGATGAAAGGGTAAAAAGTTTCAGTCAAACAGGAAGAATAAGTTCTACTGTAGAACTTATCTACTGTTCTACATCTAGAATGAGATCTACTGCACAGCATGGTGACTACAGTAATAACAACTGAAAATTGCTCAGAGAGTAGATCTTAAATGTTCTCACCACAAAAAAATCTTAAGTATGTGAGGTGAGGGATATGTTAATTAGCTCGATTCAATAATTTCACAATGTATTCATATGTCAAAACATCACATTGTAAACCATAAATATATATATAATTATTTGTCAATTATACCTTAGTAAAGCTGGGGGGAAATTTTTTAAGTGCACATATTCAACTACTCAGCAAAAAAGAAAAGAAAGGGGAAAAAAGGCTGACAGAGCTAGAAAAGATTCCCATTTCCACTGCTTGTATACTTGAAATATAAAATCATAAAATTGTTAAAGCTATGCAAAGGTCTTTAGGAACTGGTAAATCTAAATACTGATGAAAACATTACTCACTACAAAAGAAGGAAATAACCAAAAGTTAAATTTATTTTTAAAATTTGCTTGCTCATAAATTCTTATAAGAAATTAGAATATAGGTTTTTATTTATAAGTATTTATTATAACAGAAATTATAATACTACTAAGTGACATATTAGAATCCAACTGTTCCAAAAACAGTTTCTGTATATAAGCAGTCTTTCTTAAGACCTCAAATATTCTTTTGCCCAACAGAACTATCTGAGTCACAAAACAAAACGGCAGCAACTCTTGACAGATTGGCAAACAATGACTCTGTTTGTTCCAAAAAAGTAATTATTCTCCCAAATCAAAATGTGGAATCTGGCTTTTATTATTATTCTTCAAAGTATCTAATTCACTTTAATCCCCATATTAATATAATATTCTCAAAAGTATGCAATATGGTTATAAATTAGAAGATTTGTTTTTTTTTTTTTTGAGATGGAGTCTCGCTCTGTCTCCCAGGTTGGAGCGCAGTGGCGTGATCTCGGCTCACTGCGAGCTCTGCCTAATGGGTTCACGCCATTCTCCCGCCTCAGCTCCCCAGGTAGCTGGGACTACAGGCGCCCGTGCCCAGCTAATTTTTTTTTGTATTTTTAGTAGAGATGGGGTTTCACTGTGTTAGCCAGGATTTAAGTCCTCAACTTCCCTACCTTCTAAATAATAAATTCTAAAAGAAACAAAATCACCTGAAAAATACTCATTTTGAGGATGCATTATAAATACTTTTTTAAGCTAAAATACTTGCTAAAGAAATACATGCCTTAAGGTAATATTTTTCAAACAGTGATTTATAACCTATCAATGGGTTATTAAATAAATTTAATGGGTCTGACCAGCATTTAACTAAAAAAAATAAATAAAACAAAAGAACATAACAGATAATAACCATAACATACTGCCTTAAGGATTTTATCAGTATTTGGTTTTAGAATACTATTGTTTTAGTATAAGTGATAAACCTTCCATAAAATTAAGGCAATCAAATCACTAGATCCCATAAAATCTAAGAAAACTTTCAAATGAGAAAACATATGGAAAAGATTCCACTTGAAATAACTGCCATTTAGTAATGAATTTATATAAAGCAGAAGTCAGCAAACTTCTCCTGTAAAGGGCCAAAGAGTAAATTTAGTGGGCTCTGTGGACTATGTGGTCTCTTACAACTACTCAAGTCTACTTCTGTAGCAAAAAAGCAGACACAGACAATACGTAAACAAACCAGTGCAGCAATGTTCCCATAAAATTGTATTTAAAAAAACGAGGGGCCTGCAGGATTTGGTCTATGGGCTATAGTTTGCTGACTAATGATACCAAGAATTTGTTTCTATTCCCAAATGCTAAAACCTTACCTATTTTAATGAATCGACAAGGAAACATCTGTTCATCAATTTTATGCTTCAAGGTGAATGTTTCTTTGTTATAATCATTCTTTAAGCCACTGTAGGAAAAAAAAATAAGGCTGTTAAATCTGACTTCATAATTTAGTAAATGTACTAGAACACGAACTAATGCATACTCAGGTTTTAAGTTCAAACTAATGCTCAAAATATTATGACCAAGACAATATAAACAAGTAGTTAAACATAGGCATATAGGTCAAAACTAGCACATTCAAATCAACAGCATTATAACTGGATTCTCTGAATTACATGAGAATTAATGAAAAATGTTCAGTATTATAAAGAATATAGCTACAGTGCTTAAAAATGTGTGACAGGGCCTAGTGTCCTGAATGGATAACTGAATATAACAAAATTTTCAAATGGTAAGAAGGAAATTAAAAAACAATTCACAGTCAAATCCAACAACTTAAACAAAACCACATATTAGAATTCGCTGAAGAATTTAGTTATTTAATTCTGAGATGCCAATGTTTCCTTTATAGTTCAAAAAATTTTCAAAGCCAGCCTTACTCTGTTTAATAGCATCTGCTTTATCCTAAATAAAAATAAATGCATATCACCTCTCTACTTAAACAACTAGGACTGACACAAGGATTTATGGGAAAGTCACTCACCTTCAGGTTGCTATTATATTTCCTGAAATACTTTCATGACTGAAATCAAATACAGTATAGAGTATTTGCTTATATAAAATATTATGTTAATGGGCCATACTATATCACAAATACATTCTTTGTTTTTTTTTGAGACAGAGTCTTGCTGTGTTGCCCCGGCTGGAGTGCAGCGGCGTGATCTCCGCTCACTGCAACCTCCGACTCCCAGGTTCAAGCGATTCTCCTGCCTCAGCCTCCCAAGTAGATGGGATTACAGTTGCCCACTACCATGCCCAGCTAATTTTTGTATTTTTATTAGAGACAGGGTTTCACTATGTTGGCCAGGCTGGTCTTGAACTCCTGACCTTGTGATCCGCCTGCCTCAGCCTCCCAAAGTACTGGGATTACAGGCGTGAGCCACTGTGCCCAGCCATCACAAATATATTCTAAATTTCCATGGTTTCATTTGTCCATTCTATTAGCTATCTGATTTTTCATTTGCTGGGCAGCAAATTAACACATTCATTCCTGGTTGTCTAATATTATTAAAACTCAAATTTACTGAGCTCCTTCCAAGTGACAGGCATGCATCTTTCAATTTATAAAACATTCCTCTTTTTAGTCTCCAACTTACAGTAAACCACTGCTTCTGGATTAAGGCAATTAATCTTAGCCTTTTGCAAAGAGCCTGTATTTTTTTACAGCAAAGATTATAGCAAAAAAAAATTATTAAAGCTGAAAATATTTCTGAAGTCATTAACAGCTCAAAAATACAATTAAAAAAGGAAGAAACAAAAAAGTTTGATTCTTCTTTGGTAAAAATATTAACTAGGGTCTGTTGGTTTAAAAAAAAAAAAGAAAGAAAGAAAGCTAACTCAACCCACAGTATTAAACTAAGGCATTAGGAATAGAAGAGAAGGAATACTCTTTTCTCCTTTGAAAGAAAAATCAAACCATGCAGATTAGCTACAAAGAGACTAAGACTACATTTTGTTTAGAAGACAGCTCTCTTCCCCATACCCATAACTCACCTGGACAACAGCTCTGTCATATTCTCTTCATTCATGCCACCAAAGACTTTAAATTTCTTCAAATTGCAAACATGAGTTTTCTCATATTTTCCAAATGTGATATTCTGAACTATAGCAGGCCTTTCGAGTTTTAGAATCAAGTACTAAAAACAGAAACAACCAAATTTTATCCTCTTCTGTTTAAAACAAATGTTAGACAACTTTAAAACTATTGCCAGTTAACAGGAGAATGTATGAGGTTCATCCTTGTCCATCCTGTACTAGCAGATTTTTTTTTTAAAGTTATTGAATAGTACATAACAGCCTTTTAAAGGTTATCCCACCAGAACCACTTTTCACTCCAGTAGATCCCCAAAACTACATTATCCCCAACACTGCAGGTGAAGGGGGAAAAAAAGAACTAGTGAGATAACTTCTAATCAAAGAATGGTATTCAATAAAAGATATAACCAGACTATGCAAAACCAAATAAAACAAGATTAGAATACAAAAATAGCAATTACATATTCCTATGGACTCTACTTCAATAACTAAATCAACGTTTCAAAGCAGCACTAAAATTTTTAGATCTAGAAGCAAAGATTTACTAATCAACCCTGCCAAGTTTACAAATTTAAAACCCACATCTATTCTAGATATGTCTAATGTAGCTCGTTTTCCTACTGCACATTGGATAAAATGGGATCAATTAAATAGAGAACAATTTACATCATGCAGACAGTTCTCTATTATAAAAATTAAGAGGAAAATCACCACTGCTTGAACACATGCTGGAAAAGCTATTCAGAAAAACAATTCAGATGTTTTGTTGGAGAGACGTCATGCTTCATGATATTGGATGATAAAGGTGGTAAGAATAAACTTGCTGGTCCTGCTGCCTCTTATCACACACAAAAATTAACTCAAAATGGATAAAAACTGATCCAACATCAATCCTTTAGGACTGAAGACCTGGCCGGGTGCAGTGGCTCACACCTGTAATCCCAGCACTTTGGGAAGCCAAGGGGGTGGGGGGGTGGATCACAAGATCAGGGGTTCGAGACCAGCCTGGCCAACATGGTGAAACCCCGTCTCTACTAAAAATACAAAAATTAGCTGGGCATGGTGGCAGGTGCCTATAATCCCAGCTACTCAGGAGGCTGAGGCAGGAGAATTGCCTGAACCACAGAGGCGGAGGTTGCCGTGAGCCAAGATCACGCCACTTCATTCCAGCTTGGGTGACAGAGCAAGACTCCAGCTTGGAAAAAAAGAAAGAAAGAAAGAAAAAAAAAAAGACTGAAGACCTAAATATAAGAGCTAAAAATTTAAACATCTTAGACAAAAACTACAGGCAAATCTTCATGACTTTTGGCAATGGATTCTTAGATATGACAGCAAAAGTACAAACAAAATAAAATAAATTGGATTTCATCAAAACTAAAACTTTAGTATCAAAGGATACTATCAAGAAAGTGAAAAGACACCCTATAGAATGGGAGAAAATATTTGCAAATCATGTATCTGATAAGAGTCTGGTATCTGGAATATATTAAAAATGCCCTTACAATTTAACAACAAAAAGACAAACAACCCAACTTAAAAATAGATAAAGGACCTGAATAGCCCTTTCTCCAAAGAAAGTAAACAAACGGCCAACAGGCACATGAAAAGATGCTTAACATCATTAGTCACCAGGAAAATGTAAATCAAAACCACAAAATACGATTTCACATCCACTAGGATAGCAATAATAATAATAATTTAAAAATGCAAAACAGTAAGTGTTGACAAAGCTGTAAAGAAATTGGAACTCTCATGCATTGCTGGCAGGAATGTAAAATGGTAGATATACTGTGGAAAATCATTTGGCAGTGCCTCAAAAAGTTAAACAGAATTACCACATGACCAAGAGCGTCCACTCCTAGGTATAAACCCAAATGAAGTGGAAAAAAAAAAGAAGGTATACACATAAACAGTTGTACATGAATGTTCACAGGGATACTGTTCACAGTAGCCAAAAGGTGGAAGCAACCCAGATACAAAAGGTATCTGACTTACCCAGAACAAGTATATGCATAGAGGCATAAAGCAGATTAGTGGTTGTGAAAAGCTGGGCTGAGATCGAAAGGGAGATACTCCTTACTGAAGTTTCTTTGTGGACAATGAAAATATTTTGGAACTAGATGGAGGTGAGAGTTGCTCAATTCTGTAAATGCACTAAATGTCACTGAATTATACACTTTAAAATGGCTAACTTTATATTATGTGTGAATTTTACCTCAATAAAAAAAGAATTAAGTTGGTGGTGACAAGAATGGTAATGAAAATAACCCTAATATTTTGTGAGCACTAACTTCTTATTTGGCACACTGCTGAGACTTTTACATGCAATAGCTCACTCACAGTAGTAGTGGGAGGAATATATGAACACAGGTTACTCTCTTCATCCTCATTTTACAGATGAAGAAATATAGTTATACAGTTAATAAATGACAGAGTTGAGATCAAAAATCAGTCATCTGCTTCTGGCTTACACTGTTGGTTGGCTGACCCAACTTCCATTCCCACCCTAGTTCTTCCTAGATACCCTCCAGGCAAGGGTAGACATATGACAAAGGTCAATGAGATGCAAGCAGCAATTTGTAATGGGTTAATTTTTGCTTTCTGAAACAAATGCTACCTCTTCTTCTGCCTCTTTGCTATATGAACAGTTACAACTGCAACAATCACTGTGCAACCATGAAGAGAAATGGCCAAGAGAATCTTAAAGATAACAAACATTAGTGAGCCACTCAACTCTCATCAGCAGCAGCCTACCTCCAGTTTTACTTTTTCATTCACAGCCACTTTAACCTGTATAAATTCCAGCCATATTAACTGTACATATTTTAGTATGTTTCTCCACAAGATACAGATTTAAAGAATATTCATGATAGTTACATACCAGAAAAAAATAACAGTAGCTCCTTAATATAATGGCATCAAAAAATCCTGTCACTGTTCACAAATCCACAATTGTCTAATTTAAAAAAATGGTTTTTCTAGTTTGAAGTTCAAATAAGGCTCATGAATTATGATTGGTTAATACACCTCTTAAGTAACTTTTAATACACTGGTGTCTCTCAACTGCATTTTTTCCCCTTTAAATTTTTTGCTGAAGAAACTGGGTTGTTTGTCCTTAAGACTTTCCCACAGTCTGGATTTTGCTGACTACACCCCCTACCTCAATGTTTATTTTCTGTAAATTAGTAATTTAATCTTCTCTAATTTTCTTACGTAGGGAACAACAACCAGAAAACCTATTTGTTTAATCCACTGTTAACAGAATCTTCTGTTAGTTGAAGCTAAAAGCATTTCTACTGATTCACTGACCCCAGCTGACCAAAGCTTTAACCACTACTTTATAAGGACTGTTTACTATTAAACTGATATTCTCTAGTCATTAACCTTCTTTATCCCTATTAAATTAATAGGTGTAGTAATGTGTCTTTTGGTAATACAAAGTTTCTTTAAGAATACAACTGCATACTGAACAGATGATATAGGTCTGTTCGCACTCTTTATCTTTGCATATTTAAGATAATATAGGTAGATATTCACATCTACCTTTTTTGTTAACTCACACCTCCTTCATCCCCGTATATCCCCCTTCCTCTCACTCTTCAGTCATCCTTTTAAGTCTTAGACATCACCTTTCCCTGACAATTCATTTAGCATAGCCTTGTAACTGTAATAGTAAAAATGGGCCTTTATACAAATTGTTGTACACTATCCATTATCCCATATACTAAATGCCTAAAACCAATGAAAAGCATGTTTGTACATATATAGTAGTATTAACAACCAAATATCGACAGAATTTTTGTTATTAAAAATAAAATAAAAATCTAGAATATCTAAAGTAAAACATAGTGGTCTGACTGAAGAACATTGTGGGTAAAATTTTAAATGTTTGAATCACATTTTAACTTTATTGGTAAGTTTTTCAACTCCATTTTTTCCAACTCTTCCTTTTTCCTTCTCTTTTCTTTCTCTTTTTTTTTTTTAAAGACAGTGTCTCACTCTGTTGCCAAGGCTGGAGTGCAGTGGTGAGATAGGGTGTATTAGTTTCCCTGGGTTTCCATAACAAATTGTAACAAATCAATGGCTTAAAACAACAGAAATTTATTTTCTCACGGTTCTGGAGGCTGAAGTCTTAAATTACAGTGTCAGCAATACCATGCTCCCTTCAAAGGATCACAGAAAGGATCCTTCTTTGCCTCTTCCAGTATCTGGTGGCTCTTGATTTTTTTGGCTTGTGACAGCGTAACTCCTATCTCTGCCACCCATCTTCACATATCTTTCTTCCCTGTATCTGTGTCTTTTCTGTGTCTAGTAAGGTCACTTGTCATTGGATTTACAGGCCACTCTAATCAAAGATGCTCTCGCCTCGAGATCCCTACCTTAATTACATTTACTAACACTTTATTCCAAATAAGGTTACATTCTGAGATGTCACATATCTTGGTAGGGGTGGGGGTGGGGGGAGAGACCATTCGATCTACTGCACAGAGCCAGCCAGGCAAACAAAAAAAAAAAAAAAAAAAAAAGCAGTGAATGCTTATGAAAATTAGCTCTAGGTACCGCTATTAAAATGTCAGTGTGGTCAGTCACAGCCTAGTAGGCAGGGCAGAAAATGGTATGTGCTGAAAATGAAGAGGCAGGCAGTCACCAGATCATGCAGTTTGTGCAATTACATGGAGTTTGAATTATAAATGCAATGGGATCTACTAAGCACAACAAAAAGCTATGATCTGATTAACATTACACACACATATGCACACAATGTGCATTACAGAGTGTGGATTAAAAGAACTAGCAGACCAGTTAGGATTCTGTCACAATAAACTCAGGAAAGAGGTGAGATGAAGGAGACTTGGACTAGAAGAGTACGGAGATGGACAAGAGTAGACAGTTTTGACACACATTTTGGAGAAATAATTGATGGGATTTGGTGACAGATTGCATGCAGGGAAAAAAGAGGAGGCATCAAGGATGATGACGTAGTTTCTGACTTGAATAACAGGGTAGCTGGTGATATCACTTACTTTGATGGGAAGAACTGGCAAAGAAACAGGAAGTACAAAAATGAGACTAGAAAAGTCCAGATTTTATATCTATGTATATCTGAGGTTATGTAATAAATCACTCCAGTGTCTTAAAACAACAGTGGTTCATGATTTCTCATGATTCTGTGGGTCTGCTAGACAGCTTTTCCATTGGTAGCTCCTGGATTCATTCATGTAGTTGTATTAAGCTGATGGATTGGCTAGGGGACTGGGCTTAATTGGAGTGGTGAATGGGAAGGCTGGGGCTAACTGGGATTGGGCTTTCAACCTCAAAGAAGCTAGACGGGCTTTCCTCAAGCACAGTTATCTCTAAGTTTCTATAGGCCTTGCTTAGAAGTTGCAATATCACTTCCTTAGACTTCTCTGTTGGTCAAAGAAAATCACAAGACCAACCAAGACTCATGAGGTAGAAGAGCCTGCACCTTCTGCTGGAAGGAGCTGTAATTTGTGGCCATATTAAGAAATTTGGACTCTGCTCTAGGACAAATAGAGAAACATAAAAAGGTTTTAAGGTGTGGAACAATAGCAACAAAATTCGATACCCATTCAGGATTAGAAATTCTCAGAAAACTTCAAACAGGAGGAAATTTTCTCAAACTAACACAGGGCATATATAAAATATCCATAGCTGGCGGGGTGCAGTGGCTCATGCCTGTAATCCCAGCACTTTGGGAGGCCAAGGCAAGCAGATCACGAGGTCAGGAGATTGACACTATCCTGGCTAACACAGTGAAACCCCATCTCTACTAAAAATACAAAAAAATTAGCCAGGTGTGGTGGCAGGCGCCTGCAGTCCCAGCTACTCAGGAGGCTGAGACAGGAGAACGGCATGAACCCGGGGGGGCGAAGCGTGCAGTGAGCTGAGATCGTGCCACTGCACTCCAGCCTGGGAGACAGAGTGAGACTCAGTCTCAAAAATAAAATATAAAATAAAATAAAATAAAATATCCATAGCTAAGCATCATGCTTAATGATGATTCCCTCTAATACTGGAACAGAAGGAAGGCTGGGGCAGTGAGTGGTGAGAACAGGAAGGGGAAACAATGGATGCAAAGAAAATATTTGCAAATCATATATAAATCTGATAAAGAACTTAAATACAAAACATAGAGAACTCTCGAAACTTAACAAGAAAACAACAAATTTCAAAATGACAAACCTTTCGAACAGACACTTCACCAGAAAACAGTCAAGAAAGCAACAAGCATACAAAAAATGGTAACATCATTAATCATTTTAAAAATGCAAATTAAAACCACAAAGACTTGTGTATTAATTTTTTTATTTTTGGAGACAGAGTCTCGCCTTGTCTGTCGCCCCGACTAGAGTACAGTGGCAAGATCTTGGCTCACTGCAACCTCTGCCTCCCAAGTTCAAGTGATTCTTGTGCCTCAGCCCCCCAAGTAGCTAAGATTACAGGCATGAGCTACCACGCCTGGCTAATTTTTTGCATTTTTAGTGGATATGGGGTTTTGCCATGTTGGCCAGACTGGTCTCGAACTCCTGGCCTCAAGTGATCTGCCTGCCTCGACCTCCCAAAGTGCTGGGATTACAGGCATGAGCCACCATATCCAGCCACTTCTATATTAATATTTAGCACATCTTTGTAATAGCCAAAAGTTGGAAAACGATTCAATGTTCATCAACAGGTATATGGATAAACAAACTGTGAGATATTCATACAATAGAAATCAAATAGGTAACAAGATCCTGCCATCATTACCTGAATAATGACACTTGCACTTGCCAGTATGTTTGTGAGTACACACAGATGTATGCATGTACATGTTTAAATTTGTATTTGCTGCAATGAACCCATATAAAGATATGAATGAGCACAAACCTGATTGTTAGCATTGGTTATCAGAGAAGAGGAGATGAGAGGACAAAAAAAGAAAACAATTATTTTGTTAATCCTATTTAAAAAACCAACATGTATGGTATTCCACTTATGTAACATATGTGTCTGTGTGAGTGTATGCATAGAGTTAAGCTGAACTATCTTCAAAATGACAGCAGTGGTGGTGGTGGTGGTGGTGGTGAGGTCAGGATGATGGAATTCAGGTGATTTCTAATTTCTTTTAAAGTTCTTATGCTTTTATCTCCTTTTTGATTCTCACTTTTAGTATTTGTAATTTGTATAAACAAAAACGTTAAAGTCATTTTCACAGTGATACGGGCAATATTTTGAGACCTTAATGAGAAAACATTGCTGTTAATTCTAGATCATCTGTGCTGATAGAGTAAATGTAGCATGAAGGAAAATCCCATAAATGCTTTAAAGATACAACGTCACCCTTCTCTGTCATCAAATATGTGGTTACAATACTGATACTGTCACGGAAAACATGTCTTTCAAGATGACTGGTGAAAACTCTCTAGGGTTGGTTAAAATGTATAGGCAGTTGCAAATGTCTTTTTAATTGACATAAGAAGGGTTAGATCATAACTCTTTTACTGCAATTATAAGCTTCTTCCAAGGTAGTTTAAGTAAATGATATGCCTTATGGAGAAAATACATGTGTTAGATAAACATCATTATGATATAAGTTATAGTATTGTTGGCTGTGAATTCAATGTTAATGAATAAAAAATACCTATATTAAAGTTTCTTTAAACAGAAACATACATAAGACAAGATTATATATTGATTAGCTGATGGAAATATTGTAACTGAAGACTCACAGGAACCTAACCCTGTATTTTCCTAGGAGCAATGGTTCAGTACTTGTTAAATCACTGTTCATGACTACTTTATAGGACATAACTACTGTGAATAACCAGAATCAATTGTATATGAAACCAAAATACTTGCCATAGTTTAAGGGCAGCAAAGTAGCTACTACATTTATCCTAATCCTTGCAATTACCGTATGATTATGGGAAGAATTAAAAACCACATCAACATTCAGTGAAATAAGGTTTCTCCTTATTCAAAACTAAATAAAACTAATTTATATAGCATGATTATCCTCTTAAGTGATTTGAAACAAGCAGATCATGTAATAGCTTATTATTAGAATACACTAAAATGTAACTTTTTACATCTGCAATATTATATTACAGGCAACAATTATTTTCTTAGTAATACCTGCCTACAATAATACTGCTACTTTACATAAAGTATACTAAATTGCAGAAAATGCTTTCGCATACATTCTTATTTTATTCTCATAAATGCAATCTGCATTTTGGGTATTGTCTTTTTCATTTCTATTTTGGTCCTTTTTTATACAGTTTTCGGTTCTTTGCCAAAATTTTCAATATTAATTTTCATCTCCTTTTTTCCTTTCACATAGCAAGGGGACTTATTTTAAGACTTATATCTGAAACTCCTATTATCTGTAAATCCTTCTATTTTGATAGACACCAAATATGAAAAACTAAAAGTAACTAGATGCCTAGGGTATCAGCTTCCTAAAAAAGTATATCTTCTACTGTAGGTCTATTGCTAGGGATACTATCAATTCTTGATTATTTTAATCCAGTTTCAAGTACTGGGATGATACGAAACTGGGCTTCACCCCCTGTGAGGGCCCGACTATTTCTGGTTCACACTTTCTCTTCAGACATAGCTTCAGGGACTTAACCCAGAGCAAGAGGAGTCTACCACCCTACCACACCCCAGGTTCTAGCTTCTAACCTGTATCTCCCTGGCCCCAAGTGTTTGCCAAAGGTGCTATTTCGGCTTCTTAATCTCTTAGAACTTGTTTAGGATACTCAGCAGAAAAGCGGCCCCAAGCAGTTCTTTTTGGATTCCCATAGTCTTCTAAATCTTGGCCCCATCACTTTTGAAAAAAAATGTTGTGGGCACACAGTAGGTGTACATATTTACAGGGTACGTGAGATGTTTTGATATAGGGATGTAATGTGAAATAAGCCATCATGGAGAATGCGGTTACCCCTAACCTCAAACGTTTATCCTTTGAGTTACAAACAATCCAATTACACTCTTTACGTTATTTAAAATATATATAGTTATTATCGACTACAGTCAGCCTGTTGTGCTGTCAAATAGTAGGTCTTATTCATTTCCATCACTCTTTACTACCCTATTTTCAATATACTACCTTCAAAAATATTTTTTAAAATTTCACTTCTATTTCATCTTTTCTATCTGTGCTTAGTGGAAAGTCTTGTCAAAACTGACTTTTTTAAATTATATTTTTCATTTATAGAAGTTTTATTTGGTTCTTTTTCAAATCTGCCACATCACTTTTTAGTGTCCAATTTCTTTTATTTCTTTAAATACAAGTAGTTAACTTAATTCCAGTATCTTTCAGTAGTTTTAATTCTAATATCTAAAATTCTGGAAGGGGGTTCTGCTATTTGTTCTGCTAGTTCTTAAAGTATCTTATTTTCTGCTATACTTAGTTATCTTTGAGTGTGTACTGCTCAATTTCCTTTAATAATGATTTGTGGATAATACCTGAGGCCTAGAAATAAAGGTAACTATTTTCAGAGAAGATCTGCATTTGCTTCTGCTGAGAACCTTAAACGTACCATTCATCCTCAATCGCTTTAAACTCAAATCATACCACAAGGTTTAATGGATAGTCAAGTATTGAGAATCCAACTACCAAATGTGAACAAAAACCAATACACAGCTATAACCTCTCCGAGATGAGTTTTCTTCCTCATTTTCCGTTCCTCTACTGAGTGTCAATGCAATTCTTTCCACAGTCCCCAGGAGGTGGGGATTTATTCTGTTTAATTCTTATCCTGAGAATGAATTGCTTTAAGGTTCCAGCTTCCAAAAAAAAAAAAAAAAAAGCCCCAGTTTTCATTTGTGCACGTGCACATATGTGTGTGTATGCGCACGTGCGTGTATTTTTTTTTTTCTTTGAGACAGGGTCTCACTCTGTCACCCAGGCTGGAGTGCAGTGGCATGATCTCGACTACCTGCAGCCTTGACCTCCTGGGCTCAAGCAATCCTTCCAACTCAGCCTCCTGAGTATCTGGGACTACAGGCACATGCCACCATGCCTGACTAATTTTTGTATTTTTTGTAGAGACAGGGTTTCACCAGGTTGCCCAGACTGATCTCAAACTCCTGAGCACAAGTGATCCACCCGTCTTGGCCTCCCAAAGTGCTAGGATTATAGGCATGAGCCACCACATCCGGCCGTGGATATATCTGTTTTTTATTCAGTGCATTTGGGAACCTTCAGATCAAGAGTGGGAAAGAAATATTATAGCTTACAACCACTAGAAATGCAAGACTCTGCTACATATCGATACATGAAAACTATGGTTCATGCTTGTAAGCCCAGCACTTTGGGTAGCCAAGGTGGGCAGATCACCTGAGGTCAGGAATTCGAGGCCAGCCTGGCCAACATGGCGAAACCCAGTATCTATTAAAAATACAAAAATTAGCTGGGCGTGGTGGTGCACGCCTATAATCCCAGCCACTCGGGAAGCTGAGGCAGGAGAATCACTTGAGCCTAGGAGGTGGAGGCTGCAGTGAGCCAAGATTATGCCACTGCACTCCAGCCTGGGTGACAAGAGCAAAACTCAATCTCAAAAGTAAAATAAAATAAAATAAAACTATACCCATTCCATCCAACATGGCAGTTTCTTATAAGACTAAGTAAACACTGAAATTGCTTTCAATTTTATTTTTTCTTTTCTGGTAAAAATGTTGTCCCTTGAGATTGGCCATGGAAAACCCCAGTTATATTTGAGTAATAACTACAATGAAGAAAACTAGATTGCATGGTATTTATTTTCATGACAAATTAGTCCTTCTTCATTATAAAAACTTCAGATAACTTCTACTATAGGACTTATCACATTGAAATGTTTCAGGGTATCTGACGCAATACCCATGGTTCATCAAGAGGAGACAATATTGAATTCCCTACAGTATTCAAATACCTGAAGTTTGGCACTTCATAGATGCTTACTAAATAATTTTTTAATAAATGAATAAGCAAACAAAAAAGTTAAGAAAAGCATTAAATTCTACTGCCTTCAAAATATAGTCCAATAACAAATAAAGACAATTTCAAAATAATAAGATTATCATAGTTTCAGTTATGATCACTGAATTTTCTTTTTTGCAGAAAAAAGATCATTAACAAGAAATAAAAATAACTAAATGAAAAACACTAACGTACCACAACTCAAGCACTAAAATTATTAATAAGTAAAATGAAAAAGTGAATCAAGAAAAGCATGATTAAAAACACAGTGTAAGTCCATTAACGTATGCAAAGAGATTTTAATGTAAATAGGAAAAAGCAAATTATAACCACAATGAGTTAAAATGAAAAATCCACCAGACTGGCAAAATATAAAAACCACCCATAGAAGTGATGAGGAGAACGTGATCCAACAGCAACTTCCATACACACCCAGCGAGAGGATAAATTCTACAACTACTTTGTAAAACAGTTTTCTACTACCTGATAAAGTTCAATACACATATACCCACCCTATGACTCAACAATTCTACTCCAAGGTATATAGACCTTAAAGAAACTCTTACACATGTGTACCAGGAGACAACATATAAGAACGTTCACAGCAGAACTGTAAAAAGCCTAAATGCTTATCAACAGCAAAATGGATAAATACATTTTGGCATATTTATACACAGGAATACTATATGGTAGTGAAAATGAACAAACTGCAATTATATATAACAACATTAATAAAAATCATGTTAAAAAACAGCAAGTCACAGAAAGTTTATAAACGACTGAATTTATATTTTACTTTTACAAAGTCAAAGCCAAAAAAACTAAATCATAAAATATTTATATGCTATATCTATGGAATATTATTTTAAAATGCTTAATAAAACATCAATTATAGTTACAGGGGAGGGGTTAGAGGAAACAGATAAGAGGGGGCTCATAGGAGGCTTCAAAAGATAGCAATCACTTTCCATTTCTAAACATGGCTGATGAATAAACAAGTTATTTGTTTTATTCTTTACATTACATATAAAAATTATAAATATATATATATATACACTTTTTTTTTTTTTTTGAGACAGAGTCTCACTCTGTTGCCAGACTAGAGTGCAGTTGTGCAATTTTGGCTCACTGCAACCTCCGCCTCCTGGGTTCAAACGATTCTGTTGCCTCATCCTCCTGAGTAGCTAGGACTATAGGCACGCACCACCACACCCAGCTAATTTTTGTATTTTTAGTAGAGACAAGGTTTTACCATGTTGGTCAGGATGGTCTCGACTTCTTGACCTTGTGATCTGCCTGCCTCGGCCTCCCAAAGTGCTGGGATTACACGCATAAGCCACAGCGCCTGGCCACTTTTTTTTTTTTTTTTAAGCATAGATCAAAGGTTTCTATGTTGCCCAGGCTGGCCTCGAACGCCTAGAACGCCTAGCCTCACCTCCTTATACACCAGGACAACAGGCCTGAGCCACTGTGGCTCCCAAAAATTATAAATAAATATTCTTTAGACATATATTTTGCAATAAAACATGTAAACACCAGGGGATCCAAATAGGTAGGCAAAGAGAAAAAAAAAATACACATATATATATATCTCTCTCCATGAATTACACTACAATTAAAAAATAAAGTATTATTTACCCATTTGCTTTACCTAGCAGAGCATTAATTTCTTCAAGGATATGGACATACGTGTGCCTAGTACATTATAAATACTAATGCTGAAAGCATATAACTGAAAGAATGATTTTAAATTCAGTCAACCATAGACACTACTTGCCAGGGAAAAGAAATTTAGCACATGGTCCTGATGTCATTTAAAATATTATTTTAATATGAAATATAATATTTTAATAAAATAACAAACTATTTAAGTTTATTTTCCCCATAAGATAGTCATGAGTCAAAGTTCAATTTACTAACATTTCCTTAAACATTTACACAATAACTTGAGTGTAACTGTTCTGGTAGACAGAAGTAAAAGTTCATGTTTCATCAAATCTCACACTGCATTTGCCTATGAGATAAAAATTCTTCCAAAATTTAATAAACAAGCAAAAATAGAGAAAATAAAAATTTACCTCACAATCTCAAAAAGAGAATAAACTATTAGGAGATTCCAGATAACTAGTATCAATTGAGTGTTTATTTAAATGTTCACTTCTAAACAGCATTAAGGGATACATGTAATCTTACCTGGGGAGGATAATTGCTCTCTGAAGACCATCTTGAAGATTGGTCATTTGGTTTGTCCACTAAAATGTTCCTGGAATAAAGAAAAGTATTAACAAATTAAAAGAACATGAATAGGCAAAAACAGGAATAATCTACCAGATGCTGAAATTATCACAAAGTTATGTAATGTTTGGAACTTGAATAAGAATAGAAAACAAAACAGAGTAAGAAAAGCACAGAAAACTTCTAGTAGATATAAGATTTTAAAATATAACAAAGGTGGTATATTCAACAACAGAGAAAAATCAAGACTTTTCATAAGCCACTTTTGTTTAAAATAAAAAGTTCTATTAACACTTTACACTAAGTGTCAAAATGAACCTTAGATATACATATTTAAGAATTTAAGGTAAAAATAGCTGGGTGCAGTGGCACACGTCTGTAACCTCAGCTACTTGGAGGAAGACTTGAGGCCTGGAGTTCAAGGCCACAGTGTGCTATGATGGATCATGTCTGTGAATAGCAATTCCAGCCTGGGCAACATAGCAAGACTCTGTCTTTAAAACAAAAAAAGACTTCAAGGTAAAAATAAAGCAATAAAATACCTAAAAATAAATCAAATACCATATACACATATTATATGTAGCATGCATTATATAATATTGCATGCAATCATATTGTTACATTATATATTCATTACATATATCATACATGCATCTTTTTTTAATACATATATAAAGTACATCTTTGGAATAAGATACACTTTTAAGCATACCATCAAAAGCAGAGGTGTGAGTGGAAAAGGAACTGATATAAGTAACTTTAGAAGATGGTGATTGCACTGGAAACTGTAAGGCTAAAGGCAAGTAGAGCTATACATAAACACTGCTTGATTTGGTAAGGTTGTTTTTCACAAGGAATATGGGTTAATCCTATGTTACATACATACTGGGGTTGAACAAATAAGTAAATGGCTGGTAGATGTGGGAACCAGGTTTCTCACTTTTGGAGGGGGACGTTACAGTTGAGCAAGGGGAGGGAGAGCAGAAGGAACCCTGTGGTACTGGATTAGAATCAGAGACATCAGTGCAAACTTGTGTTTACCATAATATAATATAAATAAATAAGTATAGGGGTGTGTGTGCACAAACAGTATTTTCTAACTGTCCACTGAGGGGGAGTAGAAGCACTGACACACCAGTACCCGAAAGCACACCCAGCACCCTGATATTTGTTTCTACATACCATCCTCCAATAAAAGAAAACAAGAGTAGCTGGAGAAATGGCTGATTCTAGAGCTGGGTAAGAGAATACAGAAGACAAACCTGGAGTATCTTACACAAGAAAAAAAGAAGCGTTTTTTTTTTTTTTTAGAGGCAGAGGAAGGAGGTGGTATGGATCATGTCAAAGGGTCACAGAGAATGACAGGTCAATGCTAAAAAAAATTAAGTGGTAAAATATACACGAGTCCATATTGATATAACCCCAGCCTAACCAGCAGGAAAACATCAGAGGAAGGTTCAATGAAACAAATGAATATTCCTCCAAACTCAATATAATAAAAAACAAGGAAAGACTGAGAAACTCACAGACTAGAGGACAGTAATGAACATGACAACTAAATGTAATGCGGGATCTTGGATCAGAGAAAGAATAATTTGTGGGAAAACTAATGAAATCCAAATAAAATGTGGCATTTAGTTAATAGTAGTGTACCCTTGACATCTTAGTTGTGACAAACATATCATGGTAATGCAGGACGTCAGCAACAAGGGAAACTAAGTAAAGAACATATGTAGTAACTCTGTGCCATCTTTGCAACTTTTCCATAAATCTAAAATTATTCTCCAATAAAAATTCTGTTTTTTAAAAGTTAGATCTATACTGGCAAAGAGAAGGTGCTTAATAATTACAGATTTATTTATACCATCACAAATAAGAGACTTATTATCAAAAATAGATGAATGAATTTTTTTAAAAAGCACGGTGTTTGGAAAACAACTGCCTTTAACACATGTTCCACAAAGGCAAAACACAAATACATAAAACAACTAAAAATCAAATTAACAGGCAAACAGCCAACTAGAAAAAATAAAGGCAACATAAAATACATTGCGCTAACTAAAATTTGAATATTTAAAGAGCACTTAAATATAAATACCCCCATATGAAAATGGTCAAAAAAAATCCAAAATCAATAATCAAAAATTGGAGATTAAGACAAACATATATATTGCCCCTATAAAATTAGTCCCACACCCTCAAAAATAACTACATTTTACAATTATAACAGCAGTTGTCGGCCAGAGCTGGTAAAATGTTACTCTTATGTTTTGCTGATAGGAATGCAAATTAATGTAACTTTTCAGGAGAAAAATCTAATCGATAGCAAAAACATTTCAAATACGTACATCCTCTAAATAAAAATGATGACAACCATGACAATGACTGTGTTTGAGTCCCAGACAATGTTTTCTATGTATAAACCATTATCTTTGAAGTATACAAATTAAGAAATTGAAACATAGTGCAGGAAAAAGGTAAGAGAAAGAAAAGAAAAAAGAAAAGAAAAGAAAAGAAAGGAGGGAGGGAAGGCAGGAAAGAAAGAAAAAGAAAAAGATAAATTGCCTAAATGTATGCACCTAAGTAAGGATTTGAACCCAAGGCAGTCAGACTACAAAGTCCATGCTCTTAATCACCCTATTAAGCCTCAGAATTCTTCCACTTCTTAGAACTTTATCCAAAGGAAAAAAAAAAAAAAACCTAGGGGATATAACTCATCCACATTCATCAAAGCACACTTTAGGAGAGCAAGCTGTAAATAAACTAACAATGTAGGATTAATTAAATTATAACATGTCTATACAGAATACCATGTAAATTATTATGTATTCTACAGCTTGACTTTAATGTCATAGGGAAATGTTCAATACATAGTAAGTGAAGGGGAAAAGTAGTTAACTGTGTATGTAAAGAATCAAGTGTTGCAAAGTGATAACATTCATACACAGGGAGAAAAGGCAAAGAACATATACTAAGTTACTAATATAATTCTCAAAGGGAGATTACAAGTGATTTTTTTTCTTTGTGCTTGTGTTTTTTTTCAAATTTTCTAAAATTAACACAAATTCCTTTCCTATCAGAAAAAAAGCTTTTTCTCAAAAACGAATTAGGAACACAGAAGACTGAAGATATGAACTGCATCTGAAAAGACTACAGTACAATTAAAAGCTAAAGAACGAGAATGATTTTTAAAAATCACACTGATATACATGTTATAAAGCATGAAGGAAAATCTAATACATTATAACTATGATAAATTGGAACCACAGAAATCATGAAGTATAATAAATTTGGGGAGGGGAATGTTAGATGTCACGGAAGTGAGGTAGTTCCTTCATCTTTCACAGTTCCTAGGAAAGAATAATGTTTCTGAAGTTGATAAAAAGAAAAAAAAGTAATACTATTTAAAGTTTAAAATTAAACAAAGATAGAAATAAAAGCATACCACATACCTTCTAAATTATTTGAGACAGAAAATCAAGAAGGCATCAGGGAGAGACCCTGTCTCTAAAAAAGAAATTCAATGATGACATAATTTGTCAGTTGTAATGAATCAAATAAAGCAAAAACCACAGTAAATATGAGAAGAAATTGATTCTAAAAATAGGAGATTAACAGCTCTCAGCATCTGGAAAATTAACTATATATATGTTATATATGTCAAGTATAATGTAAAGTATTGGTAAGATAGTGGTAAAGAATAATGTTACTATGAAGAAAAGTAAAGGAGAAACAGGCCTCAATAACATAAGGAAGCTAGCCATGTCATAATCTGAAAAATGAGCAGATGGACCACTAAATGCAAAATCAAGGGGGCCAAACAGTTACAATATGTTTTGGTCTTGTGAATTTTGACATGCCTATTAGATAGCCCACTGGAGATATGGCAGTTGGCTATCTGGGGCTGAAATTCAAGGAAAATACCAGTGCTGAATAAAATATACTCTTCAGAGATGTCAATGTATCAATGCTATTTAAAGCCACAACATTCAGTGAGATGACTTAGGGAATGAAATAGAGCTCAGAAGAAAAGCTTAAGGATTGATTATGCTCCGGGGGTCCATCATTTAGGAGGTCCAGAAGAAAAGAATCAAGCATAAGAAACTGAAGAAAGCCAAAGATGAAGAAAATGAAAACCCAGAAAATGTAAATACTAAGTGAAGAAAGTATTTTAAGTAGAAAGAAAAGAAATTTTTTGCAAAATGCTGCTGAGAAGACAAGGACTGGGTGCCACATCTTCATAGGCCTAAATATTGCCATACACACGGTACTTAATAAATATCTGATAATGAAATGAACAAATAACACAAAAAAGAAAAAAAATTAAAGGATACAGTACATTAATCCCACTGATTACCTGTAACTTAAAGTTCATACTAAATTGAAATGAAAATTAAAAAGAAATAAAATACAGACCAGAAATGGAGTGAGGTTAGCCTAGAGGGTTTGGAAGGCTAGAAGCTTGAAGATACTCCTGCTGATCTCCAGTCCCAGCACTAAGCCAACTAAGTATCTCTCCTGAGCCCAACAGGTTACAGAGGACAGGCTCAGATCTTTAAGAATCTTGACAAAAGCTTGGCCCTAGGAGAAGAACCATGAATTCCTTGAATACTTCTCTCCCTAAGAGTCAGGCATCAACTGGGTAAGTATTGCTGTGACAATCTGCTATCTCTACCCCACTAAGAGCTTCAAGAGAAGTAATCTGCCCTAAAGGTGAGAAGAACTTGCCGTGTCAGTTGAAGCCATCTAACTGCCGAGGGGTGTCTCCTGGTGACCCACAGAAATCTAACACAGGAAGTGGTATACCAAAAGCCACAAGACAAGCATTGCTGGACTGCCAACTATTTGAGGTATGAGAAATTTTACCCAAGGAGTACACAATGCAAAAAGTTTGTAGGGAAAAATAAATATAGAAAAAGGGCTAAGAAAACTTATTTAAAAAAAAAAGAATAGTGACAGGAAATCATCTTGTCACTTTTAAAACACTTTTTAAAAGTAAGAATTAAAGATTTTAATTTAAAAAAGATTCCTTTAAAAAACCATTTTAAATCCTCTATAATTAAAAACAGAAAGGACTGGAATAGGAAAAAAAATAATAGCTCAGAGAAACACAAACCCAGAAACGAAGCCCAGTGTAGATGGAAATTTAATATCAGATTAAGGTGATATTTTAATTCAGCAGGAATTGATAATTCATTTATTAAATGATGCACAACTGAATATCCATCAGAAGAAAGTTAACTCCTGTCTAATATCATATAAAAGTAATCTCATGGCTGGGCGCCGTGGCTCACGCTTGTAATCCCAACACTTTGGGACGCCGAGGCAGGCAGATCACCTGAGGTCAGGAGTTTGAGACCAGCCTGGCTAACATGGTGAAACCCCATTTCTACTAAAAATACAAAAAATTAGCCAGGCATCGTGGCACGCGCCTGTAATCCCAGCTACTCAGGAGACTGAGGCAGGAGAATCGCTTGAACCCGGGAGACAGAGGTTGCAGTGAGCCGAGATCGCACCATTGCACTCTAGTTTGGGCAGTAAGAGCGACCCTCTGTCTCAACAACAACAAAAAGTAATCTCAAAGATTTAAACATACACATATACATACAAACCCTACGGGAAAAATGTAGGGGCCAATATGTACAACCTAACATGTTAGATCTTTTTGCCAAGAAACACATAATCTATAAAACAAAAAGTAACCATTTGATTATATTAAAACTTTCAAATTTTGCGTTACGAAAAGTGCCATGAAGAAAAACAGGAGACAAGCAATAGTTTGGACAAAAATCTCTGCAACTCATATGACTAACAAAGATTCCATATCTAGAGTATGCAAAATGTTGTTACAATTCATAAGATGAACAACAGAATTGAAAATGAGCAGAATGCAAGTCACTGAAGAGTCATTCAAACAGCCAATAAACTACGACCAAAAATATTTCTCAAAATCCCTGTATATTGTCTGTGTCATGGAAAAAGAAATTAAAATAGTAAGATATCCCTTTTTACCCATCAAATTGATGAAATTAATCCCTAATTATCAGAAAATTAGGGAGAAAAGATGAACATGTACATTATCCTAGCCTTTATGGAAAGTTTAAATATTAAAATTTAAAATTTATTAAAATCTAAAATGTACATATTCTTTCACCTAGAACTCTCATTTCAAAATCTATCCCACAGAAGTAAAATCACGAGTATGTAAAGACATATGATAGAAATGTTTGATGCCACATTTTCTGAGGTAGCAGGGAAATTATCAAACAAATTATAGAACATACATCATGGAACTTTATACTACCATTATAAAAAACTTGAAGGGATTTCTACTATGCAGGACACAAAGAAGCATGTAAGATTCTATTCTTGTTTTAAAAACCTGTTATATACAGGGGGGTGTGTGTGTGTGCGTGTGTGTGTGCGTGTGTGTGATTATACAAACAAGCAGGTATATGATCCAATGTACATCAAATTATATAAAGTACAAATAGTAGCCCAAAATGAGGCATAAATACCATTAAGAGATCTTACTTATTTTCTTATATTTGTCATATTATTCATATGTAATATAATAGCATATATTATTTATAAAAACAGTAAAAATAGTTATTGTTGAAAATAATAGTTGACATGACAGCAAACTTCCTGCATTTATAGCAAACTGACTTGCAAACTGATATGGTTTGGCTCTGTGTCCCCACCCAAATCTCATGTTAAATTTTAATTCCAAATGTTGGGGGAGGTACCTGGTAAAAGGTGATTGGATCATGGGGGTTGAATTTCCTCCATGTTGTTCTTGTCAAAGTGAGTGACTTCTCACAAGATCTGATGGTTTAAAGGTGTGTGGCACGTCCCCCCTCACTCTCTCTCTCCTGCTGCCACGAGAAGAAGGTGTTTGCTTCCCCTTTGCCTTCTGCCATGATTGTTTCCTACGGCCTCCCAGTCATGCTTCCTATCAAGCCTACAGAACTGTGAGTCAAGTAAACCTCTTTTCTTCACAAATCACCCAGCCTCATGTAGTTCTTTATAACAGCATGAGAACGTACTAACACACCATCAGAAAATCAAATCAGGCTCTACTTTTCCATCATTTTAAAGACATAGAAAAAGACAGCAAAGAAACTAATAAAAGCTCATTGTCTCTTAAAATTTTTAAATAATGGATCTTATTTCAAAACATAAAGTAAGATCTAGACTGTTTTTAATTCTTCCTCCTACGATGTTGCTCCCCTCAACCCATTTCCACTCTCCTGCAAGGCAAATGAGAAACCAGTTTAGGGTAATGACTATTAACATCAGTCCCTCAGCAGTGATAATAGAGCCTATTGCCATAGTAGTATTCTATAAAACATGTTCATTATTATCCTCCCTTGAATTACTTTCCAAAGACTTATACAATCTACCATCACTAATGGTATATATAGCCTTTCCTCCTTCTAATTTTCAGGACTAAGTGAGAGATGTTAACCTCTTATACTACATATGTCAATCATGGTATCAATTCAACATCCCTTGTTTTTAAAAACGGAATACCCCATCCACAGCCTCTACTGAAGGAGCAATCATAGGCAATATGCTTTGTACATTTGATTTTTACTTATGACTATTTTAATGACTGCTAATCTTGGCTATCTCCTATGACAGGAGATGGGATGGGCCAGTATGGAAATAAAATTCTAAGACGAAAAATATATAAGTAAACAGAACGAATGAAACAGAGAACAGAGATACCAAATAAAAGAGAAATAAGGCAGTCAGTAGCATAATAAAAATGAAGCAGATGTAGAACAGAAGGAGGGGTATCTTGAGAGACCATGCACTAGAGGGAATAATAAAGAATAGAAACTGATGGCTTTTTAGTTCCACTTGCCAGGAGTCACTGCTCTGGCAACCAAAGCGATTGTGACCACAACACTCTTCTAGATACCCATGACTTTCATTTATACTAACATCTAGAAAAACAGAAAATAAGTTTTATAAGACACAATTCGGTATCAACTATATGAGTCAAATAATAAAGATTTGCCAACTAGAGTTAAATTAAGTATCTGTCATTTAAAAACATTTAAAATGCAAATAATAAGTGAGAATTGGTAAAGAAGAATTGAAAAAAGAGTTGGGTTGAAGACTAAAATGGCTACCTATTTCCATCAGGTTAGTTTAATATTAAAATGTACATTTTCATTCCTACCAATGCTGGATGAAAACTGAAAGCAATAAAAATGAATAACATTTTAAGTTTCTCATACACAGACTACAAAAGCAAGACTATGAGTAATTAAATTCTTCTATTAGAACTTTAAAAATTTATAATGAAACACAAACGGGTAATTGAAAAATGGGATACAGTTTTAATTTTTCCCAAGTTATATGTCTCTATTTTTGCATATTTTAAAATCTACTATATTTGTATATACTACCAATTAAATCTCAGGAACAAACGATTACAATTCATCATGAGAAGATAATTTATTCGGCATTTTAGGTTTCAATTCAAGTCAGTAAATTAAAAACCTTTCCTGATTACATATGCTTAAACCATAAGCTTGCTTAGCAATACCTTTCAAATTAATACTCTTGTTTTGTTTTGAGACGGAGTTTCACTCTGTCGCCCAGGCTGGACAGTGGTGCGATCTTGGCTCACTGCAACATCCACCTCCCAGATTCAAGCAATTCTCCTGCCTCAGCCTCCAGAGTAGCTGGGATTACAGGCGCCTGCCACCATGCCTGGCTAATTTTTGTATTTTTAGTAGAGATGGGGGTTTCACCATGTTGGCCAGGCTGGTCTCGAACTCCTGACCTCAAGTGATCCTGCCGCCTTGGCCTCCCAAAGTGCTGGGATTATAGGCATGAGCCACTACACCCAGCCCCAAATTACTACTCTTAAGAATACTTAAATATAACAGCAGAAATTGGGCAAAAAATTGAGCATTTAACATTTTTTCTGATAATGGCTGCTCAGGATGCTTATCAGTAAGACCAGCCAACTTTAAATGGGAAGTTTTAGATACTTTAAAGCCACCCCTAATTTTTATATGAAGAAAAGTCAGTCAAGCAGCATTTTAGGAAGTATAAAAGGATGTTTTTCCTTTGGTAGTTTAAAAACATCCTTTTAACGCTTGTGCCTTTTTGTTGAATTATATGATAAAATGGATCTGAAAAAAAATCAACTTCAACTAGAAATCTTAAGATTTTGGATCTTGGTCACTAATTGGTTAGATAATCCATTACATAATCTCTCAGGACTTGAATTATTTTACCTGCAGTATAAAGGGAAAGGTTTAATTCTTTAGTCTCAAATTTCTTTCAGCTGTCATCAGGGCAATTGTATTGCACAACTCTAGGAAATACTACTCATGAAGGCCAAGTTAACATTCTACATTTCTATGAAAAGCTTTCACATCATTCAAGGTATCATGTAACTCTTGCTCCTACACGAAAGTCAGTAATAACAATCAATCAATCAACTATAATAGAGCTTCCATTACATGTGAACACTCTGCTGGGGTAATACCATATCAGAACAAGAATGGTTATCTGTGGCCAAGGGGATCACAAGGTATTTTTTAAACATAAAAAAAAAAAAACCCACATAAAATTCAAGAGACAGACAAAAAAAAGTATACAATAAAGGCCACACACCTATAATCATCTGATCTTTGACAAAGCTGATGAAAACAAGCAATGGGGAAAAGACTTCTCTTCTAATAAATAAGATGTTGGGGTAACTGGCTAGCCATATGCAGAAGATTGAGGCTGGACCCCCTTCCTCACACCATATACAAAAATCAACTCAAGATGAATTAAAGATTTAAATGTAAAACCCAAAACTATAAAAACCCTGGAAGATAACCTAGGCAATACCATCCTGGACATAGGAACAGGCAAAGATTTCAAGACAAATCAAAAACAATTGCAACAAAAACAAAAATTGACAAGTGGGATCTAATTAAACTTAAGAGCTTCTGCACAGCAAAAGAAACTATCAACAGAGTAAACAGACAACCTACAGAATGGGAGAAAATATTTGCAAACTATGTATCTGACAAAGGTCTAATATACAGCATCTGTAAGGAACTTAAATTTACAAGAGAAAACCCAAGTAAAAAGTGGGCAAAGGATATGAACAGACACTTTCGAAAGAAAACAAACATGACAACCAACAGGTATATGAGAAAAATCTCAGTATCACTGATCATAGAAATGATCATCAGAGAAATGCAAATCAAAGCCACAATGAGGTACCATCTCACACCAGTCAGAATGGCTATTATTAAAGTCAAAAATGACAGATGGGGTAAGGTTACAAAGAAAAGGGAACACACTGTTAGTGGGAGTGTAAATTAGTTCAACCATTGTGGAAAGCAGTATGGCAATTCCTGAAATAGCTAAAAGGAGAACTGTCACTGAACCCAGCAATCCCATTACTGGGGAGATACCCAGAGGAATAGAAATCATTCTACCGTAAAGACACATGCACACGAATGTTCACTGCAGCACTACGAACAACAGTAAAGACATGGAGTCAACCTAAATGTCCACCAATGACAGACTGGATAAAGGAAATGTGGTATATATGCACCATGGAACACTATGCAATCAGAAGAAAGAATGAGATCATTTCTTTTGTGGGAACATGGATGCACCTGGAGACTATTATCCTCAGCACAACTACTGCATGTTCTCACTTATAAGTGGGAGCTAAATCATGAGAACTTATGAACACAAAGAAGCAAACAACAGACACTTGGGACTACTTGAGGGTGGAGGGTGGGAGGAGGGAGAAGAGCACAAAAGAGAAAAGATCACTATTGGGTACTAGGCTTACCTAGTACCTGGGTGATGAAATAATCAGTACAACAAACCCCTGTAACACAACCATGTAACAAACCTACATGTGTGCCCCGAACCTAAAATAAATGTTAAAAAAAAATAACCAAAGTCCTTATACATAAGGAAATACTGATAAGGAACACACTTAAATACCCAAGAATAATCAGTTTGGTAAAAACTGGGGGCATTCTCTCCCAATATTCAAGAAATATCTTTACCTGCACACACGGGAAGTCTAGAGAGTTTTTGATTATAGCTACAAATGTGTGGGAAGGGGGAATTCTGATAACTTTTCGAGGCTTTCTGATTTAAAATCTAAAAACACTGTATTTTGAAAGGATAAGTACATGTAAATAAATAAACAAGCATGTTTTTTCTAAAAAAAAAAAAAAAAACTGATTCAAAATGCAGTAAGGATCAACTCTTAAGTCAATTTTTAATATCTCCAGCTATAAAGAATATACTGTAAATATGATAGCTCTCTCCCAAATCACTTATACTTACATATAGTGCAAAGGTTTAGACTCACAAGTATTTCCCAATTTTAAGAGCATAGTAGGAAGGGGATCTTACTATTTGTTGGAGTTACTTATCAAACAAATATTTACTGAGTCCTACCCTTATGCTAGACAGTGTTATAGGCCCTGGGAATACCGTGGTATACGCGATAGGTATACCTCCCCAGTTGTGAGGCTAACATTCAAATGACAAGCAGCAGAAAATAAACAAGTAGAATTGTAAACAAGATAATTATGGACTGTAATAAGTGCTATAAAAGAAATAAATAGGGTGTTGACACAGGGCAGGACAGTTTTTTTTACCAGGGATGGTACAAAAAAAGAAAAAAATCACCGCTCTGAAAATATTTTAATTATGCTAATTAGAAGGAACTACTCATGTAAAAATAAAGAAAAAATCTATTCTTCACAAAGGAACCAACAAGTTCAAATTCTGGTCATAGGAAATAATCTGACCAAGAAAATCTGATAACTAAGTAAAGTTAGATAACACATTCTTCTCAGGCTCCAAGACTTGCAGGTAAATGCAGAGAAGGCTGGAAAACTGAGAGAGGCAGATTCTACACTCTAAGAGGACTGCAGAAGTATCCTACCAACGAATACTCCTACTTTCAGGAAAACAGAGACCCATTCTGAAAAGAAACTGCAAGAAACAGAAATAGACCTAAGCAAAGCAAAAAGAATGAGAACTCTCCCAAATACAATAAACAGGTATATACAATAAACAGGTATATTATACTCAAATAAAATAAAAGAAAAAATTTCAAGAAAATCAAGTACAAAAAACGTGAGCCTAGGACTGTATATATAATCAAACTATCTTTCAAGTTTAAAGGCGTAGTTAACAAAGCATTCCTTGAGCCATTCTTTCTGAGAAACCTTCTGACGAATAAACTATACATACCGAAGAAATGATTTCAAAAGCTTCAGCATAAAATCTGGTTACACGAAATAAAAATATTTAACCACCGAACTAAAACTAACCATGAAGATAAGAATGACATACATAACAGAAAATAAATGTGTGATGCAACAATGTAGAAAAGATAGAGCTAACAAAAAAATAAATAAATAAGAGAAGAATGGAGAGAATAAGTAGAATTTGGAATACACTTACTGACTGCCTCACCAGTACAAAATGAAAGGAAAAGATCATCACTTAAGATCAGATGTTGGGAGAGTGAGGAAAGAAAGTTAGAAAAAGTTCCCAGTTAACTTCTTCAGAGAGATTTAAGTGTTAAAGGAACAGGATTGAAGGGAACCAAAAAAACAAAAACAAAAACAAAAACAAAACAAAAAAAACCCCGGAAAAGGTAGACAACATGCAAGACAGATGGGTAACGTACCATGGAAAGAATCAGTGAGCTTAAAGATATGATAACAGAAAGTTCCCAAACTGAAAAAAAGAAAATAAAGAAAAAAAAGAAACAGAATATCCCAAAACTATTTTCTAAAAATAAAAAAGCTATAACAGGTGCATAACTGCAGTATGAGAAGGGAAAGAAAGGAGCAGAAGAAATATTTGAAGTAATAATGGCTGGAATTTTCCAAAATTAATGTCAGGCACCAAACCACTGACCAGAGTAAACCAAGCAGGAAGCTCAGAGAAAACCAAGCAGGAAATAGCAAAAAAATTTACAAGTTGGAGTATCATATTCAAATTGCAAAAACCAAAGACAAGGGAACAAAACCCTTCATTTATAGAGAAACAAGGAGAAGAATTACATTGGATTTCTCATCAGAAACTATGCAAGCAAGAAAAGAGTGGAACGAAATACTTGAAGTGTCAGGGGAAAAAAAAAAAAGAAACAAAAACACTCACCTAGACTTCTATATCCAGTGAAATTATCCTTTAAAAGTGAAGGAGAAATAACTACTTCCTAAAACAAAAACTAAGGGAATCTGTTACCAGTAGATATGCCTTGCAGAAATGTTAAAAGAAGTTCTTCAGCAAGAACAGCTATATAGGTTACAACATTGATCTATATAAAGAAAGAGGGTCAGAGAAGGATTAAATGAAGATAAAATTAAAACGTATTTTTTTTTACTCTTAACTGATCTAACAAATAACTGTTCAAAGTAACAATGTTAACAATATATTGAGTGATTATGGCATGCAGATAAATGAGTAAGAACAACATTATAAGGGATACAAGAGGGGAGTAAGAAATACCCTGATAAGTACATGGCACATGAAACAGTACACTGCTACTTAAAGCTGGACTTAGTTTAGATGTACATAAATATCACAAATTCTAGGACAACCACTAAAAACAAGTTAAAAAGAAATGTAACTGATATGCTAAGAGATGAGAAAACAGAATCACACTGAATGTCCATTTTAAATCAGAGAAGACAGAAAAAGGGGAAAAGAAACAAAGAACAAGTACAGTAAATAGAAAACAGTTACAAATATGGTAGATATCAATCCAATTGTATCAACAATCAATTAGTATGTGAACGGTCTAAAGAAACCAATTAAAAGGCTGTTAGAGTAGATAAAAAAACAAAGTCCAAATATGTTGTCTACCAGAAACCCCCATAAAGATACAAATAGGTGAATACAAAGAAATGGAAAAAGACATACCATTCTTTAAATAGAAAACTGGAATAGCTATATTAATTCACATCAGACAAAGCAAACATAAGATCAAGGAAAATCATCAGGAAAAAAAGAGAGCCATTAACTAGGCGCAGTGGCTCATGTCTGTAATCTCAGCACTCTGGGAGGCCAAGGCAGGTGAATCATTTGAAGTCAGGAGTTCGAGACCAGCCTGGCCAAAATGGTAAGAAAGTACATGCTTTAATTTTATTTCTACTAAAAATACAAAAATTAGCCAGGCATGGTGGCACAGGCCTGTAATCCCAGCTACTCGGGAGGCTGAGGAAGGAGAATTGCTTGAACCTGGGAGGTGGAGGTTGCAGTGAACCGAGATAACACCACCGCACTCCAGTCTGGGCGACAGAGTGAAACCCTGTCTCAAAAAATAAAAGTAAAAAAAAAAGGAAGCATTAAATAATTTTAAAAACTGTCAGTACTCCAAGAAGACATAACAATCCTTAAGGTGTCTGTACCAAACAAAAGCGTGTCAAAATACTTGAGAGAGACACTGACAGAAGTTCAAGAAGCATTATTATAATTGAACACATCAATATCCCTCTGTCAGTAATTGACAGACTCAGCAGGCAGAAGCTCAGAATACCCTTGAACTGAACAGCATCATCAATCAACTAGATCTAATAGACTTTGCAGAGTATTTCACCCAGTAACAGCAGAACACATATTCTTCTCAAGCTCACACAAGAATATTCACCAAGGAAGATCATAAAATATATGTTAGTAATGTAAAAGAGTTGAAGATTACACAAAGTATGCTCTCAGATCACAATGAAATTAAACTAGAAATCATTCACAGATAGCTGGAAAATCCCAAAATATTTGGTGTAAACATACTTCTAAATGATACACGGGCCAAAGCAGTCTCCAGATAAATTTAAAAATATTCTGAACAAGTGAAACTAAGAACAAAACATCAAAACTTGTGGGATACAGTGAAAGGAATGCTTAGAAGGAAATTTACGGTATTGAAAGCATTTTATTAAGTCATAACGACTTAAAAACAATCACTTAAGCTTCCACCCTAGGAAACTAGAGAAAAGCAACTGAAGCATAAACAAAGCAGAAAAAGTAAATAAATAAAAATTAGGGCAAAAAAATCAATGAAACTGGAAACAGGAAATGTGTAGAATAAAGCAAGAAACCAAAAGCTGGCTACCTGAAAAGACCAATAAAACTGACAAAACTCTAGCAAGGCTAACAAAGAAAAAAACAGAGAAGACACAAATTACTAATATTGGAAATGCAAAGGAGTGATCACTATTCATCACTTGGATATTAAACAGATAATAAAATGAACAATTCTATTCCCACAAAACTGATAACATAAATGAAATGGACAAATTCCTTAAAAGATACAAACTACCAAAAGTCAAGAAAGTGACCTTCTGAATATGCCAATAACTATTAATGAAACTGAATTAGTAATTAATAATCTTCCAAAAAAGAAAATCTCCAGGCCCAGATGGTTTTACTGGTGAATTCTACCAAGCATTTAAAGAAAACAATGATACCAATGGTCTAGAATGTCTTTCAGAAAAGCATACCAGAGGAAACACTTCCTAATGCTTTGCATGAGACCAGCATTACCCTAATACAAAAACCAGATAGAGACATTACAGAAAGAAAACCTCCAGCCAATCTCTTATGAAATATGGATGCAAAAATACTCTCAACAAAAAATTAGTAAATCAAATAAAAAATGTATACAAATAATTACACACCACAACCAAATGTATTTATTACAGGGCTATTTCAACATCCTGAAATCAATTAATGTATTACACATCAATAGGCTAAATAAGAAAGTCATATGATCATATCAACAGACGCAGAGAAAGCATTTCACAGAATCCAACACATATTCATGATTAAAATCTTAGCTAACTAGGAATTCTGGTGGCCCTCTTCAATTTGATAAAAGAGTACCTACAAAACACCTACAAGTAACATCATATTTAATGGTGAGAAACTAGATGTTTTCCCCCAAGACTGGAAATGAGATAATTCTATTCAATACCATCCTGGAAATGCTAGCTAAATCCAAGAAGATAAGGGGGAAAAATGGTCTACGGATTGAGAAGAAGGAAACAATACTGTTATCATTCATAGATGACACGACTGCCTATATAGAAAATCCCAAAGAACTGACGAACTCCTGGAAATAATAAATGATTATAGCAAGGTTTCAGGATATAAGGTTAATGAGAGGGACTAAAAGAAACAAAACCCCCAAAGCAGCACATCTAGCACCCAGATTTTGATTTCTTATGCCTTTCTCCAATAAAAGGAACAACAGTTCCATGGAAAAATGGGGCAGAAAATAAAACAAGATGAGGCTGGAGCATCTTGTAATACCAGAAATTAAGAAAGCACTAAAACGAAAAACAAAACAAAAACTTGATGGAAGTTATGTCAAAGGGGCACATGAGCCAACTGAAACAGCTTCCAACAACTAAAGCTGGAACAATTTGAGCAACAAAATAAATAAAGTAGTACTGGATTATAATAAAGTATAAAATAAGTATCTGAGCTCACATGATACAAATAAATTACTGGATAAATTAGTATGGCAGAAGAGACAAATCTCCCATAAAGAAGAATTCCTAAGAAATTATGTAATACTCCACTCTAAAGAACTGAGAGCACTCCCTCAGTGTTAGCTGTGTATAACGACTTCTTTCCAAAGAGTACAGTACGCAAAAGGGAAAAAAGGGGAAAATATTACAGTGGAGAAACCTGACAAACACTACCTCAGGGAGGTGATCAAGGGCCTGCTTACAATATATTCCCTCCCAATCACCCAAACTCCAGTAGAGAGGCATCCTACAATATACCTGTTTTTTTTTTAAAGGTATTAAGTTAAAACAAAGAAATCAGAGCCTTCAAACATAAAAGCGAAAAGCAGTTAGAAGATATAATGCAAGAGAAGACCTCTAATTACAACAATAAAATACAGTATTAGCCATAAGCTTAGAAAAGAAATGTGCAAAACCTATGAGAAAATTGTTTTAAACAGCCCTGAGATAGATAGACAGACAGACAGACAGACAGATAGATTAGATAGATAGATGATTGATTGATTGATAGACAGATAGATAGATAGATAGGTAGCTGGAAAAATGCAAAGACATGCCATGTTCCTGCATAAAAAGACTCATCATCATAAAAATACAATTCTACGTTAACTTATAAATTTAATTACACCCAAAAATAAAAACAGGTTTCCCTACAACTGGAAATAGCAGTATGAATTCAAGATATTTTTTCTCCTAAAAAAATTTATTTCCTAGCTCTATCACCTAGAAGGATCTAAAAGAAATGACAATCTGGTAACATTAAGTATCTTTATTTTCCAATTATGTACTCCGAACATCATGCCTCAACTAAAGCATGGTAGATAAAGTCATTTTCCTATGCCAAAAAGCAAGAAAATAAAGAATGGGGTCATGTCAAGGGAACACAGGAGAAAGCCTGAAGGGGCTCCCACTGGCCTAAGATGGAACCATCTGGCATCACAAAGAATGACTACTGAAGTCATTTAAAACACAACAAATAAAGAGACTAATGTTCATAAATGCTTTTCGTTTTTTTTTTTTTTAAAAAATTAGTTAGACACCTGGAGGTATATAACAACTCACTATGCTGAAAACTAGTGATTAAAAGGAAAGCATTAAGCATTTATCATGCTTTTCCAGTAGAACTATATTTCAGAGTAACCAAAAAGCTCAAATAGATGAGGTAAATTTTTACCCAGGAAAATTACAGCTAATAAATGTGAAAGGAATCGTAAGATGAGAGAAATCCAATTTTGATACTTCTACTGAAATAGTTTATTCTAACAATGAGTTATCTTTGGATATTAACACAATTAATAAAAAGTGGAGAGCTTTACAAAAAAGTTGTCACCACCACATTTTGTGCCTTCTGAAGTGATAAAATACAAAGTATATGGCACCACCTAGGGAATGGTCTTTCTAAAAAAGTGATGGAGGCCAATGTGGGAGGATTGCTCGAGGCCAGAAGTTTAAGACCAGCCTAGGCAACACAACAAGACCTTGACTCTACAAAAAAAAATTTTTTTAAATGAGCCAGGCATGGTGGCACACGCCTGTAGTTCCAGTTACTCAGGAGGCTGAGATGGGAGGATCACTTGAGCCCAGGAGGTTCAAGGCTACAGTGAGCCATGACTGTGCCACTGCACTCCAGCCTGGGCAACAGAGCAAGACCATCTTAAAAAAAAATCTGATCCAAAATCTAAATAAGGTTTTCTGTTTAACTTCCAGTATATATAAAGCATGACAAATGGAGGAATTAGTCAAATGCCACTACAAAAAAACAACTGAACATATCTAGAATGGGGGAGCTTCTTCAGGACAAATGACACAATTTCTTCAACAAATCAACAGATAAAGGAAAACAGCAAGAGGATGGGAAGACTCTTCTTCTTTTTGCTTTTTAAAAGAGACAGAGTCTTGTTCTGTTGCCCAGGCTGGAATGCAGTGGCACAATAATAGCTCACTGAAGCCTCCACCTCCTGGACTCAAGCAATCCTCTTGCCTCAGCCTCCAAAGTAGTTGGGACTACAGGTGCGCACCACCATACCCGGCTAATGGAAGAATTCTTGATAAAAAGAATTGTAAAAGGGACATAACAACAAATACAATAAGTGTTTGGATCCTGATTCAAACGCTTATTGCTGATTCAAACGCTATAAAAAGACATTTTTTAGAAAACTGAAAATTAAATATGGACTAGGTATTAATTGTAATTAAAGAATTACTGCTAAATCTGTTAAGTAAAATAATGACATTGTAGCTATAAGAGAAAATGTCTCTGGCAGGGCAGTTCAAAGATGGCCTCAAATGATCCCCACCACCAAGTATTCACACCATTGTGTAATTCCATCTCATTGTAATTTCATCTCATTGAGTGTAGGTTGGCCTAATGACTTGTTTTTAACCAAGAGAATATGGCAAAGGAGATGGGACATCATTTCTGGGTCTACGCTACATAAAACTGTGACTTCCACTTCACTAGCAGACTTTCCCTTGTTGGCATTGATGAAGCAAAACACCACATTAAAGACGCCCACATGGCAATGAACTGAGGACAACCTCTGGGCAACAACTTGCAAGAAACTGAATCCTGCCAACAATCACATAAGCTTAGAGGCAGATCCTTCTCCACTCAAGCCTTTAGGTGAAACCACAGCCCCAGCCAACATCTTGACTGTAGCCTTAGAGACCTGGAGCAGAAGACCTCTATGTCCAAAAACCGGACCCTCATCGAGATAATAAATGTGTATTGTTTTAAGCTGCTAAGTTTGTAGCAATGTGTTATAGATTAACAGATATCCAAGGCCAGGTGCAGTGGATCATGCCTGTAATTCCAGAACTCTGGGAGGCTGAGGTGAAGGAGTGCTTGAACCCAGGAGTTTCAGACTAGCTTGGGCAACATAGTGAGACCCCACCTCTACCAAAAAAAAAAAAAGTTTTTAAATAAAACAATGAAATAAAAAATAACTAATAAAATGTCCTCTTTTTCATGTATACTGAAATATTTAGAAATAACATAACATAACTTATATTTACTTTAAAATAAACCAGAAGAAAGAAAGAGAGGTGGGTGCAAATACAGGTTGAAAACTATAGAATGTCCATGGCCTAGCAAATAGCAGGCTATTGTAGTATCATTAGGTACTATCACTCAAAGCAAAACTCAAGTCAACTTATTAGTACCAAGCAACTGAAAATGTTTAAGCATGTAGTAATTATCTCTAAGGACTCAAAGCACTTTGGGAACACATACCTGCATACTCCACACAAATGAATGGAGCAACCACTAGGAAAAAAGAATGGCAACAAAATAAAACAAACATTCCTATACAGAAGAATGATAAAATAGGAAATTCTCACTAGACAAAAATCAAACTAAAAAGCTCATTAACATGATTTGGTGTCTCCCCAAAACCAAAAAATCAATGTATTGAAACACTCATATAAAAATAGTCCTCAATTGCTGAGTATCTCAGAAGGCTTGAATTATCAATCTTTTCAGAAATTAAATGACCCTTCAGAATATATTTCAAAACTAAGAACTATCCCCTTTCTACCTAATGCAAAGATCATTAAATTTGTACATGATCTGGCAATGATTTACTGCTTAGTACACACAGTCTTCAAACCTTAGACAATATAACAATATAATCACAGAGGGATTAGAAAGATTTAAGGCCGGATGCGGTGGCTCACGCCTAAATCCCAGCACTTTGGGAGGCCGAGGCAGGTGGATCACAAGGTCAAGAGATCGAGACCATCCTGGCCAAAATGGTGAAACCCCGTCTCTACCAAAAATACAAAAAATTAGCTGGGTGTGGTGGCACGCACCTGTAGTCCCAGCTAGTCAAGAGACTGAGGCAAGAGGACAGTTTGAACCCATGAGGTGGAGGTTGCAGTGAGCTGAGATCGTGCCACTATACTCCAGCCTGGGCAACAGAGCAAGACTCTGTATTAAAAATAATAATAATAATAATAAAAAGATTTAAGAGATCAAACTGTTTCTAAGCACTCTCAAACCTTCGTTTATATGTAATTAATTTAACTAAAACAATCACTATCATCTAACTATATCAAGTTCTTAAAATATCTTTGCTGGGCAACAATTTAGCTTAATACGAACTATAATATGTGGATGTGGGGAAGAGTACATGTCTTTAAAAAATTACTCTGTAATATCAACTCTTTGCTGTCTTGCGTCAAAAAAGAACTTCAGAATCTAAATACCTCATTTTGTATGAGAAAAAAATAAAAGGCTAGAGAAACTAAATGACTGATCTAAAATTACCAATTAATCGGTGGTAGAACTGGGATTAGAACTCAAGTCCCTGGTCCTAGGTCAGTGTTCTCTCTATACCACACTGTCTCAATTCTTTCATGTTTTCCTTTGCATCAGATCCAGCTTTTGCCACAGTATAATACAGTAATTTAAACTGTACTAAAGATGACAGGTCAAACCAATATTATCTAATCTAAATCTGCTTACTTAATGAGAACTCTCCTTTCATTCCCATAATAGGTATCTTTGACTAATGCCCTAAGTCCCATGGTAAAGCATTTTTCAAACTCTCTTCCTCAGAGAAATCCAGAGGATCTACAAATATTTTTAAATTACATTTGTGGGACCCTGTCTAAAAACAAACAAACAAACAAAAAACCCAACAACTATAGTTAACTCTTAAAACTATTTAAAAATTCAGAAGTAGTATAGATCAAATATTACCACAATGGATAATATCATCTATAAAAACTTGTGTACCTTGTTTTGTGTTAGCTTTGGAATGAAACTTCTCCCAACATCTCTGCATATACATGAATTATTTTCTTTTTTTTTTTCTTTTTTCTTTTTTTTTTTTTTTTTTTGAGACGGAGTCTTGCCACCCAGGCTGGAGTGCAGTGGCGCCGACTGCCTCACTGCAAGCCTCGGGCCTCCCGGTTCACCATTCTCCTGCCTCAGCCTCCCTCAGTAGCTGGACTACAGGCGCTCGGGCCACCACTCGGTTTTTTTTTTTGTATTTTTAGTAATAGACGGGTTTCACCATGTTAGCCAGGATGGTCTCATCTCCCAACCTCGTGATCCACCCACCTCGGCCTCCCAACGTGCTGGGATTATAGGCGGAGCCAATCACAAATTTCAGCCTCATGGTCTATTTTCTACACCTGTCCCTGATTAACAGCTGTAGTTGTATGTTAGACTTTCAAAAGCTCATTTCTATATATGCCTGTTCCCATAAAATTCACAAATAAATTCACACCTAGAACATATCTGATAAATGGGCAAGGTTGTTTTAATGCTCTCTTCATATATTTTATTTTATTTTATTTATTTTTTTGAGACGGAGTCTCACTCTGTTGCCCAGGCTGGAGTGCACTGGCTGTGATCTTGGCTCACTGCAAGCTCCGCCTCCCGGGTTCACGCCATTCTCCTGCCTCAGCCTCCCCAGTAGCTGGGGTTACAGGTGCCCGCCACCACACCCAGCTAATTTTTTGTATTTTTAGTAGAGACAGGGTTTCACCGTGTTAGCTAGGATGGTCTTGATCTCCTGACCTTGTGATCTGCCTGCCTCGGCCTCCCAAAGTGCTGGGATTAGAGGCACGAGCCACCCCGTCCAGCCTCTTCATATATTAATAAGAGATATGTCATACGGCAAATCACAGTATAGATAGCTGTAGTACAGAATACAACTTTGGAGTGTTTTTCTGTTTAAATATTATATGGAACATGAGCAGTTTAGTGATATAACTGAAATCAAGTTTATTACAGGTAATAACTCTCCTCACTCAACAGTCAGAGAACTCATACTTACGTATCTTAGAGCTCTCAGCCTTTCCTTTGTTAAATTCAGAATGTTCATCAAGTCACAAACCATTAGTTTGTTACTATACTATGATTACCTCACATGCCAGCCAACATTTGTTTCAAAAGCACTACTGTCTTTATAATTCAGTACCCATTTTTGCAATTTAAAAAATGTTATTGCACTTTATAAATGGAAAACAGAAATACAAAAGCCTACCAGTAATATTAATCCACTTGAAACAATAATGGGCATCAGATTAGCCAGACGAAGAAAACTTCAGATACTAGATTTAACCAGTTTAAGCATAAACGAAATGCTGAGAAAACAGTTTTTAAAATCACATCAAAAGGCAAAAGTAAAGGAGCCAATTATGGATTTATTGACTCTCACCTCTAAATTCACCCTTCTTTCCTCCTCTTTGAAAATGGATTTGGGCCCTTTATTTTTCCTTTACCAGCTGGCACAATGTTAAGCTGTGTCAGTAAGAGGGGGCAGGAGTCATCGCAGCAAGTAAGGGTTTTTTGTCATTGGGTTTTTTTGTTTTTGTTTGGCTTCTTGGTTCAGGTATGCTTGGTCTGCATGCTCTTGCAGCATACATAGCTTCTCCAGCTCTTCATTCCTGCCATACAGATTTCTCCAGCATCAGGCTCCAGCAGCATATACAGCTTCAATGCCCAGTTCCTGTGCCTGAGCAGCTTCTCCAGCACCAGGTTCCTGCATCTGAATGCAGACTCATTATGGATATTTTTGCACTTACTCTCTTGACAATCAGCAAGGCTGTTCAAACTAATGACTTCAACTGAGTCTTTCTTTAGCTAAGATAAATTTTCCTCTATTTTTTTCCTTTCATTTCTATTTTTTTTCCTAATCCTTTTCTAGGCCTATTATTAGGTAGAAGGTGCAGGGCTGCTATATACAATTATGCAGGTTGCACCGTGCACTAGAAGATCCCACTGAAGAGTGAAAGCTGAAATTCAGCCTGTGTCCCACCCATCAGGTCCTGAATCCCAGTCAAAGAGCATCATCTGCTCATTAAGCCACATGTCCTGAAGGTGAGAAGGCGGACCTTCTGGATCAAGGCTAGCCTCCATGTTCAATTTTTCATTAATATTTTCCTATCTTTTTGCTTTTGTTTAGATTCCAAGTCTTTTCTATCTATACATGTAACTATATAATAAATACATATGTATATGTAATTATATAAAAACAATAACTTTTGTAGGATCTTCATCATAGTCTAGTACTTTGGGCCTAGGCCCAAAATAATAGGTTATTTTATAACCTAGGAGCATCAGAATTTTTGAAAGATTCGCAAGTAACTTGAATGTACAAACTGCTGTCAGTTAATGGTGCACAAGCTTTTCTGCTCAAGTACCCTCTAAATTAATTTTGAAAATCTATGCACATCCTCAACATTTTTTAGTTGCAAAATGTTTCATACCTTATAATTATCACAAAGGTTGTGATTTCCAGCGTACTTTAAATTTTTTTTTTTTTTTTGAGATGGAGTCTCGCTGTGTTGCCCGGGCTGGAGTGCAGTGGCCGGATCTCAGCTCACTGCAAGCTCCGCCTCCCGGGTTTTTACGCCATTCTCCTGCCTCAGCCTCCCGAGCAGCTGGGACTACAGGCGCCCGCCACCTCGCCCAGCTAGTTTTCTGTATTTTTAGTAGAGACGGGGTTTCACCGTGTTAGCCAGGATGGTCTCGATCTCCTGACCTCGTGATCCGCCCGTCTCGGCCTCCCAAAGTGCTGGGATTACAGGCTTGAGCCACCGCGCCCGGCCAATTTTTTTTTTTTTGAGACTGAGTCTCGCTCTGTCGCCAGGCGGAAGTGCAGTGGCGCAATCTTGGCTCACTGCAACCTCCGCCTCCCGGGTTCAAGAAACTCTCCTGCCTCAGCCTCCCGAGTAGCTGGGATTACAGGTGTGCACCATCATGCCCAGCTAACTTTTGTATTTTTAGTAGAGACAGGGTTTCACCATGTTGGCCAGACTGGTCTTGAACTCCTAGCCTCAACTTACCCGCCCTGGCCTCCCAAAGTGCTGGGATTACAGGCATGAGCCACCACACCTGCCCAAATATTGTTAATTTTTAATAAAGTTGTTATATATGCTCTTTTAAAAGCATCAATAGAATAAAAATACCATCATCTGTTTTTTAAATGAACAGCCACTTCTTATACAGTCAAAAGTTTATATCATCTTGGTTTCTCCTTAAACTTCCCCCACAGACTTTTCCAAAATGTAATATATGCTGGAAGGTCTTTCATTTTTCACTCCATATGACTTCTTTGAGAAAATGCCATGTAAATTAAGATTAAGCTTTTTTTATTTTTCATCATGAGATTCCAAGTGATTTTAAAAATTTCTTCTGGATGTTGTTATCAATTTCGTAAACATATTACTGACCAAAACAATATAAATATATTAAAAACTTTGACAGATAATGATTAAGTATAAAGGTATTAGAGATGATTCTCAAAGACACGTGTACTTTCAAAACAATTATCTCATGTATATATGAACAAATATCACTGCTAGAATCAAATGGGATTCAACATCAACTCTATAGTTATTTTTAAATTTTTTTTTTTGAGACACAGTCTCGCTCTGCTGCCCAGGCTGGAATGCAGTGGCATGATCATAGCTCACTGCAGCCTCAAATTCCTGGGCTCAAGTGATCTTCAAGCCTCAGCCTCTCAAGTAGCTAGAACTACAGGAGCACACCACCACACCTGACTAATTTAATGTTTTGTAGAGAAGAGGTCTTGCTATGTTACCCAAGCTATTCTCCAACTCCTGGACTCTATGATCCTCCCTTGCTCACATAAATAAATACAAGGCAACAGAAGGAATCTCTGTTACTACAGTTTGAGAATTCAAAACCTGAAAACCCAAAATCAGAAATGTTCCAAAATCTGAAAACTTTTTGAGTTCTGACCTGACACTGCAAGAAAATGCTCATGGGAGCATTTCAGATTTCAAATTTCAGATTAGGGATGCTCAATTGCTAAGTATATATTAACATAATGCAAATATTCCAAAATCCTAAAAATTCCAAAATCCAAAACACTTCTGGTCTTAAGCATTTCAAGTAAGGGATACTCAACCTGGACTGTTCCTGTACTGCTAATTTTTTTTTTTACCACCTTCCAAATTATATGCCAAAAATCGCGTAACGAGCTATCATTAAAAATTATTTATGATCAGTCCAGGTGTGGGGGCTTACGCCTGTAATCCCAGCACTTTGGGAGGGCAAGGCAGGCGGATCACCTGAGGTCAGGAGTTCAAGACCAGCCTGGCCAACATGGTGAAACCCCATCTCTACTAAAAATACAAAAAAAAATTAGCCAGGCGTAGTGGCATGTGCCTGTAATCCCAGCTACTCAGGAGGCCAAGGCAGGAGAATCGCTTGAATCCAGGAGGTGGAGGTTGCAGTGAGCCAAGATGGCACCACTGCACTCCAGCCTGGGCAACAGAGCAAGATCCGGCTCAAAAAAAAAAAAAAAATTATCTATGATTTATCAACTGACAAATTGATTAGGTCCTCCTTTTATTTTGTTTAAAAGAATTGAGAACCACCTTTTTTGCATTTAACAAACAACCAGCAACGACAATACTGCTGGTGAATAGACCACATTTTTGAGGAGCAAGGGCATAAGCCACAGGCATGTTCTTAGGCAGATCAATTTTAGGAAAGAATACACAAGAACAGTAAGACTTAGGAAACTGAGTATTTTAAAACTATTTTTGCCCGCGTACCCAGTGGAAGGTCTACATGTAATCCCAGGGATAAGCATGCCTGAATTTGAAGATGCTCAAAATTAGCTACTAAAAACTGAAACTGCTGGGTCATAAGAGTACTTAAAATTTTAATTTTAAATTATAGACTTAACTTTATTCACATCACTTTTCTATTAAAAAATCCTTTGATGGCTCCTCACTTTAAAAAAACAAAGGAACTCACTAACATGGGACACAGGATCCTATATAATTTGTGTTTATAATCAAAGCAATTCACACAAACACAATTATCCATTTTTTTCTTATTTAAAAGTAGTATTTGTTATTTGCTAAAATAAGATAATATTTAACATTTCAGGCAATACCCAAAGAAAAGGCACTTAAAAAATAAAAATCACCCCAATTACTACAACCCAGAGATAATCACTTAATATTTTGGTAAATCTCCTTAAAATCTTTTCTATATATACAGGCATACAAATCGTGTGTGTTTTTAAAATATAAATTGAATCAAACCATTTTAAAATCAGGGTTTTTTTGCTGTTTTCTCTTTTATATGCCATTGTATCTGAAGCATTTTCTCTACATCATTAAAAAATATTCTAAAATTTACATGTGGCAGCCCAATATCCCATCATAATTCAAGGATATACCAAAAGACTGTCTCATTAAATCCAATAAATCTCAGGGCAACACATCTCTAACAACAGCATTAGGTATCTGCTAGAAGATTAATCCGCAATTCACACATTCTCAGATTTATATAAAAATAAGTGCTCCCTGTATGCCCCAGAAAAGCAGGTTAAAATATCATAAAAGATATCTTAATTTCCTCAAAAGAGTAAAATAAAATTCAAAGAGTTCTGTTTTCAATATATTTAATTTTTTTACAGAGAGTAGTACATCCCCTAAATGCATTTGTGATAAGTGCTTATTATCTTCTGATATGCAGAATCATAAAGAAACTATAAATAAACAGAAGGGAGTTCACTGACAAATAACGAGGAGAATAAATGTTAATTACGCAGAGCGGAAAGTGGCAAGTGACTCTGGAACAGTATCAGTCAAGTTACCTTCAATAAACACAATATAATACTGTAACTGTGAAATAAATCTTAACAATAACTGAAAAGACTTACTAAAAGCATTAAAAAGGATGAATGTGGAAAGAAATAAGGACAAGGACACCATTTCATATATACAAAGTCTAAGAAAGAAGTACATGATCAAGGACCCAGTTCATTAAGTGCCTTGTATAAACTTTAGGGAAAAGTCTACCTCCAAGCATCTTTCTGGTTATGATATGCTACACTAGCCAATTTCCTAAATTGGAGCTGCTGAATATGCACAGGGGTAAGGATAAATTCCTACATTCAAGAAATGCAAAAAATGGCAAAAGAAATTAAATCAGTACCCAAAAGAAGGCATAGCTCATTTACCTCTTTCAAAGTCTCCCCTCAAGCCTTCCTCAACAGTGGAAGCGCAATTCTCTGAATTTCAGTTCTGCAGCATTTACTGCTTTTGTCACTTACTCATACTTAGCCTTTGCTACCTCCTATTGAACCATGTATGGAAAGTGTATCACCAGAGTTTCTTTCTTCTACCTTCTAACAGATCAGGCTATCATCTGGAATCAGTAAGCACCTAATAATCTGTTTATGGTAAAAACAGGAATTTGAAAGGCCGTAATACCACTATATAGCAATAAAAATATACGTTTTTTAAAAAGGTTTGTCTTTAACCTGTCACCCATCATAGCATTTTAGGTTGTAGAAAACAGAGATCTCCATAGATGCCAAAGACTTAAACTTTCAGACCTAGATGTATGAATTTTCCAATCATCTGAAATTCTAAGCTCTGGAAGAAACTATTTTGTTAAACTAGAAGTTATTTTCAGCTCTTGAAAAATCTATGTCTCTCACTTCCCAGTCATCAATGCTGAAAGAAACAAATAGAAAAAGATTAATTTGTTTTAAAAAAAACCTATTCTCATTTTGTATAAGGAAAGAATTCATAAACAAATTTCACTGCTTCCAAAAATGTCTCCCATTTGATATTTCACATATACACAAACAATATACATTTTAGGAAAAAACACACTGACTTTCAACTACTGTCCCCAGCATGAACTGCTTAGCAAAGTATCATATGTGTACCTATGTGTGTACATGCCTGTACATTGATAGGTAAATATCTTCAAAGATGAAGGCAGGGAGCTAATTCACGTATTCTCAAGAAAAATAAGGAACACAAAGGACTAGCTAAACTGTCACAGAAAATTCTCAAAGTAATACATTTGAAGTCAAGCAATTTGCTATCTAATCCCAAATGATCACTTTCCTTACAGGGCTTCAATTCATACGCATTAAACGGTTTCTTGACACTACATAACAGAAAAAAAAAAATCAACAAAAAAATCTGGCAGTTTCTCCAATAACTAAATCATAGAGTCAGCAAATGACCCAGAAATTCCACTGCTAGACATATACCCAAGAAATGACAACATGTCCACAAAAAACTTGTATGAATGTTTATTATAGCAGCATTATTCATAATAGCCTGTAAGTGGATATAATCCAAAGGTCTATCAACTAATGCAGGGATCCCAAACCTCCAGGCCACAGACCAGTACCGGTTCCTGTTAGGAACTGAGATGCACAGCAGGAGGTGAGTGGCGGTGGGTTAGCAAGCATTACTGCCTGAGCTCTGCCTCCTGTCAGATCAGCGTAGGCATTAGATTCTCATAGGAGCACCATCCCTACATGCAAGGGATCTAGGTTGGGTGCTCCTTACGAGAATCGTTGTTGTTGTTGTTGTTGTTGCTGTTCTGGTTTTGTTCCTTATAAGAATCTACTGCCTGATGATCTGAAATGGAACGATTTCATCCTGAAACCATCCTCCCCGCTTACCCCGATCCATGGAAAAACTGCCTTCCACAAAGTCAGTCCTTGGTGCCAAAAAGGTTGGGGACCACTGAACTAACGAATGGCTAAACATACTGTGGTATATCGATACAATAGAATACTTACCAGCCACAAAAATGATGTAGTACAGATACATGATACAATATTGATGAACTTTGAAAACAATATCCTAAATGGAAGCCAATCACAAAAGGCCATATATTGTATGATTCCATTTATAGAAAAAGTCTGAAATAGGCAAATCTATAGACACCAAGAGTAGTTTAGTGGTTGCTCAGAGATGGAAGAGTAAGTGGATAATAGCCAAAGGCTATAGTTTTCCTTGAGATTATGAAAATGTTCTAAAATTGACTGCAATGACGGTCACATCTGTGAATGTATAAAAAATCCATTGAATTGAATACCCTAAAGTAGAATTGTATGGTATATAAATTACATCTCAAAAACACTGTTACATGGAAAAAAAAAAAAATCAACCAACAAATAATTATGTTCAAAGAATTAGAGGAAATGATCCCTATCTTAAAATTAATAAAAATACAGATACTCAAAAACTATTAGGCAAATCAGATTCTGTAATAAACTGCACTCTACAAATTTTTCAAAGTCTCATTAAAAATATTACCTATAAAATCATAAATAACTTCATAATAAAAATCATTTAAAACTCAACAATTTAAATAAAAAGCTTTCTATTGTTACAAGTCTTTCCAAATATAATACCTCCACCCTAGAGACAACCAATTTCACTCAAGACACTCTCAGATTTTGCTGAAACTCATTGAAAAAAAATACAGAATGGACTTAAAACTATGTCACTAATGTGACATTCTGAATATGGCCAATATGACACCTTACAGTCCTAAACCAAAACTGCACTAAAAAGAGAAAAGTAATCAAAATGGCTAGTTAATTCACTCATTTACTCATTTAATAAATATCATGCTTGGACTACAATGATGAAGGAAAATTCCATACATTCTATGGAGTTTTTGGTCTATTTGGGAAGACAGCTATTAATCAAGTAATTATACATTTTAATACATTATACATTTTAATACAGGAATAATTATACATTTTAATACTGGAAGCCAGGCATGGTGGCTCACGCCTGTAATCCCAGCACTTTGGGAGGCCAAGGCAGGTGGATCACCTGAGGTCAGGAGTTTGAGGCCAACATGATGACACTCCGTCTCTCCTAAAAATACAAAAATTAGCCAGGTGTGGTAGTGCGCACCTGTAGTCCCAACTACTCAGGAGGTTGAGGCAGGAGAATTATTTGAACCTGGGAAGCGGAGGTTGTAGTAAGCCAAGACTGCACCACTGCACTCCAGCCTGAGCGACAAAGCAAGACTTCATCTCAAAAAAGAAAAAAAAAGCTGTAATTACAAACTGTAAAAAATGATCGATAGGTACTTGTTGCTATGAAAACATTTAACTGTAGGGCCAGGGGAGTGGGTGCCAGATCAATTGGGAAAGGGGGGTCGGGCAGGATTTCCTGAGAAAGTGACATTTTAGCTGACAGCTGAAGAATAAACAGGAGTTAGATTTTATGACTTTTCTGATGCAACTTCTTAATCAAAAGGGAAAAGGGAAGAAAAAGGACAGTGACAGGAAGGGAAAACAAACGTATCCAGGATTGTTTAAAGTAGCTTATTATAGCATTTCTATGTATATAAGACAACTTCCTTAACAACAAATACATAGGTGATATTGGCCATAATATTAGTCATACTAAAAAAAAAAGTAGGAATATTTTTAAAGTATTAAATACTAACATTTACAAAAACCAAAGTTTACACCAAACCCAAGTATCTTCTTTCTAGACCTACATCTTCACAGAAATATAAGATTCCATAAAAGTTCTAACAAAAAGGTAGATAATTTAAAAATCTTATTACATGAAGGGAAATACTATACTTAAAGATTAAACTCTCAATTTTCTTTTTTTTTTTTTTTTGAGACTGAGTCTCACTCTGTCACCCAGGCTGGAGTACAGTGGCACAATCTCAGCTCGCTGCAACCTCTGCCTTCTGGGTTCAAGCAATTCTCATGCCTCAGCCTCCCAAATAGCTGGGAGCACAGGCATGCACCACCACGTCCTGCTAATTTTTGTATTTTTAGTAGAGATGGGGTTTCACTATGTTAGCCAGGCTGAATTCCTGACCTCAAGTGATCCGTCCACCTCCGCCTCCCAAAGTGCTGGGATTACAGGCATAAGCCACTGCACCTGACCAACTCTCAATTTCCTAACCTTATAAACAAGTAAGTCTCAAAAGAAATGTGCAAATCACCAACAAAACCAAAAGTAAAATCTCATTTTAACTCTTAATAAACATTTAAAACAACTGCTTAACAATCACTTTTCAGCCTTTTGGCTAAGATCAATAATAAAACAACTGCTAACAAATCATGTTATAGTTAGTTGACCCTTGAACAATGCGGGGCCTAGGGGCGCCAACTCCCATGCGGTTGAAAAAGCCATGTATGACTTTTGACTCCCATAAAACTTAACTGCTAATAGCTTACTGTTGACCAGAAGCCTTATCAATAACATGAAGGGCCAATTAACACATATTTCATGTGTTACATGTATGACATACTTACTGTATTCTTACAACAAGCTAGAGAAAGGAAAATGTTATCAAGAAAATTAAAAGAAAGAAAAAATATTTACTATTCATTAAATGGAAGTGGATCATCACAAAGGGTCTTCATTCTTGTCATCTTCACGTTGAGTAGGCTGAGGAGGAGAAAGAGAAGGGATCGACCTTTCTGTTTCAAGGTGGCAGAAGCAGAAGAAAATCATGTATAAGTGGACCTGCAAATTCAAATCCATGTTGTTCAAGGGTCAACTGTATTTATGTTCCAAAATTCTTTCCCATCAGATAGCAAGAATAAGCAGTTAATGAAGGAAAACACTGAGCAAGAGACAAAGAACTCTGGGGATCAAGTCTTACATTATTACATTAATATAACCATGAGAAACTCATAGGCCTATAAGATATAACACTATTCCAAAAGAACTAAACACAGAAAGATTTCTGCTTTTGAATATGACGGAACAGTCTGTAGCAGACCAACACTCCCTCTTGAATAGAAAACCTGTATTAAATAGGGAGAAAGTTCTTAAAATATCAGAGACTTTCTGAGATAGCTAAGAACTCACTGAAACTTTCTGAGGTGACAAGAAACTCACTGAAGGGTATCTCACATTCTGTGCAGCTTTCCCTTTCAAGACATGTCACCTATTTCTTTAATGGCACAGGACAAGAGGGTGGGAAGCCAAAAAAGGACAGCCACTAGGAGGCAGAGAAGTCAGCAAAGTTTTTGGCAATTTCATGGGAGTAGGGGGACAAAACTTGGTAGCTAAGTCTTGAGGAGTCAAGATCCCATAGTGATCTTGTGAAGGCACAGAAGAACAAATCTGACACTCAGTACTGATTTTCCTCTTGAGGGATTTGTCAGCTTTTAAACTACACATAGCAAAAGGCTAAAAAGCCAGCAGAAAGCAATTAAAAAGGAAGAAGGAGCTTTTAAAGCTCTCATGGGTCCGGAGAAAAAAAAAGGCTGGAGAAGCCCTAAAAACACCCTATCTCTTAACTGAGATCTCTAGGGCACTAACAAGTTGGAAGCCAACTACAGGTAGAACAAGGTTTATAAGGCTGAAAACCTAATCTCAAGTCAGCTCAGTCCTTGACAGTTGCAGTGATCTCTACCTGCCTGCAAGAAGATGGGTGAATCTGAAGATATGTGAATCCTATCTGGGGAAATGTATCATTATAGATACAAAATGTGTATCTAAAATTCTGCACATAATGTCTGGCACTCAATCAAAAAGTTGCCTAATAATAATTATTACTATTATGTTATCCACATATGATAGTATATATAGTGTACAATAGAATATATAATTAACATACGTTAATATACAAATATATTAACTATTATTATTATTTGACCTAACAAGATGCTAAACCAAAAGGAAAAAGATGATGGAAACAGGCCTATAGGTGATCCAGATACTGGAGTTTTCAGACACAGACTTTAAAGCAATTTGATTAATATGCTCAAAAAATACATGACTTTCACATGAGAATCAGAATCTATCTTAAAAAGAGAGAACCAAATAAAAATTCTAAAACTAAAAAATACTATAAAATTAAGAATAGACGGTTTTAAAAAGCAGGTTGGACATAGTTAAATACAGAATAAATGAACTGAAATACAGTCAAGTAAAAACAATCCAGAATGGAGTAAGAGGACGAAAAAAATTATAAAAATAACAGAAGAGAGCAAGAGACATATGGGGGATGATAAAAAGTATAATAAAGATTTAATTGGAGTCACAGAGGAAAGCAGACAAAAATGGGGCAGAAACAATATTTTTAAAAGGTCAAAATTTTTTCACAACTGATCTCATACTACAAATTCAAGAGGTGCCAGACACTTCAAACAGAGTACAAACAAAACCATTCTTAGGTGCATCACTGAAAAGCTGTTTAAACGTAAAGAAAAAGAGAAAGACAAAAAGAAAGGCAGCTGAACAAGAAAGTCACATTACCTTCCAAGAAGCAACAATAAGTCTGACAGCTGATTTTTCAACAGAAACAATGGAAGCTAGAAAACAATGAACTGAGACCTTTAAAGTGCTTCAAGAAATAACAGCTAATAACGCAGAACTCTACAGTCAGTTAATATATTCTTCCAAGATGAAAATAAATGAATTTCAAACAAGCAAAAACTGAGAATTCAGTACCACCAAACTCCCCAAAAGGAGCTCTTCAGACAGAGGAAAATTAATCTCAGATGGAAGCATGTAAATACAAAAGGAAATAAAGAACAATGGAAAGGGTAAATATTAACTGTACAAAATAACAGTCTCTGGATTTAAATGTAGACTTGAAATGCATGGCAATGACAACATAAAAGCAGGAGAATGATAAATGCTATTAAAGTTTTCTAGGGTCCTAACAATGTCTGAGATGTTTTTCAAAATCCTAATGAATATGCAACTCTAATGTACCACAAGAATGCTTGTGGTAATCTAGTGTAACCACCAAAAGAACAGTAACAGAATATATAACAAGCTATTAAAGGGAGGAATAAAATAACATTTTTTAAAACACTTGATTAATTCAAAAGAAGGCAACAATGGAGAGAAAATAGAATATAGAACCAGTATGACAAACAGAAAACAATAAAATGATAGCCATAAACCCAAATTTATCAATAATTATATTTACTGTTAATGAGCTAAATACACTTCAGATTTAATTGAAAACAGGCAAACAAAAATCTGTTTATTCTTAACAAGAAACAGACCTCAAATATAAAGCTACAGAAGCATTAAAAGCAAAAAGGAGAGGGAAAGTTATACCACACAAGCAAACAGTTGCCAAAATAAAGCAGGTGTAGCTATACTAAGACAACTTTGAGGCGAGAGACAAGTATTACTAGACATAAAAAGGGACATGTTATAACGATAAAGAGTCAATATACTAGAAAGATATGTTTGTATGTGCCTAGTAATATGACTTCAAAATACATAAAGCATACAGTTTAGTTCTTTATAGAACTAAAAGGAGAAATACACAAATCCACAAGCACAGTAAGACACATTTAACACTTAACCTCAAGACACCTCTCTGTAATGAATAGAAGAAAAGGCAAAAAAGATTCAGTAAGGATAGAGAAGATTTGAACAACACAATTACACAATTCACAAACTTGAACTTAACAAAGTACAGAGAAGACAGTAGTTAATAGCAGAATGTATAGTCTTTTCAAGGGTACATAAACATTTATAAAAAGGCTGAGCCATAAAATAAGTATCAATAAAGGTCTAAAACCATCCACAGTGTGTTCTCTAATCATAGTGAAATTAAGAAATTAGTAACAGAAAGATAACTAGCAAATCCCCAAATGTTCAAAAAGTAAGCAATATACTTGTTAAAAAAAAAAAAAAAACCCACAGGTCAAAGAATAAGCCAAAATAAAATTTGAAAAACATTTTTGCATAAATGACAACGAACATGTAACATACCAGAATTTGTGGGATACAGCTAAAATGAGCTGAGAGGAAACCCTACACTCTTATGACTAAACATAGCCTAGTTTTCCAATTATTATTAACTACCAATTCAAAATATAAGTTATGTTAGGGTATTTTAATCTAATTAACTGCCATTCAACAACTTTTTAAATGACAGATTTATATTAGACTACTTAAATTATTACTAGATAATGACTATAAATGATATTTCCTTTCTCTTTGTATACTTTTTAAAACATGGATTAATCTTAATAAGTAACATTTCATCATAAGCAAAACCCATTAAACAATATCTTTATCTACAGTATGAATATATATATATATATAGTATTATACAGAATGTTGCTTTGACTTCATGGATTTTTACAAATATTCATAACCAAGTCATGAAGTTCTCACTAAACAACAAAAAAATTTTTTTCTAACTGAAACATCTCCCCAATGTGCAAAGATGTTAAGAAGTATTTTCTTCAAAAGTCCCCCATATTAATAGATGATAATACTTCTGGACTTCTAGAGCTTTATCTGACCACCCCTTAATAAGCAACAATGTACAGAATCAGCCGTTCACAAAACAAGCCCTGGGAAATCCAGTAGTAGAGAAGGTACCCGGATGAACTATCCTAAGATTGAACCAATAAAGACCTAAAAATTTTATAAATTTTCCACTCTATCGTCCCTTATCAGAGATTTCTAACAAATGATATTATAAACAAATAGTTATTAGGGATCTCTAAATTCTCAACTGTTCATTCTTTGAAACATTTTATACATATTAAAATGTCTATTATAAATAGCTGTATCTCTATAGACTATGTAAAGTCTAGAAAATCTTTCATATTTCCAAAAATGATTTTTGAATGACTGAAATACAGCAAACTCATTGCCACAAGTGGCTGAAATGTATCTTATTTACATGTAAAACATCACAAAGTATTTGTATCAGGCCAAAAATCATTTATTAAAAACCTATTTAAATATTTACCTAAAAGTTAATGCAAATAATAGGACCATTTACCCATCTGCCCAAAAAACTGTACATAAACCTCTCAACATTTATTTGATCAAGATAAGAAGTATTTCTATAGAAGAAACTGATGCTCAGAAAAGAATCATAACTTGCCAAAAGTCACAAATATCTAATTCTAGGAATCAGCTCTGCAGACTCAAATTATCATCCTGAGTTTACCTAATACATTTCTTCCATCCTGAGTGTTTTTATTTTTCTGAATTTCTAAGAGTCCCAGACTGAAAAATACAGAACTTTCAGTGGCCAGTAGATTCCCAAGCAAGGCCAGTGTCTTTAAATCTCAGTTTAAGATAGGAAGAAAAGGAAGGGCATAATAGTCTCTAGTCTCCTGGGAGTTGCATGCCTCCAAACTAGGGGTTCACAAATTCTAGGTTGCAGGAGCCTATAGAATTATTGTAACAAGACCTCAAATCCATTTGCATAACCACCATTATCTGTACACCAAATACACAATAAATTTCATAAATATGTTCTATTTTCAACCAGACGTGATTAATAAAATCAAAATTCACTTAAAAGCTAAAATAAAGGGATAGAGGACGAAGAAACAAAAAAGTTATTGGGAGCATTATCACTTTTGAATTATATAAGCAATCTCTAGACATCTCTAAGGACCTGTCTCTGATTTAAACATGTTTTCTTCCAAATTACCAAGGACAATGCCAAAATGAACCCAGAGTAGTCCACACAGATAGAAGGAAAATAAACTGATATCTTTAATCCAGCAACTCAACATCTAGGAATTTATCACCAATGAGTTCAAAATTTTTTTCCAGGCTATGCACAGTGGCTGTAATCCCAACACTTTGGGAGGCCAAGGTGGGAGGATCACCTGAGGTCAAGAGTTCGAGACCAGCCTGCCCAACATGGAGAAACCCCGTCTCTACTAAAAATACAAAAAATTAGCTGGGTGTGGTGGCACATGCCTGTAACCCCAGCTACTCGGGAGGCTGAGGTAGGAAAATCGCCTGAACCTGGGAGGCAAAGGTTGAGGTGAGCCGAGATCATGCCATTGCATTCCAGCCTGGGCAACAAGAGCAAAACACCATCTCAAAAAAAAAAAAAAAAAAAAAAAAAATTTCTATAAAGCAAAATTACCTCATGACTCATAATGGTCAAACAACAACAAACACAAATGAAAATAAAATAAAGCCACAAAGCCTAAGTGTCTAATAATGGGACCAATTAAACAAAATGACATAAAGTCATTACATGGAATATAATGCATCCATAATAAATAAATTTTGGCTGGGCACAGTGGCTCACACCTATAATCCCAGTACTTTGGGGCACTTAGGTGGGAGGATCATTTGAGCCCAGGAGCTGGAAACCGGCCTGGGCAACATAGTGGGACCCCATCTCTACAAAAAATTTAAAAAGTTAGCCAGGCTTGGTTGGCTTGGTTGGGCATGGTGGCTCATGCCTGTAATCCCAGTACTTAGGGAGGCCGAAGCAAGTGGATCACCTGAGGTCAGGAGTTCAAGACCAGCCTGGCCAAGATGGTAAACCCTGTCTCTACCAAAAATAAAAAAATTAACCAGGAGTGGTGGCGCACACCTGCAATCCCAGCTACTCAAGAGGCTGAGGCACAAGAATTGCTTGAACCCAGGAGGCGGAGTTTGCAGTGAGCCAGGATGGTGCCACTAAACTCCAGTCTGGGTGATAGACCAAGACTCTGTCTACAAAAAAAAAAACATTAGCCAGGCATGATGGCATGTGCCTGTAGTCCCAGCTACTTGAGAAACTGAGGCTGGAGGATCGCCTGAGCCCAGGAGGTCGAGGCTGCAGTGAACTATGATCATGCCACTGTGACAGAGCAAGACCCTGTCCCTTAAAAAAAAAAGACAATATAGAAGAATATTTAATAACATAAGGAAATATTTACTATTTGTTAAGGAGGAAAAAGCAAATACAGAACAGTAAACAGAGGACAAAAGTAAATTGAAAAACATATACATCTACAGTACAAGATCTGGAATGATAATCAGTATTTAAAGGGTGACTAGTGATCTTTAGGTAGTGTTATCAAGGTTAATTTAAATTTTGTTTATGTGGGTCCATATTTTACAAATATTCCATAACAAACGTAGAGCATTTTTTACATCAAAATATATATTAAAATATATATAAAGTATATTTTTATATATTACATAAAAAGTGTCTATTTTTTCTTTCTTAGACATGGGGTGTTGACGAGGTGCTGTCTTTTTCTTTTGTAGAGACAAAGAGGAAAGAAAAGAATATATATATACACATTTACATATTTTTTACGTAATAATATATAAATATGCATATATGTTTTATGTAACAAAAATATATAAATATTTATATATTTTTTTCCTTTTGTAGAGATGGGGTATTACTATGTTGCCCAGGCTGGTCTCAAACTCCTGGCCTCAAGTGATAGTCCTGCCTCAGCCTCCCAAAGTGCTAGGATTACAGGCATGAGCCACTGTGCCTAGCCTATATTCATTTTCAAATGTGAAATTTTAAAATTAGTTTTAAAAATAGTTGAAATAAATTCATCTTCTATTCTAGTGGTCAAATCATAACATTTGTACTCTGAACCATGAATCAATCACATGTTGACACAAGGTACTATTTTAAGTACTATTTGATTTTAAGTAATAAGACTAACAGGAAAAAGGTAAACACACTTAAAAATCTATCAGATTTTATCATCTAAATTATCTAAGTCATTCAATAATATGTAAACAAGATAAGAATCATTGTATACCAATGAAATTACCTAATATGTAAAAAATACTTTCAAAGTTTCTCCCTGTTCTCATGAGTATACTAAAATCTTACATATCAAGATAAAATCTATTTTTCCCTCTCTTGCTGGTCTAACCTTAGAGCACTTCTTATCTGTAATCTCAATTAGACATATACAATAGCCATGTATAATAATGAGCAGCTTTCGTAACAGAAGTCAAAAGGCCCAAGATGAGAACCTTATCACCTACATTTTCTTCCTCCTCCTCATTATTATTATTATTATTGGAGATGGGGTCCCACTGTATTGCCCATGCTGATCTCAAACTCCTGGGCACAAGTGATCCTCCAGACTTGGCCTCCCAAGTGCAGGGATTTCAGGTGTGAGCCACCCTGTCCTGCTCCTCTGACATTTTCAACTCTTAGACCTGGGCAAGTTAACTTACCTCTCTGAATCTCACTCTTCCTAGCTCTAAAACAGAATAATAATATTTATCTCATAGGGTTTTTGTGAAGACTACATCAAAGAACGCATGCTAAATGCTCAGTACAGAGCCTGAAGAATAGAAGGTACTCAATAAGTGGTGACTGTTATTAAAGTCACAATGCAATAGTTTTTAAGTCAGAAAACCTGTCAAGCCTCTGGAAAACTATATGACCCTGGGCAAGCTACTTACCCTGTATGGACCTCAGTTTCATCCTCTGCAAAACACACACACATATATAATACCTATCTTACAGGTATGTGCCAAGAATTAAACAAAACTGTATACAAAAAGCATCTTGCATATATTAAGTGCTCAACAAATTGTAGCTAGCATCATTATTAGGTACAAAAAAAATTTTGAGTACAGGGATTAGCAGTTTACAAAACATTTTTATGTATAAGAGTATATGTAATTCTATGAATTATTTAAATAAGTATATTTAATTCTTAAATTAGGTGTAAATTTCAGAAAAAAGTAAAATACAGGCAATCTCTTCTAAGCACACAAAAATAAAAGGCCTTTTTTTAAGTCTCAAAGTAAAAATGTGTTCCCTATAACTGGATCCACTTTAACATTTTTAAAGTCCAAATAAATCAAAAAGAGTTGAAAGGGGAAATGTTTACTTTTTCTGCCTCTGGAAGAAGGGAAAAAAAATTCTAAGTCCTTAGAAAGAAAATAGAGATAAAATTGTTCAATTTTTCTTAATGACTTCACATTTCTTTACACAACTAAAACATAAGTGCCTTTAATACAAGAGCTCTTAAAGTTCTGATTTCCTGTACTATATATACCTTTGTGCAGAAGCAGTAAAACACTATAGTTAAAAACCACAGACTGTGGAGTCTGACTACCTTGATTCAAATTCTGGCTCCATCGTAGCTGTGTGACCTTAGGCAAGTTTTAACTTCTCCCTACCTGTTTCCAACATCTGGCAAATGGAGATTCCTCTTGGGACTGTGGTAAGGATTAAATGAGTTAATACACTTAAAAATGTTCATCAGAGAGCCTAGCAAATGGATGGCACATCACAACTGTTTACCATTTTTGTTACTGATTTATTACTGCCACCTCGAAATGCTTATATCTATGTTAACAAATACGTGCCACTTTGTGGACAATTTCAACAAATGTCTTTACCTAAAATGAGACCTGTTTAAGAAGTACCTTAATATGGTTTCCACTGCCAATAAAGATACAGCAATTGCTGCTAGAGAGGATTTTAGGGCAAAGGTAAGTAAAGTCCATCCCTTTCTTACATCTTCTGTCACACAAAGGAGTAACATCTTTGCTTGCTAATAGAAGTTCAGAGCCAAGAGTTTTATAATTTAGGCATGACACACACCAACCCAGCAGACACAATATTCTCCAACATGTCATAGAGATTAAATAAGATATAGTAAATGGAAGTATATGAAAGTTACATATGTATTAAATACTATTTTATGTATGTACTTGAGAAAATTGCAGCAATGTATTTCTCCAATCTCATATTGTTGCTTTCTAACTCCAAAACTAGTGTTCTGCCCACTGCAAACCAGGGGCCAGAGTAACAAGACACAAAGTCAGATTAAAGTTGCCATCCCACTAAATCATTTCCTGCTTGAAATGTACTTTCTTAAAATGTCTGTACAACAGATAACGCAAATAGTACTTGTATTATCCAAGCCTCAGGCCTACACCAAAAATTTAAGGAGTGACATCCTGGAAATAGGCCAATTCAAGACCAGAAAAATGTCTCCACAATTAGATCAAACAATGCCACACCAATTCCCAACTGTCCATAATCCTAGCCTGAGTATAGAAAAAAGCTGAATAACTTCAGATTCAAGAACATGATAACCCAGAATATCAGAGGTCAAGTACATAGGGCCACATTTCAACTCCAAGTACATGGCTGGAATGTTTACCTGGCTCACTAACTGAAAGTTGGGTTTCAGCATCAATCAGGGATACGGCCATGAATAGGCTACACAGGCCAGATCAAACCACAGGTCACTTGGCACCCTTCATTGGGCCAGATCCTACTGAATGCCAACCCTTGACCTGGTGAATAAAATGGGAGGCTGGCAGTCAAGACAGATTCTTCCAGTTGCAGCTCCATTTTGAGATTCTTCATTGATATAACCAGTGAAATCAAATTTGGATAAATGTGAAGAATTTCTCAAATATAGATGGAAAACTTACTTGAGTATGCTTCACAGATCTAGCCACTTTTTTGTTTAGCAAAATATTCAGTAAAATATATTATTCATTAATTTGTTTTGTTCATAAAATCGTTTCGGTCCTGTGAAATGGTTAGAGGGACAACTAGCATTTTTCTTCAGGATCTGCACAGCTCTTAAGCCTTTACTAAGCCAGTTTCTCCACTAGCACGTAAAATTGGAGTTAGATTTGCTCCTCCTTTCAAAAATAAGCCAAAGATAAATAAGATACTATGTAAGAGTATTTTCAGCATTTCAGAAGGAACTTGCTAGAGAAAAAAAAAAAAAAAAACAAACCCTAACAATGCAACTGAACTCTTTTTTAACAGCTAAATCAGGGATCAAGACAAAGCCGGTGTTGAAAATCAAATTCATTAAAGCCAGATTTTTCTGTTTGAGTTTCTGGGTTGGGAAACGGGTCTGTGTCCATAAAAACCCATCTTCTAATGAGCTGTAATACTGAAATTCTTCGGTAATGTCACTCCTTCCCACTCCCTATCTTTTTCAGAACTTCCAGGCATTAAAGACAACGTCTGCCAATTCTACAACTTCTCCCCGCCTGCTAGGATTCAGATGGATTCCACAACTTTCTAGCCTTCCGTGACTTTTAACACTACTCTAGAGCTAATCACTTTTAATGACCCCACTCTGGAATAGGCACTCCTCGGCTTTACACTTTGTCCCGGCAGCAATCGACTGAACGACATGTCCCCCAACGCCGACCACCTCGGACGACCTCAGACATTCGGGGTAGTTTGCAAGCGGGCCGGGCCCCGCAAGCTCGGATTCCTGCCCCACCTCCCAGAGCCGCCCGTCCCCTAAGCCCTCCTCAACCTCAACCCCCAAATCCCAAGCGCAGAACAACTGGGCTTCCGGTTCTCCTGTGCGCGCCCCGGATCCACCACACACCTCGCCCCTTCTCCCTGGGCTCGCTCTCAGGACCCTAACCCCATCCCGAGCGGGGCCGAGCAACGCTTTCAGCAGCTGAACTAAGACTCTGGAGGCCGCACGTCCCCCTCCGCAGGCCCCGCCTGGGCCTCTCGGCTCGGCTGCCCTCCATTGCACCCCTGGCCCAACAGTGCTGACGCGGAAGAGAGGGACAGCACGAGCTCAGGCCCCGGCACTTACTCGGGAAGGTAGGTGGAGGAAAAGGAGCTCCACTTGTGTAGCGCGTAGGGGAGAAGCCGGCACTCGGGCGCCGCAGCGACAGCTCCGCCAGCCGCCATCTTGTCAGCACCGTAGCGGCCGCCACCGACCGCTGGCCGCGAACGGAGGAGCGGAGGGGGCGTGGCCTGCTCTTAAAGGGGCCGCCGCCCTCCCCGGCCGCCTGCGCTCCCTGCCCCGCATCGTTACCCGGGCCCAGCTAGGGGCCACGGTCCTATCTCGGGGTTTTCTACGTGGCTCGCTCCTTTGACGGCCGAGCGACACTGGGTCTGAGGTGTAAGCGCTTTTCCAGGCTCTTCCCTGGGGCTTGGAGGGGAATGGCGCAAAAGACTTTTCTTACAAGCAGAGGTAAGGACAAGCCAAGATGATTACGAACAGAAACACGTTGTAGTTATGGAGCAGAAAGGGAAAATAAGAAGACTAAGTTGGAAAAGGCACGCCTGTGCGCTTTTGGAAGCCACCGCCCTCCCCAGTTTGTAAGTCCTTTACGGAAACAACACTGAAAGGAGCTGGAGGGCAGTAGCTAATGTGTTGTCCTCCTGGAATGGTCCTGGTTTTAAGTGTCTTGTCCCCGCCTTCCAGAGTCAGATGGAGACAGGAAAAGGAAATGGTCCCGTGTCCTCCTACCCTGTTTGGTTTGCAGTCTGTGATGCCCTGCATTGTAAACATTTCTTGTGATCCGCGTCCTACTAATCTTGTGGCATTGGTTTCCTGGGGAATGACGTTCACCCACAGACCGAGTTGGGAAGCTACGTGTCATCATTTTTTCAGTTGGCAAATCTGCCCACTTTGAACTGACATAATTGTAGCCTAAAAGTTCAGCGAGAGAGAAGTTCAGGAAAAAGACTATTCCTTCTTCTTAGAGGCAACAGCAGCCCTGAAAACCATATGGACATCATACCAGCTTCTTATAACAAAAGGAGCACTTGGTCTAAATATCTGGCAGTTTTAGATAATGTTCTCATCAAGTACCTGTTTGTCGTAGTTATGCATATTTATTCCTTGGCTTAGCCACTGCAGTTACCAAAGAGTATGTCTTTTATTGTCTAAGAGGTTAGACTCCTGAAAGCCTGGACAGTGTCATAATCTCCACCTGAAGAGTGGAAAAATTCAAGCAGAGTTTCTCAGGAAATGACCAAGTGAGTCAAAACACCTCAATAATTGTATTCTCTTCCCGTTGTAATCATTAACCTGCCGAAACTCCCTCAAGTCCTTTCCTGACTTCCTGTTTCTATAGGTGGAAATTTAATGATAGGCTCTACTAGGATATCAGATCAAAAAAGCCAAATAGAAAGGCCACGCTGGGCACAGTGGCTCACGCCTGTAATCCCAGCACTTTGGGAGGTCCAGGTGGGAGGATCACTTGAGCCCAGGAGTTTGAGACCAGCCTGGTCAACATAGCAAGACCCCCATCTCTAAAATAACAAAAATAAAATAAAATAAGAAAGGCCACAAGTATGTTCACCTTTAAAATTACATGTGCTTGGCCAGGCATGGTGGCTCACACCTGTAATCCCAGCACTTTGGGAGGCCGAGGCAGGCGGATCACCTGAGGTCAGGAGTTCAAGACCAGAGTGGTCAACATGGTGAAACCCCGTCTTTACTAAAAATACGAAAGTTAGCTGTGTGTGGTGACATACACCTATAATCCCAGCTACTTGGGAGGCTGACGCATGAGAATCACTTGAACCCAGGAGGCGGAAGTTGCAGCAAGCCAAGATCACACCACTGCACTCCAGCCTGGGAAACAGAGTGAAACTGTCTTGGAAAAATAAATAAAATACAGTAAAATAAAAAATTACATGTGCTCTGTGTGCTGCAGCAGGTTGGAAAAGTATGTGTTCCTTAAGGGAATGCTGTAACCCTTGTGACTTGGGTTGGGAGCTGCCAGAGACAATGGGAAAGGGCCAGAGAATGTTAGCCCCAGAGAGGATATGGTGGTTATCTTTGGAGAAAATAGACACTTTAAAGGGGAGGAATTAACTCACTTGAATTCCTTTGGGCCCCAGATTTTCTAATTCCACTTCTTACCTTAATGTAAGTCAAGTCCTTGTTCTTTTCCAGACATAGTTCCTGAGCAATCTTTTTAAAAAACACATATTAACTAGTTCTTTTTAGGCTTAAATCCTTTTGGTGACTTTCAGCCCCCTTCTAAACTGTTTAACAGAGGCCCTTCATAATCTGCCTTGATTTTTCTCTCCAGCTTCCCTCGCCCCCACCCCCCCATCTTTCTCCTTTGCGCTTTTGACATCTGTCCACTCACTAGCACACTGAATTTGTTCCCATAGAGTCCATGTTCTCTGTAGCCTCCAGGGCTCACTCTAAGCCAGGCTTGGAATATTCTTTACCATGCTTTACCTGGCTAACTCCAGCTCATCCTGTAGACTATTTGGTCCTGGAAATTTTTTTGGTTTTCTTTTTTTTTGAGACGGGGTCTCCCTCTGACTCTGTCACCCAGGATGCAATGCAGTCACATGAACATGGCTCACTGCAGCCTTGACCTCCTGGGTTTAAAGGATCATCCTACCTCAGCCTCCCATGTAGCTGGGACCGTAGGCAGACGTCACCACACCAAGTTACTTTTTTGATTTTTTTTGTAGACACAGGGTTTCCCTCTGTTGCCCAGGCTGATCTTGAACTCCTGGGCTCAAGCGATCCTTCTGCCTCAGCCCGGCCTCCCAAAGTGCTGAGATTACAGGTGTGAGCCACTGCGTCTGTCCGAAAATCTTTCTTCATCACCTGCTTTGGGATTAGGTGACCGTTTTCTTCATTTTTTTTTTTTTTCCTACGCAAGCTAACACAAGATAGGTAACATTTTTTACATTTCTCTTAGCACTCTAAGTTTCCCTCTTTGTCTTTACACACATCACAATATATTTTAATTTCTTCTTTATTTCTCTTTCTTTCTCTCTAAATGATAGCTGCCATGAAGATAAGAGTCATACATATCTTGTTCACAGTTGTATCCTCAGTCCTGTTGATGTGTCTAGCAAATAGAAGATGTTCAGTAAATATTTATCAAAGAATGGATGAATAATGCTAAAAGAGAACTTGAATTAGAGACTTTTGCGTTGCAAAGGAAAAGAAAATGCCAGCACTTCTCAGACTACAAACCTGTATCCCGGAGGTATAATTGCTACTCAGAAGGTAAAGACACAGGATAGTGTGGCTTTCCTGCATCACAAATTTTATAAATGGCAAAATAATTTAAAGCATTCCTATGTTAACATAAATACAGATAGTTATATTATGATACTGAGCCGAAATTTTTTTAAATGTTAAGAAAAGAACTTTATCTGAGGAATGCAAATCCTTTTAAATTATGAGGCCCAGAGAGGCATTAAAGTGAAACAGCGATCCTGTCCTCCTCCCCCACTTTTAAGCTGTGTATTTGTCTCTTGAAACTGCTTACTATTGCCACAGAAGCTAAACATTAACCTACTGATTAATGCTGCACCAGACATTATAACCCACATCCTATAGTTTCATAATGTGTAGCCAATCAGTATCTTGTTTTATTTTAATGTAAATTCTTGGTAAATAACTCAGGAACTGCCTCATCTTTCCCTTTAAAAATCCACTTGCAACTGCTGCTACTCAGAGCGTATATTCAAGGCAACTTGAATCTATGTTCCCGAGTTGCGGTCATCAAGCTTGGCCCAAATAAACTCCCAACTTATATTAATTTTGCCTCAACTTCTTCCTTTTAGGTCAAACATCTAGAGTAAGTCAGCAGGATACGGAGTGATTCCCCCACACACCTGGTGTTTCTCTCTGAAAGCAGCGCTTGGTACCAGTGTGAACTCTCCGCCTTCAGAAGTCTCGTCAGGTGTTTCAGGCGAGTTCTCCTGAATGTGGACCTCCCACTCTTGGGTTGAAGGCCTAGACTTTATTTGGGCTGTTTTTCAAACCCTTTCTTTCCTTTAAGTGTGAGGCTTAGGTCTGTATCTGGGTTAGAGGCCTAGACTTTGGTGAAACATTTGAAACCCTTTCTTTCCTTTAAGTGTGAGGGCTTCAGTCTCTGTCCACTCTTGGGTTGAAGGCCACAGGACTTGTTGGGCTGTTTTCAGGCCCTTTTAACGGGGTGTGGGGCTTACGGTCTCTGTCCACTCTTGGGTTGAAGGCCTAGACTTTATTTGGGCTGTTTTTAGAGCACTCTTTCCGCTAAGTGTGAGGGCTTCGGTCTCTGTCCACTCTTGGGTTGAAGGCCTGGACTTTATTTGGGCTGTTTTTCAAACCCTTTCTTTCCTTTAAGTGTGAGGGCTTCGGTCTCTGTCTTTGGACAGAAGATCCGGGTAAAGAGCTCTGCCTTTTTGCCCGCTCTGTCTTACAGCAGCTGCAGGTCATGGTTTTTCTGCCTCTGCTTCAGAACCAGGGGTTTGGGTCAAGGTTTTTTCACCTCTGTCTCACAGCACAGGTTTGAGTGAAAGAACTGGCAGTTAGGCACCAGTGGTATCATTTTATATTGTATGCCTTTGAGATAGCAGTTGTTTCCTATCGCTTGAAAATTCTGAGTTAGTCTTTAATTTTAACCAATTCCTGTTAGTTCCTAACTGAAATGTATACCCCTTTTGCTCTTCCAGATGGACGTAATATGAGGGTCTGGTCCCCCATACCTTGAGGACTCTGTTGCCATCTGACAATTAGAGACAATCCAATTGTCCTCATCCTTGAGGACTCTGCTACCATCTGACAATTAGAGACAATCCAAGACATGCCACAGTTTGATCCTAAACACATTCCTGGCTTTGGTCACTTTTGAAAAGTTCCTGAATTATGAGAAATCAATAATAAGAGTGTTCAAAACCTGAACACTCTTTTTAGAAATACCTGCTGGAATTACATATACGATTTATGGGGTACTCTCTTGTAGTGTCTGGGAAAGCAGACCCATCTAACCTGGAATGATCATAGGCAACAATGACCAAAAATGGGCATCTTTTGACATACCTAAAGTAATTTTATTTGTATACACCATTGGAAAGAGCTGGTTTTAGAACCAGACATGTAAATATGAGACTTACTTCCACTGGCACCTAAAAACTTCTAAAAGAAATCTTGAAAGAAAAAATCACCTTCATTCAAGAGGTAAACAAAGGGATATTTGAAACTATTTAAAAAGACTTCGGAGTCTTTCTCCCTTTCACCTCCAGATCCTCCCTTTTCTTCCAGCTCTGTGATCTGAACTCATCCCTTTCTGCTTCTTCCCTTGGCCTCCATACATTTCTTAGGCAGAGATTTTTTAAAATTTCACAATGTACACATTTCCTTCTCTCAGGGGAAATGAATTTAAATTTAGAGCAGAAGGAACAAGTAGAACAACAACAGAACGGGAATAAGACTGCTGAGACTATAAAAATGCAGATCCATCAAAATTTTTTCTAACCAGGTCTGGTGAATGACACTGTGATATGGTCTGGCTCTGTGTTTCCAACCAAATATCTCGATTTGTAATCCCCATGTGTTGGGGGAGAAGCCTCGTGGGAGGTGATTGGATCATGGAGGCGGTTTCCCCCATGCTGTTCTCATGATAGTGAGGGAGTTCTCACGAGATCTGACGGTTTAAAAGTGTTTGGCAGTTCCCTTTCTGGCTTTCTCTCTCTTGCTGCCTTGTGAAGAAGGTGCTTGCTTCTCCTTCACCTTCCACCATGATTGTAAGTTTCCTGAGGCCTCCCCAGCCATGCAGAACTGTGAGTCAATTAAACCTCTTTTATTTATAAATTACGCAGTCTTGGGTAGTTCTTTATAGCAGTGTGAGAATGAACTAATACACACTGATTTATTGACCCACTATCAGACAGTACCCTTTAAATCTTATCATGTCTTTAAAATGCTAACATTCAGGGAATTAGCTAAGCAGCATTCCAGATGAGATCAGCCGGAAACAAGATAAAATCCTTAAACGCTTGAACTGCCTGCTTTGGATTCCCTGCAAGATTTACCAAAAAACAAATACACAAACAAAAACAAAAACAAAGAAAACACTCCACCCAGTGGTAAAATGGCTAGGATTTGGTGCTTTCACCACTGTAGCCTGAGTTCAATTCCTGGCCAGGGAGCTAATCTCATTTGTTTTAAAGTATTGTATGATTCTTGACCTTTTGGGATACCATTTGTAATTGATCCTTATCCCTTTCATGGACAACTTTTGATTTCCTGTCTTTTTCCATTTGTGAGACATGCAGACCATTTGGACCTTCATGAGTACCCAGCCGAGAAGCTGAGATCCTAGAAATCATGACCAGACAGAAATGTGAATTGTACTTCACTTGTGGCTAAACTCCTTTCTTTGAGCTGTCTTTGGGGTGATTCTGGGTCTTGTGAGGACTGTGTTGCACCTCCTTTGGAGATGCCCCATGCATCCTTGGTTAAGTCATAACCTTGATTAAGGCTTACTGGTTCACCTTGGTGAGTCATTTGGAAGCATACCTTTTTTTTTTTTTTTTTAAAGTTCAGAAGCCAGGAATAACAGCTATTTGTGCTGGCTAATACCTGATAATGAGAGACTTGAAAAGTTTTTCTTTTTTTTTTTTTTAATTTTACTTTAAATTCTGGGATACATGTGCAGAATGTGCAGGTTTGTTACATAGGTATACATGTGCCATGGTTGTGTGCTACACTTACCAACTGTCATCTAGGTTTTAAGCCTTACGTGCTTTAGGTATTTGCCCTAATGCTCTCCCTCCCCTTGGCCCCACTACCTGACTGGCCCCGGTGTGTGATATTCCCCTCCCTGTGTCCATGTGTTCTCATTGTTCAACTCCCGTTTATGAGTGAGAACATGTGGTGTTTGGTTTTCTGTTCCTGTGTTAATTTGCTGAGAATGATGGTTTCCAGCTTCATCCATGTCCCTGGAAAGGACATGAACTCGTTCTTTTTTATGGCTGCATAGTATTCCACGGTGTATATGTGCCACATTTTCTTTATCCAGCCTATCATTGATGGGCATTTGGGTTGGTTCCAAGTCTTTGCTATTGTAAAGTGCTGCAGCAAACATATGTGTGCGTGTGTCTTTATACCAGAATGATTTATAACCCTTTCAGTATATACCCAGTAATGGGATTGCTGGGTCAAATGGTATTTCTGGTTCTAGATCCTTGAGGAATCACCACACTGTCTTCCACAATCACAATGGTTGGATTAATTTACACTCTAACCAACAAGTGTAAAAGCTTTCCTGTTTCTCCACAGCATTGCCAGCATCTGTTGTTTGCTGACTTTTTAATAATTGCCATTGTAACTGGCATGAGATAGCATCTCACTGTGGTTTTGAGTTGCATTTCTCTAATGACCAGTGATGATGAGCTTTTTTTCATGTTTTTTGGCCACATAAATCTCTTCTTTTGGAAGTGTCTGTTCATATTCTTTGCCCACTTTTTGATGCGGTTGTTTTTTTTTTCTTGAAAATTTGTTTAAGTTCCTTGTAGATTCTGGATATTAGACCTTTGACACATGGGTAGATTGCAAAATTTTTCTCTCATTCTGTAGGTTGCCTGTACACTCTGGTGATAGTTTCTTTTGCTATGCAGAAGCTCTTTAGTTTAATTAGATCCCATTTGTCAGTTTTTGCTTTTGTTGCAATTGCTTTTGGTGTTTTAGTCATGAAGTCTTTGCCCATGCCTATGTCCTAAATGGTATCGCCTAGGTTTTCTTCTAGGGTTTTTATGGTTTTGGATTTTACATTTAAGTCTTTAATCTATCTTGAGTTAATTTTTGTATAAGATGTAAGGAAGGGGTCCAGTTTCTGTTTTCTGCATATGGCTAGTTTTCCCAGCACCATTTATTAAACAGGGAATCCTTTCCTCATTGCTTGTTTTTGTCAGGTTTGTCAAAGATCAGATGGTTGTAGATGTGTGGTGTTATTTCTGAGGTCTCTGTTCTGTTCCACTGGTCTATGTATCTGTTTTGGTACCAGTATAATGACGTTTTGGTTACTGTAGCCTTGTAGTATAGTTTGAGGTCAGGTAGTGTGATGCCTCCAACTTTGTTATTTTTGCTTATGATTGTCTTGTCTATGCAGGCTCTTTTTTGGTTCCATATGAAATTTAAAGTAGTTTTTAATAATTCTGCGAAGAAACTCAATGGTAGCTTAATGGGAATAGCATTGAATCTATAAATTACTTTGGGCAGTATGGCCATTTTCATGATATTGATTCTTCCTATCCATGAGCATGGAATTTTTTTCCATTTGTTTGTGTCCTCTCATTTCCTTGAGCAGTGGTTTGCAGTTCTTGAAAAGGTCCTTCACGTCCCTTGTAAATTGTATTCCTAGGTATTTTATTCTCTTTGTAGCAATTGTGAATGGGAGTTCACTCGTGATTTGTCTCTCTGTTCTCTATGATTGGTGTATAGGAATGCTTGTGATTTTTGCACATTGATTTTGTATCCTGAGACTTTGCTGAAGTTGCCTGTCAGCTTAAGGTGATTTTGGGGCTGAGACAATGGGTTTTCTAAATATATAATCATGTCATCTGCAAACAGAGACAAGTTGACTTCCTCTTTTCCTATTTGAATACCCTTTATTTCTTTCACTTGCCTGAGTGCCCTGGCCAGAACTTCCAATACTATGTTGAATAGGAGTGGTGAGAGAGGGCATCCTTGTCTTGTGCCGGTTTTCAAAGGGAATGCCTCCAGCTTTTGCCCATTCAGTATGATATTAGCTATGGGTTTATCATAAATAGCTCTTACTAGTTTGAGATACGTTCTATCAATACCTAGCTTATTGAGAGTTTTCAACATGAAGAGATGTTGAATTTCATCGAAGGCCTTTTCTGCATGTATTGAGATAATCATGTGGTTTTTGTCATTGGTTCTATTTACGTGATGGATTACATTTGTTGATTTGTGTATGTTGAACCAGCCTTGCATCCCAAGGATGAAGACATCTTGATCATGGTGGATAAGCTTTTTGATGTGCTGCTGGATTCGGTTTGCCAGTATTTTATTGAGGATTTTCACATCAACGTTCATCAGGGTTATTGGCCTAAAATTTTCTTTTTTTGTTGTGTCTCTGCCAGGTTTTGGTATCAGGAGGACACTGGCCTCATAAAATGAGTTAGGGAGGAGTCCCTCTTTTTCTGTTGTTTGGAATAGTTTCAGAAGGAATAGTACCAGCTCCTCTTTGTACCTCTGGTAGAATTCGGCTGTCAGTTCGTCTGGTCCTGGGCTTTTTTTGGTTGGTAGGCTATTAACTACTGCCTCAATTTCAGAGCCTGTTATTGGTCTATTCAGGGATTCAGCTTCTTCCTGGTTTAGTCTTGGGAGGGTGTATGTGTCCAGGAATGTATTTTCTTCTAGATTTTCTAGTTTATTTACGAGGAGGTGTTTATAATATTCTCTGATGGTAATTTGTATTTCTGTGGGATCAGAGGTAATATCCCTTTTATCATTTTTTATCGTGTCTATTTGATCCTTCTCTCTTCTTTGTTAGTCTAGCTAGTGGTATATTTTGTTAATTTTTTCAAAAAACTACTCTGAATTCATTGATTTTTTGAAGAGTTTTTCGTGTCTCTATCTCCTTCAGTTCTGCTTTGATCTTAGTTATTTCTTGCCTTCTGCTAGCTTTTGAATTTGTTTGCTCTTGCTTCTCTAGTTCTTTTAATTGTGATTTTAGTGTGACAATTTCAGGTCTTTCCAGCTTTCTGATATGGGCATTTGGTGCTATAAATTTCTGTCTTAACACTGCTTTAGCTGTGTCCCAGAGAGTTTGGTATGTTGTCTTTTTGTTCTCATTGGTTTCAAAGAACTTCATTATCTCCCTTAATTTTGTTATTTATCCAGGAGTCATTCAGGAGTAGGTTGTTCAATTTCCATGTAATTGTGCGGTTTTGAGTGAGTTTCTTAATCCTGAGTTCCAATTTAATTGCACTGTGGTCTGAGAGACTATTTGTTATGATTTCCATTATTTTGCATTTGCTGAGAAATGTTTTACTTCCAATTATGCGGTCAATTTTAGAATAACTGCCATGTGGTGCTGAGAAGAATGTATATTTTGTTGATTTGGGGTGGAGAGTTCTATAGATGTCTGTTAAGTCCACTTGATCCAGAGCTGAGTTCAAGTCCTGAATATCCTTGTTAATTTTCTGTCTTGTTGATCTGTCTAATATTGACAGTGGGGTATTAAAGTCTCCCATTATTGTGTGGGAGTCTAAGTCTCTTTGTAGGTCTCTAAGAACTTGTTTATGAATCTACGTGCTTCTGTATTGAGTGCATATATATTTAGGATAGTTAACTCTTCTTGTTGCATTGATCCCTTTACCATTCTGTAATGCCCTTGTCTTTTTTGAACTTTTTGGGTTTAAAGTTTGTTTTATCAGAGACTAGGATTGCATCCCCTGCTTTTTTTTTGCTTTCCATTTGCTTGGTAAATATTCCTTTGTCCCTTTATTTTGAGCCTATATATGTCTTTGCACGTGAGATGGGTCTCCTAAATACAGCACACTGAAGCGTCTTGACTCTTTATTCAGTCTGTGTCTTTTAATTAGGGTGTTCAGCCTATTTACATTTAAGGTTAATATTATTATATGTGAATTTGATCCTGTCATCATGATGCTACATGGTTATTTTGCACATTAGTTGATGCAGTTTCTTCATAGTGTCACTGGTCTTTATATTTTGGTGTGTTTTTGCAGTGGCTGGTACTGGTTTTTTCTTTCCATATTTAGTGCTTCCATCAGGAGCTCTTGTAAGACTGGCCTGCTGGTGACAAAATCCCTCAGCATTTGCTTCTTTGGAAAGGACTTTATTTCTCCTTTGCTTAAGAAGCTTAGTTTGGTTGGGTATGAGATTCTGGGTTGAAAATTCTTTCCTTTAAGAATGTTGAATATTGGCCCCCATTCTCTTCTGGCTTGTAGGGTTTCTGCAGAGAGATCTGCTGTTGGTCTGATGGACTTCTCTTTGTAGGCTACCTGAACTTTCTCTCTGACTGCTCTTAACATTTTTCCTTCATTTCAACCTTGGAAAATCTGATGATTATGTGTCTTGGGGTTGATCTTCTCAAGGAGTATCTTAGCGGTATTCTCTGTATTTCCTGAATTTGAATGTTGGCCTGTCTTGCTAGGTTGGGGAAGTTCTGGATAATATCCTGAAGTGTGTTTTCCAACTTGGTTCCATTCTCCCCATCACTTTCAGATACACCAATCAATCGTAGGTTTGGTCTTTTCACATAGCCCCATATTTCTTGGAGGCTTTGTTCATTCCTTTTCATTCTTTTTTCTCTAATCTTGTCTTTACACCTTAGTTCAGCAAGGTGACCTTCAATCTCTGATATCCTTTCTTCCACTTGATTGATTCAACTATTGATACTTGTGTATGCTTCACCAAATTCTCGTGCTGTTTTTTTCAGCTCCATCAGGTCATTTATGTTCCTCTCTAAACTGGTTATTCTAGTTAACAGTTCCTGTAACCATTTATCAAGGTTCTTAGCTTCCCTGAATTGGGTTAGAACATGTTCCTTTAGCTCAGAGGTGTTTGTTATTACCCACCTTCTGAAGCCTACTTCTGTCAATTCGTTAATCTCATTCTCCATCCAGTTTTGTGTCCTTGCTGGAGAGGAGTTGCGATCATTTGGAGGAGAAGAGGCATTCTGGTTTTTGGAATTTTCAGTGTTTTTGTGCTGGCTTTTTCTCATCTTCATGGATTTATCTACCTTTGATCTTTGAAGCAGATGACATTTGGATGGGGTTTTTGTGTGGGAGTCTTTTTTTGTTGATGTGGTTGTTGCTTTCTGTTTGTTAGTTTTTCTTCTGACAGTCTCCTCTTCTGCAAGTCTGCTGCAGTTTGCTAAAGGTCACCTCTAGACCCTATTTGCCTGGGTATCACCAGTGGAGGCTGCAGAACAGCAAAGATTGCTGCCTGCTCCTTCCTCTGTAAGCTTTGTCCTAGAGGGGCACCAGCCTGATGCCAGCTAGAGCTCTCCTATATGACCCCTGTTGGGAGCTGTCTGTCAACCCCTGTTGGGAGGTTTCTCCCAGTCAGGAGGCTTGGGGGTCAGGGACCCACCTGAGGAGGCACTTCGTCCATTAGCAGAGCTGGTACACTGTGTTGGGAGAATATCTTTTGTCAGGAGCAGCTGCTCTCTTCAGAGCCAGCAGGCAGGAAAGCTTAAGTCTGCTGAAGCTGTGCCCACAGCTGCCCCTCCCCAGTGCTCTGGGGACAATCCAGTGCTCTGTCCCATGGAGATGAGAGTTTTATCTGTAAGCCCCTGACTGGGGCTGTTACCTTTCCTTCAGAGATGCCCTGCCCAGTGAGGAAGAATCTAGAGAAGCAGTCTGGCCACAACCGCTTTGCCACGCTGTGGTGAATTCTGCCCAGTCCAAACCTCCCAGTCTCCTTAGCACTGTCAGGCCTACTAAAGCCTCAGTAATGGCAGATGCCCCTCCCCCCACCAAACTCAATCATCCCAGGTCGACTTCAGACTGCTGTGCTGGCAGTGAGAATTTCAAGCCAGTGGTTCTTAGCTTGCTGGGCTCCGTGGGAGTGGGATCCACTTAGCAAGACCACTTGACTTCCTGGCTTCAGCCCCCTTTCCAGGGGAGTGAACGGTTCTGTCTCTCTGGGGTTCCAGGCACCACTGTGGTATGAAAAAAAAACTCCTGCGACTAGCTCAGTGCCTGCCCAAACAGCCTCTCAGTTTTGTGCTTGAAACCCAGGGCCCTGGTGGTGTAGGCTCCTGAAGGAATCTCCTGATCTCTGGATTGCAAAAACCATGGGAAAAGCATAGTACCCAGGCTGAGTAGCACAGTCCCTCATGGCTTCCCATAGCTGGGGCAGGGAGGTCCCCCCGCTCCTCGCACTTCCTGGGTGAAGCAATGCCCCACCCTGCTTCTGCTTGCTCTCCGTGGGTTGCACCCATTGTCTAACCAGTCCCAATGAGATGAACTGGGTACCTCAGTTGGAAATGCAGAAATCACCTGCCTTCTGCGTTGGTCTTGCTGGGAACTGTAGACCGGAGCTGTTTCTATTCGGCCATCTTGGCCCCTCCTCGAAAAGTGTTTAAGAACTCCATAGTCAAAAGCCAGCTTCATTAAAAACAGATTCGCAGGCGTGGTGGCTCCTGCCTGTAATCCCAGCCCACTTCGGGAGGCCACAGTGGAAGGTTGCTTGAGTCCAGCCTGGGCAATGTAATGAGTCCCTGTCTCTACAAAAAGTAAAAACAAAACTTAGCTGGGCATGGTGGTGCGTGCCTGTAGTCCCAGCTGCTTAGGAAGCTGAGGTGGGAGGATCATTTAAGCCCAGAATGTGTCAAGACTACATGAACTGTAATCATGCCACACTGCACTCCCACTTGTGTGACAGAGTGAGACCCTGTTTCTATTTTTTAATTTTTCTTTCAGTATCACAGAACAGAGAGACTCTCTCTCTCAAAACGAACAAACCAGGGCCGGACATGGTGATTCATGCCTATAATCCCAGCACTTTGGGAGGCCGAGGCAGGCGGATCACGATGTCAGGAGATCGATACCATCCTGGCTAACACAGTGAAACCTGGTCTCTACTAAAAATACAAAAAATTAGCTGGGCGTGGTGGCGGGTGCCTGTAGTCCCAGCTACTCAGGAGGTGAGACAGGATAATGGCAGTGAACCTGGGAGGCGAAGCTTGTAGTGAGCCAAGATTGCACCACTGCACTCCAGCCTGGGTGACAGAGCAAGACTTCGTTTCAAAAACAAACAAACAAACAAACAAAAATGAGACTCAACCTCGTCCCACCTCTCTGCTGTCTTCAGTACCACATGAAAGGATCTAGAGGAGACTTCTAATGACTCAGACCCCTTAAGGAAGACAGAAAAAGATGCCTCTCACTCCCTTTCTGGGTTCTTCTGTCTTCCTGTGGAGTCTGAAGAGTCATGGAGAGATTTCATGACAGTTTCCAGCACACAACTCTGCTCTCTTTTGTGTCATGTCACCTGATCCCTTTGGCTTTTAGGCGTACTGGATATTATTCTGTTCTGTTAGAGAACACTTAACCTTTGTGTGTGTGATGGCTGGCAAGTTACTGATGAGAATTATAATATTGGAGTTGGCTGACAGAAGTTGTTTACAGTGAATGGTTATTATTATTACTACAGGGAGTTACTGGTTTCTTTGCTCGTTAAGATAACAAAGGCATGGTTTAAATACTTAGAGAAATGTTTTTGTATTGAAGTACACCATGGAAGTGTTGCATGGCCCAGTCCCATGGTATTTCCCCTCTTTTTGGGGACCCAGGATTCAGCCTAAAAATGGAATGCTTGATTTTTAAAGATCTAGATGTTCTGCCTTCAATTGCACCTGCTTTTCACATATTTAAATTATTAGGCTCTAAAAACTCTAAATGTTTTGTTGACCCTGTTCCTTAATGGGCTCTGCCCTGAGCTCAGTGATCCAACTGGAAAACAGACTACATTAAAAGCTACTTATCTAAGTGAAATAGGTCTCCTTATAAAATCCAATGATAGATTCCTGTGATTTCATGTTACCTTGGCATCCATTTTTAATTTTCCTCCAACATACCCAAACTCCTCCTTGAAAAGGCTTAAATTCTTTCTCTTTGTGCTTTGAGATATAAATTTACTACCCCATTTTCTCTAAAACTCAGTACAAGCCTCAGCTTCTTCCAGAGTCAAGAAAACTTTTTTTCCTTTGAACTTTAAACTTTTCCATTTACAAAGGTACAGTTTGAATCTAACTGTCCTTTTAAACTAGTGAGTTTTACCAGTCTCATGACTAAAATTTTTTTTCTCTGCTTGGTTTTGTTTTGTTTTTCTTACCTCAGTTCACCAGCAGTTTCAATGTGGCTAAAATTTTTAAATTAAAGCTATAAAGTCATTATCTGTGTCTAGGTGATTTATGTGTACATGTATACATGTCTGTTTATATATTGCCTACATGGTACCATTGACTTATAGAAAAAGTGCTTATAAATAATATAACCAACCCAAATGCTTTTCACGGTCCCTTGACTTTAGTAATCTTGGGTTTAAATTAAGATGGATTTCCATTTTAAATTATTAGTGAAGTAAAATAGAAACATCTTCAAATTTTAATTCAGACGTGTTTTCCTAGATATGTTGGTCAGACTGGTTTATACTGTCTCTGCTAAATGTTTTAAGGTCGTTAAGGCCATTGCTTTTATGTTACTTTTTGATATTTGCTTAATTTGTCTGTGAGCTTATATCTTTGGATTTCAGCCTTTAGATTCTGAGTACTAGACAAGTGGCCCTGGGGACAGTGCCTGGGCCCCATCATCCCTAGTTGAACTATGCCTCTTGGGTATACTGCAAGGAGTTGGATCCTCCAGACATTGTCTCCGTAGCACTGTCATTTGTTCTGAGCTCTGGTACATAATTAAAATCGCTTACTTCTTAGGTTTTTCACTGAAAATTAGGGTTACTAAGAGTTAACATTGTGGTTAATATATGTAACTAAAACTACTAGGCCAGAAACATATAAAGAAGATGTAAAGAAAGTTGAAAAGGGTAATTTTTTTCCTTTACCTAAGAGAGGACTTTGGTCAAAATGATAAGAGGATAGTAAATCTTTGTCCTAAGTAGAAGACCAATATTAAAAAAATGAAGTATAGGACAAAACTGAAGGTATAAGCAAGTTGTAAAAGGTTTGTGGAAGATTAATGTCATGAAAAGAATTTTGTATGTGATACAGTTGGCTAAAGTTAGAAGGAGATTATTGACTTTTTCTAAAAATTAAGCATTGATATTTAAAGCGCACTGATGTGGGACCCCTGTTTCAGAGTAACAGGGTTTTCTTGGAGCATTAATCTGCTCTTTAATAGAAAAATGTTTAAAGGTTATGGAAATCTTATGCAGTTAAAACTGAGGACTAGATGTGGTGGCTCACACCTGTAATCCCAGCACTTTGGAAAGGTGAGGTGGGTGCATCACCTGAGGTCAGGAGTTTGAGACCAGCCTGGCCAACAGGCGAAACCCCATCTCTACTAAAAATACAAAAATTAGCTGGGCATGGTGATAGGTGCCTGTAATCCCAGTTGCTTGGGAGGTTGAGGCAGAAGAATCACTTGAACCTGGGAGGCAGAGGTTGCAGTGAGCCGAGATCACACCATTGGATTCCAGCCTGGGTGACAAGAGTGAAACTGTCTCAAAAAAAAAAAAAAAATCCACTTGTAACTGCTGCTACTCAGAATGTGTATTCAGGGCAACTAGAATCTATGTTACTGAGTGGCAACCCTCAAGCTTGTCCCAAATAAACTCTCTATTTATATTAATTTTGCCTCAGCTTCTTCCTTTTAGGTCAACAATGTTAAGATAAAATAGAAGACAAAAGAAATGTCAAAATCTGCAGGAGGCTGCTAGTAGTTAGGCCCTTAGTACTCTTCAGCACATCTTAACTCTCCTTTGTCTATAGGACATGATTTTAAGTGATGGGGTTTATTGTAAGATACACAGGGAAAGCCTGGAATTTATAGTCTCTCTAGTTCCCTTGCAATTCAAAGACTGAGACCTATTGAACCTTATGGAAAACTGGACAATGGATCATCATATTTTAGGCATAACAGCAGCTGTGATGACACAACAGCTCTAGTGACCTAGTTGTCTTATCATCACCCACAAGCTATCATCTTTTACTCTCTGTATTAGTCCATTCTCACACTACTATAAGGAACTACCTAGGCCGGGTGCGGTGGCTCACGCCTGTAATCCCAGCACTTTGGGAGGCCACGGCAGATGGATCACCTAAGATCGGGAGTTGGAGATCAGCTTGACTAACATGGAGAAACCCCATCTCTACTAAAAATACAAAAATAGCTGAGTGTGGTGGCACATACCTGTAATCCCAGCTACTCAAGAGGCTGAGGCAGGAGAATCACTTGAACCTGGGAGGTGGAAGTTGCGGTGAGCCAAGATCGTGCCATGGCACTACAGCCTGGACTGGACAACAGGAGTGAAACTCTGTCAAAAAAAAAAAAAAAAAAGAACTACCTGAGGCCAGGCAGGGTGGCTCACACTTATAATCCCAGCACTTTGGGAGGCCAAGGCAAGGTGGATCACCTGAGGTCAGGATTCAAGACCAGCCTGACCAACATGGTGAAACCCTGTCTCTACCAAAAATACAGAAATTAGTTGGGCCTGGTGATGCATGCCTGTAATCCCAGCTACTTGGGAGGCTGAGAGGGGAGAATTGCTTGAACCTGGGAGGTGGAGGTTGCAGTGAGCTGAAATCATGCCATTGCATTCCAACCTGGGTGACAGAGCAAGATACTGTCTCAAAAAATAAAAATAAAAAAAAAACTACATGAGACTGGATAATTTATGAAGAAAAGAGGTTTAATTTATTCACAGTTCTATATGGCTGGGGGAGGCCTCAGAAAACTTACAATCATGGTGGAAGGCAAAGGAGAAGCAAGTACCTTTTTCACAAGGCAGTAGGAGAGAGAAATCCAGTGAGGGAAGTCCCAAACACTTAAACCATAAGATCTCGTGAGATTCAATATCATGGGAACAGCATGGGGGAAATTCACCTCCAGGATCCATTCACCTCCCAGCAGGTCCCTCCCTTGACACATGGGGATTACAACTTGAGATAAGATTTGGGTGGGGACACAGGGCCAAATCATATCATTCTGCCCTGACCCCTCTCCAATTTCATGTCCTTTTCAAATTGCAAAATACAATTATTCCTCCTCAACAGTCCCCCAAAGTCTTAACTCATTCCAACATTAACTCAAAAGTTCACAGTCCAAAGTCTCTTCTCAAACAAGGTAAGTACCTTCTGCTTAGGAGCCTGTAAAATAGAAAACAAGTTAGTTACTTCCAAGATACAATAGGGGTTCAAGTATTGGGTAAATGCTCCCATTCCAGATGGAAAAACTAGCCAAAACAGAGGGGCTACAGGCCCCACTGCCAGTCTGAAATTCAGCAGGGCAGTCATTAAATCTTCAACTCCAAAATAATCTCCTTTGACTCCATGTCTCACATCCAGAGTATGCTGATGCAAGAGGTAGGCTCCCAAGGCCTTAGGCAACTCTGCCTATGTGACTCTGCAGGGTACAGCCCCTGCGACTGCTTTCATGGGCTGCCCTTGAGTTCCTGCAGCTTTTCTAGGTGCACAATGCAACCTCTCGGTGGATCTACCATTCTGGGGCCTGAAGGATTGTTGTCCTCACAGGTCCACTAGGTAGTGCCCCAGTAGGGACTCCATGTGGGAGCTTGCACTCCACATTTCCCCTCTGCACTGCCCTAGTAGAGGTTATCCATGAGGGCTCCACCCCTGCAGCAGACTTCTGCCTGGATATCCAGGTGTTTCCTTACATCCTCTGAAATCTAGGTGGAGGATTCTCAAACTTTAACTCTTGCCTTCTGCACACCTGCAGGCCCCACACCTCGTGGAAGCCACCAAGGCATGGGGCTGCACACACTGAAGCAACAGCCCAAGCTGTACCTTGGCCCCTTTTAGCCACAAGTGGAGCTGTAGTTGTGGCTAAAAGGGGCATGGCACCCTGCATCCCCCAACTGTGGCTGGATGCAGGATGCCATGTTCCGAGCCTGCACAGAGTAGTGGGGCCCTGGTCCCAGCCCAAGAAACCATTTTTCCCTCCTAGGCCTCTGGGCCTGTGATGGGAGGGGCTGCCTTGAAGGTCTCTGAAATGCCCTGGAGACATTTTCTGCATTGTCTTGGCAATTAACATTTGGTTCTTCTTTACTCATTCAATTTTTGCATCTGGCAGCTTGAATTTCTCCCCAGGAGATGAGTTTTTCTTTTCTACCACATAGTCAGGCACAAATTTTCCAAACTTTTATGCTCTGCTTCCCTTTTAAACATAAGTTCCAATTTCAGATCCTCTCTTTGTGAACGCATATGACTGTACACTTTCATAAACAGCCAGATCACATCTTCAGTGGTTTGCTGCTTAGAAATTTCTTCTGCTAGATACCTTAAATAATCCTTCTCAGGTTCATAGCTTCACAGATCTCTAGGACAGGGGCAAAATGCCACCAGTCTGTTTGCTAAAGCATAGCAAGAGTGACTTTTGCTCCAGCTCCCAGTGAGTTCCTTATCTCCATCTGAGACCACCTCAGCCTGGACTTCATTGTCCATATCACTATCAGCATTTTGGTCAAAACCATTCAACGAGTCTCTCGGAAGTTCCAAATTTTCCCACATCTTTCTGTATTCTGAGCCCTCCAAACTGTTCCAACCTTTGCCTGTAATCCACTTCCAAAGTCAGTTCCACATTTTCAGGTATTTTTATAGCAGTGCCCCATTCCTGGTACCAATTTTCTGTATTACTTCATTCTCACACTGCTATAAAGAACTGCCTGAGGCTGAGTAATTTATGAAGAAAAGAGGTTTAATTGACTCACAGTTTCACATGACTGGGGAGGCCTCAGCAAACTTAACAATCATGGTGGAAGGTGAAGGAGAAGCAAGCACCTTCTTCACAAAGTGGCAGGAGGGAGAGAGAAAGGGGGGATGTGCAACACTTTTAAACCATCCACTCTCCTGAGAACTCACTATCACATGAACAGAATAGAGGAAATCCCCCTCATGATCTAGTTACCTCCCACCAGGTCCTTTCCTTGACAGGTGGGGATTATAATTTGAGATGAGATCTGCGTGGGGACACAGAGCCAAACCATATCACTCTCCAATGCCTTTCAGTATGCGTCCCCATATTAAATACTTCCCTGAGAGAGAGAATAACTCATTGTGTTTGGTCACTATCCACTCTCTTTTTCTTGCAACATAGATTTATGGAAAGGCTGTAATGTGCCAGGGGTAAGCAGACAGGCCATACAAGAGCCCTACTTCACAGAGCTAATATTCTGGTGGGGCAAAAAATGATAAATATAATAAATAGATAACCACTAGATAATTTTAGTCTGTCCTATATAGAGACTAAACTAGGGTAATTTTTAGATTGGATAGTAAAGAAAGCTTCTCTAAGAAGGTAATACTTAAACTACTACAATGATGAAGAGCCACCCCCACAAAGCCTGAATAGAAAGAATTGTAGGCAGAGACCGGGACCTTTACTGATACAATGACTTATCCAAGGAAATAGAGCTAATCAGTAACAGACCCAGAATATTTTTGGTTCAAAAGCCCATCCTGTTGGATTGCATCACATTTCTTCCCAAATAAGTTGCTATATGGGAACTAAGTAAACTCTAAAGCACTGTTCAAATATAAGATATTGTCAAATAATAGTATTACTAAAAGGCCACCAAAGTTAACGAAGCAAAACAAACACAGCTGAGTTTATTTTTCAGGCAAAGGAACACACCAGTTGGCTGAGGGCAAAAAGCATGTGTTTTTAATTGTTAGGAAAGGGTTTCATGGTTGCTTTGCTATTTAAGGCTGAGTCTGTTCATGCTTCTATAACAAAGTAACTGAGACTGGGTAACATATAAAGAATAGAAATTCATTTCTCACTGTTCTGGAGGTTGGAAGTACATGATCAAGGCACCCGCAGGTTCAGTGTCTGGTGAGGGCCCAGTCTCCCTGCTTCCAAGGTGATGCCTTGTTGCTGCCTCCTCCAGAGGGGACTAATAGCTGTGTGCTCACATGGTGGAAAGGATGTAAGGGCAGAAAGGGGGCCTAGCTAGTTCCTTCCAACCCTTTTATAAGGTTAATAATCCCATTCATGAGGACAGAGCATCATTCCCTAACCACCTCCTAAAGGCCCCACCTCCTAATGCTATTGCATTGGAATTTTTCGAGATGAATTTTGGAGGGGACACAAACATTCAAACCACAGCAAAGGATGAAAAACAAACACTCCAAATAGGCCAGAGTAAATCCATAGCTCTCCACATGATTGGTTAATAGAAGACCCATATTTCATTGGAAAAAAGTCTTCAGATAGGTCCTGTAAGGGTTTTGCTTCAGCTTACTAGGATCAACAAAATTCATGTTTTCTTTAACAGCGCTAGCTGTTAAAGGGCAGTTGAAGCACAACACAGTATTCAATGCGCTATCCCCTAGGCAAGCTCTGCTATGAATAAAAGCATTTCCTTTTATGATATTATTATGCAACAGATGAAGAAACTAATATCCAAACATGTTAGCTGCCATGCCTAAGGTCATTTATACAACCAGGCTGTTTACACATCTCAGTCTAGAACCCAAGTCCCCAGTTCTCAATCACTTTCCAAATGTAATTTTTTGTTTTGTTTTGTTTTTAGAAACAGAGTCTTACTCTGTTGCCAAGGCTGGAGTACACTAGTGGCATGATCATAACTCTCTGCAACCTTGAATTCCTAAGCTTAGGTGATCCTACCTCTTCAGCCTCCTGAGTAGCTAGGACTACAGGCGTGGGCCACTTCCTCCAGCTAATTTCTTTATTTTTTTTGTAGAGTCAGGGTCTTCCAATGTTGCCCAGGCAGGTCTCAAACTCCTGGCCTCAAGAGATCCTCCTGCCTCAGCCTTCCAAAGTGTTAGGATTACTGGCATGAGCCACTGTGCCTGGTCTTCCTAATATACTTCATGGGGCGTTTTTGAGGCCTATTCCTATATTGTACACATACAGCACATAATAGGCACTCAAGAAATACTTTTTAAATTGAATCTCCTAATTCCTCCTGAATTTCTTCTCACTAGTGTATTACTATGTTTAAATAAATAAAAGGAGTATGCTTAGGGATCATCTATAAGTCAGAAGACTAGAAAGAATGAAAGGCATGGGGCTGTTGGTCAGTTTTTTTTGGTCCATAAATGTAGAAAATCACAATGGGGGTATAAGAGTGAACTTTTCTCAAAATAATTCATGTCGAACACTTCTCATATGAGGAACTTACATGCATTATCTCAATCTTCATAACAGCCCCACAAGTAAACCGGGATTCTTGGAGGTTGAGACTAACCAAACTCATGCGTCCTCTGTATCATACAATTCTCAAGTGCTTGCAATCCTAACATCACCCCAGGATTCAGAAGTCCAAGAGATGGAATCTCTGATACGTTCCTAAAACAAATGGTTCTACCTCAATCTTATTTCTGCTCACTCATGGTTCCGGTATTAACTCATTACAACTTTGTCATTGTTTAAGATTATTTATTCAAGCATAACATTGCCAAAACGAACAAATGAAAAGCAAAGAATACCAGGGTTCTGTTTGTTGAGTAAGGGGATATCCCTTTTATTTTCCAGGAGAAAGTAATTTCACTCCTGCCCCAATGGGCCCTTTGCCCAAGACACAGGTGAACATTGAGGCTGGCTTCAGGTATGAAGCTAAGGTCTGTCTTCTCCCAGGAGGTGGCAGCAGCAGCAGCTGCAGCCTCCGCCTGCTGCAGAAATCAGACAGAATTCATCTGTTTTCCTATTGGCATCCAAACCCAGAAATTCCTGGTTCCAAAGACCACTTCATCCCTTCCTTGGTTTTGCAGAGCTTAGTTGGAGCTGGGGCGTTGGGAGTTCAGGAGTTGGCAATAATTCCTCTTTATAAGTGCTTAGTTTTTTTTGTAAACACTTTGGTATGGGCTGTGACCTTGAAGCATGTATGAAGGAGGTTCAGGAAGTCTCTGGCCAGGGAAAAAGAGCTTCAAAAAGAAACAGTAGCTGAAACACATCCACAGAAGCATAAATCTAGAGATCCCAGTTCACAGTTTGGTACCACACAAACGATACAGATTGTAGACCTGGCCTCTCAGCGACCAGCCAGCTGACCTTCTCATTGAACCTGTCAGAACCATAATTTCCTCATCCACCCAGCAAGGACTAGGTCATCTCAAAGCACCTGCTAATTCTTAAATTATAAGTTACTGCACTTTTATTTTCTGGACTAACGGCTGGGCCTTCACCCTTGCAGAATTTTTAAAAATCTCAGACACAACAAAGCACTACTGGTTCCAAGTTAATCCCAGTTGAGCACATATGCTGGTTTGGCAAACACTGCCAGCTGCATAGAAGGCGGGCAGGAATCCCAGGAAATGTCTGCACACCACTCAGCTATGGATGAACTGTCAACTGCTGGGGGTTGCTTTGCAAATTACCACATCTAAATGAAGCTGACAAAATGATATTTCAGAAAAGCAATTAACACTGATGCCTAGTGTATTTGGAACCAAAAGGCCTTTTGGGAAGAATGAAACTGGCTCAGGAAAAGAGTACCCCAGCTCTCCAGGTAGAAATGTTAAGTCAAGATCTTCCATACTTTTCTCCCATCACCACCAGTCAGATCGGCAGCCTTGTCTTTGTGAAGGAGACGGAACTAGTTCCTTTCATTTTCCCCCAGCTTCCACTTGGATTGGTTAAACTTTCATCCATTTGTTCAGTGAACATCTACAGATCACCTCCCATGAGTCAGGGACTGGGTGTACACCTGGTTATTGAGGAGCTCACAATGGAGTAGTCAGATGCTAAATGAATTAATATACATGGAGCATTCAGAAAGGGTTGGAATGTAAAATATAATAGAGGTGAAAGAGATAGTATTCTCCCTAAGGCCACAGGCCAAATACTATACTTTCTAATAAAAGCTATCCCTAGAGTATGGCACAATCATCTAGAAAAAATCTCATCCTCCTATAGGTATTGGCCCCTGTGGGATTGTCAATTAAACTTTTCCTATTTCACATGAAAGTTGTCATATTAGAATCCCTTCCCAGATTGGGAGTTTTGGCTCCGGAAGCCCACTCTAAATGGAAATATTGTACACGTTACCTGGCATCAAAGGATGGGGCTGGTGGGACAACTTCTGTCTCCACCTCTTCCTCTTGAAAATATCAGCACAGGTGATGGGCAGGTTAAATAAGTTTCAGTGTTACTGCAACAGAGAGAACTGGGGAATGACAGAGATAGGAGAGTCTGGTGATAACAAACCCTAGATAGCTTCACTCCTGAGAAGAACCATATTCTGGAAGTTTGGAGAGCAGGTCAGAGGGCAAGAAAACACAGGACTGTCCTGTGTGACAAGGAATGAACTGAGCTATAGACCATAACAAATAAGCAGAAAAGAAGCAAACCATTTCTCCTGGTTCCCTGAACTGATTTCAGATTAGTCTGAAAAGGACAATTGAAGTTTGCCCTCCAAGAGACGCTAGATGCCCTCATAATGTTGAAATCAAGTCCAGTATTTCTCGAACATAATTTTTTAATAGAGACATTTCTTATGTTGATGATTTCTTTTCTTCCTGTAGAGTTCCAAATAAGCCTCAAGAGGATCTTCTTCCCACAGCTCCATGGGCAATTCACAGCTATGCCAGTTACTACATGTATAGCACAAAGGTTGAGAACCTCTGGCCTTTGACTGAGTTTTATCCAACTGAATGTTTAGTTCACTGATGTCATAGCCCCAAAAATAATCAGTGTTATAATGGGATTCTCTGGTGAACATATTTATAGTGAAGCCTCTGAGCAGCAGTTCTCTCCCTTGGCTTCACACGGGGAACTTTAAAAAATCCTCACCCCACATCACAAACCAATTACATATTAGGGGTGGGGCCTAGGCATCAACTTTTCTTTAATCTACCATAGGTATCAACATTTTTGTATGTTCCTCAAAAGATGTCTATGTACAGCCAAGATTGAGACTTTCCCACATTAAGTCTTAGAATAATAAGAGGCAGGAAGCTGCTAGTAACTGACAGCTGAGCTCACCTCCTCCCTTTGGAATTTCTCCTGAAAAGCCAGCATGAAGAAACCAAATACTGCAATGGCAGCCAGCATAAACATCCACCTTGTAAGATTTTCATTTCTGCCTTCCCACCGTATCCACCAGGTCGTCTACAATTAAAATGATTTGAGTACCTACAAAGTTATGAACAGTGACTAATCAGTATTTCAAAGACAGAACCAGTAACAGGTGATGGTGGTATGAATGCCATGCTCTAGAGATTCCACATTCTTTTTTTTTTTTTTTTGAGACAGGGTCTCACTATATCACCTCATGCTGGAGTGCAGTGGCGTGATCTCGACTCACTGCAATCTCTTTCTCTGGAGTTCAAGCGAGTCTCCTGCCTTAGCCTCTGGAGTAACTAGGATTATGGGTGTGTCCCACCATACCTGGCTAATTTTTTTTTTTTTTTTCACTAGAGACGGTGTTTTGCCGTGTTGGCCAGGCTGGTCTTGAACTCCTGGCCTCAAGTGATTCACCCACCTCGGCCTCCCAAAATGCTGGGATTACAGGCATAAGCCACCTCTCCCAGCCCCACATTCATCTTAAAAACAAACATAAATGTTTTTTCCCACCCTCCAAACTCCTCAGTCTTGTCTCTCTCCCCAATCTCCATCCATTTTTCTTTTCCCCTTTCTCTCCCTTCCTGCCTGCCATCTCCTTTACCTGCTCTCCAACCTTGTCACTGTTATTCTTGTTGCACTTATTTCTTGTATTTCTTTCTTAGCCTCCACACCTTACTATTCCCTCTGTGTCTTATTTTCCTTTAGTCTCTATTCTCTTCCCCTTACCCACAATTACACATCTTTCTTCTCTGTTTCATCATCTTTCCCACTCGCAGCTCCTTAATTGGCTATAATATGAAGCAAAAGCATTCTCAGATGGTTATAATTATTAACCCATTTCTTGTTTGCCCCAAGAATACTCACCAGCAGCACTTGTGGCTGCAGCGTTTACCCCGAGATAACTTTGCCACAAAATATCTCGCTTTTATTATTATTTTCACATCGCTCTAGTGTATTGACTTTGGAAACAAAAGACATCATTCTGTTTATAGCATTCTATTTTTAGAGGTGGTATTTCCATTTACAAAATACAGTAATTCTCAATCGCTGAAAATGTCAAATCCTAGAAAACGTAGCATTCCTATGTGTGATGTTAACATCGTTAACGAACAGTTGGCCAAAGATTCGTTTGATGAATCCCATTTCTCTGAAATAGACAATTCTGATGTTTCAGACAATTCTGATGACTCAGACGATTCTCATGTTAGTTCTGTTTAGCATTAACTCTAAGAACAGTTTTTATATTTTATTTTCACATTGAAAATCAGTCAGATTTGCGTCAGCCTCAAAGAGCATGTTTATGTAAAATTAAATGAGTGCTGGCAGCGAGCTACTTTTTTTCTAAATGGGAAAAGGGTTAAATAAGATATTCTATCAGTTTTAAAAGCAGATAAGTGCTGAAAATATTATATTTCTCTCTCCAAGGAGAAAAACAAAACTAGCTCATAGTTAGCACTCCTTAAATCTTAACTAATTATTTTTCTTATAACTCTCTGTATTGGCCCCAGATTACTTTTTTCACTGACCTTCACCAGAAAAATGATTCTCTGTTCTTCAATTCTGACAACAGCAGCTGACATCAATATAAAAAGAGAAACAAGCTAAAAACAGTAGTTGAGTGTATACACCCTGAATTGAATATTGAGTTGCAAAATCATCATGATTATTATTGTAATTACAGAGAGGAGGCATTGCAATAATTGTTCAAGTGTCTTCTTCAGGAAATAACTAAAACAGGGCCAGCTGTCACAAACCACCCTACAGTAATGATCCCCCTGTGTGCATCTTCAGTATTCACAGTGACTCTATAATAACAAATTTGTGCACTCATCTAACATCCTTTTTCAAAATTTTTAATTTTATAAACAATAGAAACAGAGTCTCACTGTCGTTGCCCAAGCTGGTCTTAAACTCCTGGCCTTAAGCGCTCCTCCTACCTCGGCCTCCCAAAGTGCTAATCTGATGCCTTTAAACAACTTAAAAAATAACAAACCTATGATCGGATCCAGTATTTCTCTTGATAGTTGACCCTCGTTTCTAAAAGGTGTCCATGAACAACCTTAGAATCATCAACTACCAAACAAAAATGGCACCGTCGATTTAATAACAAACTAGAGTGGGTGGTCCAGCATTCACCTGCAACATGAGGGCAACAAATCTAGGTACAAGAGCAGAGTGGAAGCCAGGCAGGTAGGTCAGCAGACAGCTAAAACACTTAGGAGAAACATCTACAAAGACAGGTGTGTTTTATTGACTTGAAAATTGTAAACAAACAAGATCTGTGAGAAGAGAGGGAAGGCCTTGTTTTTTGTTTACTTGTGAAATCAGCCAAAAGTATTTGAAATTTTCTCTTCCCAAGATACAGCTGTGAAATGACTAATGGAAATTGAGTGAGCCTGCACCAGGAACTGAATGTGCCACTTCACTGAGAACAAAAAAATGTTCCCCTGATAGAGGCTGTCCTCTCAGATTAATACCTTGGGTGCTTTAAAGAGGACCAGCCAGGCACAAATATGATGCATTTGTAAAGAGGAAGAATCATCCAAGCACCTTGGCAAATTTTTTTCGCATCTCAGTACCTCTGAGTCATGTGTATATTTTAACTTGCATGTTCCTGAAGAAATTCCACAAAGAGGCAAAGAAAGAGAAGGAGAAAGAAAATTTCCTATTATATTATTATTCCCTTGCTGGGCTTTCCAATAGGAGTCTGGCTGAAGGCTGAACCTGAGCTGCTTCAAGGATGAACCTGGTAACTGCTCTGATCCAATCTTCCTAGGTTCTGAAATTCACACTTCCAGTTGCAATGGATCAGTACCATTTGCATATTTGCATCTCCAGCTAAAAACAATTTACCCTGCACACAACCTTGTCCTATTTCAGTAATTAAAATTTTGTCTTCAAAACTATCATAAGGAGCACTGATTGACATTTTGAAAGTTGTTTCAAGGCACAATCTGTGCATTTTTTTCCATTGTAAAAGTAAGACATGACCATAAAAAATCATCCCTCTGTAGACTTGGGGGGAGTGGTTCTAGGGCCCCTATATATACTAAAATCTATACATACTCAAGCTCCACAGTTGGCCATATAGAACCTGCAGATACAAAGAATCAGCCCTCAGGATATTTGGGCTTTGCATCTGCAAATACTGTGTGTATGTGTGTGTGTGTGTGTGTGTGTCTGAGACACACACACATATATATGTTTGTTTGTTTTTTGAGACGGAGTCTCTCTCTGTCACCCAGGCTGGAGTGTAGTGGCGCGATCTCGGCTCTCTGCAAGCTCCGCCTCCCAGGTTCAAGCGATTCTCCTGCCTCAGCCTCCCGAGTAGCTGGGACTACAGGCGCCTGCCACCACGCCCAGATAATTTTTTGTGTTTTTAGTAGAGACAGAGTTTCACCGTGTTAGCCAGCCTGGTCTCAATCTCCTGACCTCGTGATCTGCCCTCCTTGGCCTCCCGAAGTGCTGGGATTACAGGCGTGAGCCACCACGCCTGGCCTGTATATATTTTTTTAAGAGATGAGGTCTTGGCCAGGTGCGGTGGCTCATGCCTATAATCCCAGCACTTTGGGAGGCTGAGGCAGGTGGATGGCTTGAGTCCACGAGTTCGAGATCAGCCTGGGCAACATAGTGAAACTCCATCTCTACCAAAAATACAAAAAAATTACCTGGGCATGGTGGCACCCATCTGTGGTCTCAGCTACTTGGGAGGCTGAGGTGGGAGGATCGCTTGAGCCTGGGAGGTTGAGGCTGCAGTGAGCTGAGATCATGCCACTGCATTCCAGCCTGGGTGACAGAGTGAGACTTCATCTCAAAATAAATAAATAAATACATAAAAATGAAAATAAATAAAGAGATGGGGTCTTGCTATGTTGCTATGCCGGTCTCAAACTCCTGACCTCAAGCAATCCTCACACTTCAGCTTCCCCCCCCGAGTAATTAGGATTACAGGTGTGAGCCAACTACTGTATTTTTAAATCTGAGTTTGGTTTTAAAAAATCCAGATACAAGTGGACCCATGCAATTCAAACCCATGTTCTTCTAGGGGCAACTGTAAATTGAAACTTCAAACTGGTTTAAAATGGAAGGGAAAAATCTCCTTCCCATTCTTATTACAAGGCAAGTGCTGTTAATTATTTCTGGTGTATTTTTTCCATATTAGGATATATAAAATAGACTGCATTTTTACACAGAGAAAATAATATATAGCATCCCATACCTTGCTTCGTTCATTTAGTAATATAGCAGAAATTTTTCCATAATAGCACATGTAGATGCTTTAATCGTTGGATGGGCCATAAATTTATTTGTTGCCTAACTGATGAAATGTCCTTATACACATATCACTGGGGACTTGTATGACTCTTACTGTAGGATAAATTCCTTTCAATGAAATTGCTGGATCAAAATATATGTACATTTAGGATTGGGTTAGATGTTCCCAAATTGTAACCGCCAAAAAAAATTGTTCCTTTATATTCATCAACAGTGTAAGTTTCACTGCAACTTTGCCAAAACTAAGTTTTATTAAATTTAAAAATTTTTGTCACTCGTAGGTAAAAATGGTATCACATTGTTGTGACCTGCATTTTCCTAAGCACTAATGAAGCTAAGTATTTTTTCAAGTGTTTTTTTTTTCTTTCTTTCTTTCTTTCTTTTGATAGGACGTTGCTCTGTCACCCAGACTGGAGTGCAGTAGCACAAGCATGACTCACTGCTGCCTCCATCTCCCAGGCTCAAGCAGTTCTTCTGCCTCAGCCTCCCTTGAAGCTGGGACTACAGGCAGGTAACACCATGTCCAGTTAATTGATTTTATTTTTAGTGGAGACGAAGTCTTGCTATGTTGCCCAGGCTGGTATCAGACTCCTAAGCTCAAGTGATCCTCCCACCTTGGCCTCCCAAAGTGTTGAGATTATAGGGATGAACTACCACACCCGGCTTTTTGCCATACTTATTTGTATGAAATATTTGTTCCTATTCTTTATGTGTTTTTTTCTGTTCATTTTTTCCCTTATAGAACTGTAAGATCTTTTAGTAAAATAAAGAAATAAGCACTTTTTCTGTTGGATTGCAACTTTTCCTACTGTGTCATTTGTCTTTGGCTCTATTTGTGGTGTTTTCTTCTTGTTGTCATTTTTATTCTTACCATATAAAGGTTTTAAATGTTTTACACAATGCATTTTCAGCATTTATCTTTTTGGTTTCTGAGTTCTGCCTATGTTTTAAATGTTAGCTTTTGGCTGGGCATGGTGGCTCATGCCCATAATCCCAGCATTTTGAGAGACCAAGGTGGGAGGATTGCTTGAGCCCAGGAGTTCGAGACCAGCCTGGGCAACATAGTGACACTCTGTCTTTACACAATAAAATAAAATAAAGAGCAAAAATTAAAATTAAAAAAATAAAAATTAGCTCTCTTGCAAGACGGGTCTCTTTGCAGTTGCCATTTTAATGCACCAGAGCTTGATTTGAATTTCCCTGTCACATGGTAGAGGTTAAGAAATTAGGTTTTTCTGTGGAAAGAGAAAACTTACAAAGGCAAAGTCACTAAGAGAAGGGAAGGCATAGGGACCGCATCCTCCCATCGTCCTCTCGGTGACCTGCTAGCCTCACAAGATGGTTTGTGTTCCAAGGAAGGGAACTCTGTCCCTCTTTGGGTCTCTTTTTTGTATGTAGCAAGTGTGAGAGCAGCCTTATCATGAAAGGAATAATCAGATTATCTTGGCACCAGGCAGCCTGGAATTTATTGTCAGCTGTTTACCAGAGAGATCTGGGAAACACACACAAGCTGCCCAGCATCTAGACTTTGGGTCATGTGGAATGTTATACAAGGGAAAGGAAGACAGTGGTCCCTTGGGAAGATGAGCTTGTGTACAGTTTCTCAGGCTGGGAGAAGCCCCCTTCCTCAGCCCTAGCTCTCCACACCTGGTTTGAGCTAGCTCATTTCCCAGGCAACACAAAATGAGCACTCAGATGTATTTAAAACAGGCCTCCTCCTTCTATCACATTAGATTAATGAAGAGCCAGGCAGTAGAGATGCAATAAACTTGCTCTTTCCCCAATTTTTTATTTTGAAAATTTTCAGATCCACAAAGATTGAAGAATAGTACAAGGAATGTGCCTGTACTCTTCAGCTAGATTCGCCAATTATTAACATTTTTTTTCACTTTTGCTTTATCTCTTTCTGTAAATACACATTTTTAACCATTGAAGCATTTAGAAAGTAAGTTGAATACTTTACAGTTATTCAGTTAAAATAATTCAGCATACACCCCCTAAAAATAAGGGCATTCTCCTCCATTACTACAGTTCCATTTTCAGGCCTGGGAAAATTAACAATGATTCAATAATAACATCTTTAAAGTTCATATTCAGATTTCTTCATTTGTCCCAAAATGTCTTTTATATAGCCTTTGATCCAAGATACTAACAAAGTCCATACATTGCGTTTGGTTCCATTTCTCTAGTCCAGTGCCCTGAGGTGCGCTTTTAGCAATGCTTGGAGACATCGTTGATTGTCATGACTGGGGGTGCTACTGATATCTAGTATCTAGAGACCAGGGATGCCTGCTAAAAAGCCTGAATTCACAGGACAGCCCCCCCCCCCCACAACAAAGAATGACCTAGTCCAAAATGTCATTTAGTACCTAAGTTGAAAAACCCTGTTCTAGTCTATCAAGAACCATTTCCCTACTTTATTTGCTTTTTATGACACTGACTTTTATTATTATTAATTAATTTAGAGACAGGGTCTCACTCTATTGCCCAGGCTAGAGAGCAGTGGCATGATCATAGTTCACTGCAGCCTCAAACTCCTGGTCTCAAGTGATCCTCTCGCTTCAACCTCTGGAGTAGCTGGTACTACAGGTGCACACCAACACACCCAGCTAATTTTTTTATTTTTTGTAGAGATGAGGTCTCACCATGTTGTCCAGGCTGATCTTGAATTCCTGGCCTCAGGTGATCCTCCCACCTCAGCCTTCCAAAGTGTTGGAATCATAGGTGTGAGCCACGGTGCCCGGCCGGCACTTACTCTTTTGTAGCATCTAGTCCAGTTGTTTTGCAGAACGTCTCTCACTATACATTTTTCTGATTGTTTCCTCATGATCAGTTTGCATTTAAACTAATGCAAAAATGCAACATAGATGACTATAAACATTAGCTATTACTGCATAACACGCTATCCCAAAATTCAGTGGCATAATATTAAGAACCATTGGCTAGGTAGTTCTGCTGCTCTGGACTGGGCTCAGCTGATTTTGGCTGGACCGATTCACGCATCCCAGTCATTTGTTTGGTAAGTTGACTAAGGGCTGGTCAGTCTGGGATGATCTCAGCTGGGATGACTGGGCTCAGTTCCATTAGCCTATCACACTTAGCAAGCTAGCCCTGGTGTGTTCTCATGGAAAAGGCAGGGTCTGAAAGAGTGTAGATGCCTCTGTTGAGGCCTACGTTTACAGCTGGCACTCTGTCACTTCAACTGCATTATGTTGGCAAAAGCAAGTGACAAAGCCAGCCCAGAGGTAAGTGGTAGCGAAATAAACTCAACCTCCTATTGCAATCAGTCTATCAAAGTGATATTGTGTACCTCTTACTGCATCATATAGGGAGATATACAATGTCGGGTTGTCCCACTATTAGTGCAGTAAAGCTTGAAACTTGATTAAGTGGTAACTAACAAATCCCTCCTTTGGAGAGCTCTATCTTTTATATATGTGGGATGATGCTTCAGTGTACTGTATCAATCCTTTTCCCCATTAGTTTCCTGGAGCTATGGTAACAAAGTACTCACAAATTGGGTGGCTTAAAAAACAGAAATGTATTGTCTGGAAGCTGGAAGTAGGAAAAGAATGTGTTGGCAGGGCCATGCTCCCTCTGAAACCTGCAGGGGAAAATCCTTGCCTATTCCAGCCTCTGGTAGCCCTAGGCATTCCTTGGGTTGCAGCTATAACACCTCAAGCCAGCCTTGATCTTCACATGGCATTCTCCCTGGTCTTCTTATAAGGACACCAGTCAGATTGGATTAGGAGCCCACCCTACTCCAGTATAACTTCATCTTGGCTAATTATTTCTGCCACAACGCTGTTTCCAAATAAGGGCACATTCTGGGGTGCTAGGGATTAGGACTTCAACATATCTTTTTTGGGGGACATGATTCCAGCCCTAATATCCATTAACCTTTCACTTAATGGCTTTATCATCCACAGATGATCCTTGGGGATTGCACAACAGTGTTTTTCTTAAGCATCATCATTTTCTCAACATTTATTAGCTGGCATTCTCGCCTCCTTTCTTCCCTTCCCCAAGTTTTTAAATCACTTTGAATGCATGGTTTTTGCTTTGCAAAAACCCATCATTTTTATACAACCATACAAACAACGTTTTCATGATCAGCTTGCCTCACATTTGACTACTGAGAGTCCGTAAGAGCAACTCTATATTATTCTTATTTTAGACAGGGCCTGGCTCTGTTGTCCAGGTTGGCGTGCAGTGTCATGGTCATAGCTCACTACTGCCTCAAACTACTGTGCTCAAGCCATCCTCTCACCTCGGCCCCCCGAATAGCTAGGACTCAAGGCACATGCCACAATACCCGGCTAATTTTTAAAATTTCTTTTGTAGAGGCGGGGGTCTCACTATGTGGCCCAGACTGGTGTCGAACTCCTGGTCTCAAGAGATCCTCCTGCCTCGTCCTCCCAAACTGCCGTGATTACAGGTGTGAGCCGCCATGCCTGGCCTATTTTCAAATTTTTTTAAAAATTTAAATCTCTCTTTTTTTTTTAATGTGACTACTCCAACTAACTCACCTCTGTAGACCCTATTGCTGTCATCCAACTGGAGCAGCTGTGATTATTCCCCCTGGCAAAAGTCGCATCATCATTCCTAAGTACAGCCATAATGAAAGCTGCATTCTGCATTATATATACATTAAATAAAATGAAAGCTGTATTATTTTGTATTAAGCGGGTGGATCACCTGAGGTCAGGAGTTAGAGACCAGCCTGGCTAACGTGATGAAACCCCATCTCTACTAAAAATACAAAAATTAGCCAGGTGTGGTGGCACATGCCTGTAATCCCAGCTACTTCTAAGGCTGAGGCAGGAGAATTGCTTGAACCTGTGAGGCGGAGGTTGCAGTGAGCCAAGATCACGCCACTGCACTCTAACCTCGGTGACAGTGTAAGACTCTGTCTCAAATAAATAAATTTTAAAAAATAAAATGAGATATGAGGAAAAGCATGGATTTTGGAAACTGATGGTTTGCATCCTGGCTCTATTACCTATTAGGGATGTGATTTGGGGCCTTGGTTTGTTTATCTGTACTATGGTGATGATGATATTTGCCTCACAGATTTAAGCCTAGCAACTTATCTGACCTAGAATGGGTGTTATTAGTTCTCGTCTTTCCATATCCTGATGATAGGCTATAGCTTTTAGCTCATGTTGGATAAATCACAGTGCTACAGAGTCTACCAATTAATTAGGAGTTTGTCTATCTCATTAATTCAAAGTATGCTCACTAGAAATTAAAGAGAAGTTGACCTAAGTTTCAGCTAAAGTTTACCTTTAAATACCTTTGGGGAGAAAAGACAGTTGGCTAATCAGTTTATTAAACAATATTGTGGAAGGGAGATCATCTCTATTCAACTTAAAAGAACAACTTTTGGGAAAATCTTTGGCATTGCACATGCACCATAGGAAGCTCATTTAGAAATCAGTCTTCAAAATAGAGTCCAACTTTGTTTACCTGAATACAGTTTGTTAATTCATTCCACAAAGAGCATGAGTGCCCATTACGTCCCATGCAATGTTCCAGGCACCTGGGATACATCAGAGAATGAAACAACAGCCCTGCCCTTGCTTACCCTTTAGTTGGGAGAGAGAGGTGAAAAACAAATTTGCAAATTACATAGAGTATTAGAAGTAGATAAGTGATAATGAGAAAAATAAAGCAGGGGTGTACAGAGGATTGCAATTTCATTTCTATTTATTTATTGTTTGAGATGGAATTTTACTCTTGTTGCCCAGGCTGGAGTGCAATGGTGCAATCTCGGCTCACTGCAACCTCTACCTCCCAGATTCAAGCAATTCTCCTGCCTCAGCCTCCCAAGTAGCTGGGATTACAGGCACCCACCACCATGCCCGGCTAATTTTGTATTTTTAGTAGAGATGGGGTTTCACCATGTTGGTCAGGCTGGTCTCGAACTCCTGACCTCAAGTAACCCACCTGCCTCGGCCTCCCAAAATGCTGGAATTACAGGTGCGAGCCACTGTACCTGGCTGAGGATTGCAATTTTAAATAGCATTGTCATCATTTAAAAGACAATATTTGGGCAAAGAATAGAAAGAGGTAAGGAAATTAGTCATGTGTCCCCCTAGAAGAACCACAAACAAAAAGGCCCTTGGTCAGAAGTGTGCTTGGCCTGCTGGAGGTGCAGCAATGAGGCCAGTGTGGCTGGAATGTAGTGAATGGGGGGAAATATTTTATCTACCTAACAAACACTTAAATAGCCCTTACTAGTAGCATTATTTGAAGCACATGAAAGATATTAACTAATTCTCCCAGCAAGTCTATGAAGTAGATACTGATTTTATCTTTTCCAGATGAGGAAACTGGAAAGTTAAATAACTGCCCCCAAATGACACAGCAGTCATGTGATAGAGTTAGGATTGGGACTCGGGTGGTCTCTCTCTAGTGACGCATGCTGTTAAGCTCTAAAGTATGTTGTGCTGCTTCCTGGTAGGAAGAGATAAGAAATAAGTGGGAACTAGATCCTGTAGCTTATTAGAGTCCATTGGTAAGGATTTGGGGTTGGGGTTGTTTTTTATTTTTTGTAGAGATGAGGTCTCGCTATGTTGGCCAGGCTGGTCTCAAACTCCTGGCCTCAAGGCATCCTCCCACCTTGGTCTCCCAAAGTGTTAGGACCACAGGCGTGAGCCACCACACCTGGCTACTTGCAGGTTTTAATAATCATCCTTCCCCACTTCCTGCAAATGTCATCATGTCTGCCACACCCATAAACCCCCTTCTAGGTTTCTAATAGACAGGACACCAAATTACTTATCAATTTATTCGGCCATTCCAAACAAAGCCATTTAGGCCAGGGGTGGGCGCACCTGATCTAGGGCATCAGACCTATGTTCATGAGATGGTTTGTCAAGAAGGCTTTGCCAGCCAGGCATGGTGGCACATGCCTGTAATACCAGCACTTTGGGAGGCCGAAGTGGAAGGATTGCCTGAGCCCAGGAGTTTAAGACTAGCCTGGGCAACACAGTGAGACCCCCATTTATATCTACCTTAAAAAAAATATATATATATATTTATATATTTTTTTATTTATATATATATTTTTTTAATCCCCATAATCCCCACATGTCTAGGGAAAGACCAGTGGGAGGAGATTGGATCATGGGGGAGGTTTCCTCCATGCTGTTCTTGTGATAGTGAGTTCTCATGAGATCTAATGGTTTTATAAGGGGCTCTTCCCCCTTATAAAGGAGTGTGGCCCTGTTAATACTTAATTTCAGACTTCTGGCCTCCAAAACTGTGAGAAAATAAAATTCTGTTGTTTTAACAGAAAAATATGTATAATATATATAAATATATATATATATATATTTTTTTTTTTTAAAGAAGGCTCTGCCTAACCACCTGCACTTGATGGTGAACAGCCAAACCAGGCAGATTCTTTTTTTGAGTTGAATATGAAATACAGAGAGGGAGTCAGCAGTTAGAAATGAGCAGAAACTAAAAGATACACAGAGAGAAGGAAGAAAGCTGAGGTCATGTGGCAGCAAAAAGCATGCAGCAATAGAAGCTGTGAGATGAGAAAAGAATAGAAAGTACTGAGCAGCAAGGGCAGTGGAGAGTCACAATACTAGCAGATAATTAGAGTGCAAAGCAACAGATACTGACTACCGAAGAGCCCACAAGATAACCCAGTTGCTAGGGCGGCACTGTGTGCTGAATCACCTTCCCACTCGTCGTTGCCAGCGCGTGGCAGAGAAGGACATGGGGCTTGTATTAGTCTTAAGCTTAGATCGAGGTAATCTGAGTATATCTCTCTGTTCTGAAAATTAAATTTTTGCTTCTTGGAATCTCTATCACTCAAGATCATGGCAGGAAACTGAAGGCACATTCTGCTGGGATTTTGAAAATCATTTGATGAAATTGATATTTACAAGGATGTAGGGAGGGTGGCGGGAACTTCAGAGGATACTGAGGTACCCAAGGTCGAGTAACAGTAGAAGTCCAGGCCTGAAGAGAAATAGTTTATCAGAGTCCAGAAAGAGCTATAACTGTGAAGGGGCATACCTAATGCCAAACCCATGGTGCTAAAGCAGGGAGGAAAGGAGAAGAAATATCTCAACCTCTTTTTCCTCCTACCCTCTGATACTTGCTGATGCCTTCCATTGGACAAACCCAACAGTAAGCCAGAGGGCATTGGCTCCCAGGGGATAACATCTGTGGGGTAACATCCTTGTCAGGAATAGAGTGTGGCAGAGAAGGACATGGGGCTTGTATTAGTCCGTTCTCACACTGCTATAATTTAAAGATACTACTGGAGCCTGAGCAATTTATAAAGGAAAGAGGTTTAATTGACTCACAGTTCCACATGGCTGGGGAGGCCTCAGGAAACTTACAATCATGGCAGAAGGCAAAGGGGAAACAAGGACCTTCTTCACATGGTGGCAGGAGAGAGAAGAGTGAGAGCAAAGGGGGAAGAACCCCTTATAAAACCATCAGATCTCATGAGAACTCACTATCATGAGAACAGCATGGAGGAAACCTCCCCCATGATCCAATCTCCTCCCACTGGTCTTTCCCTAGACATGTGGGGATTATGGGGATTAAAATTCAAGATGACATTTGGGTGGGGACACAAAGCCTAACCATTTCAGGGCTACAATGGGCTGAATGATATTCTCCTCCCCTCCCCCACCAAAACATGCCCACAGCCTAATCTCTGGAACCTGGGAATATTACATTACATGGCAAAAGATGTGACTAAGTTCAGGAGCTTCAGAGGAGGAGCTTATCCTAGATCACTGTGGCGGGCCCTAAATGCAATCACATGTATCCTTATAAGAGAGAATAATAAACTTTAAGAGATAAAAGGAGGAGGCAATGTGACCTCAGAGGAGTGGCCACAAGCCAAGGAAAGCCTGGGGCCCGCAGACGCTGGAAGAAGCAAGGAACAGATTCTCCCCCAGAGCTTTCAGGAGTGTGGCCCTGTCAACACTTGATTTCAGACTTCTGGCCTCCGGAACTGTGAGAAAATAAAATTCTGTTGTTTTAACCTACCCAGTTTGTAGTAATTTGTTACAGCAGTCACAGAAAACCAGTACAGGGGCCAGATGGAGAATAACCAGCACAAAACCTATTCATCTCAGATGGGACAGGATGATATACTTGATCACTTTAGCTAGACATTCTTTTGCCTGCCTTTTATATTCCCTTTGGTACTTCTTTTTTTTTTTTTTTTTTTTGAGACAGGGTTTCATTTCACTCTCTTACCCAGATTGGAGTGCAATGGCACAATTGTGGCTCACTGCAGCCTTGATCTTTAGGGCTCAATTGATCCTCCCATCTTAGCCTCCCAAGTAGCTGGGTCCACAGGTGTGCACCACCACTTCCAGTCTTTTTTTTTTGAGATGGAGTCTTGCTCTGTCACCCAGGCTGGAGTGCAGTGGTGCAATCTCGGCTCACTGCAAGCTCCACCTCCTGGGTTCATGCCATTCTCCTGCCTCAGTCTCCCGAGTAACTGGGACTACAGGAGCCCACCACCATGCCCGGCTAATTTTTTTGTATTTTTAGTAGAGACAGGGTTTCACCGTGTTAGCCAGGATGGTCTCAATCTCCTGACCTCATGATTCGCCTGCCTCGGCCTCCCAAAGTGCTGGGATTACAGGCGTGAGCCACCGCGCCTGGCTACTTCCAGCTAATTTTTTAAAAAGTATATATGGGGCCTTGTTATGTGTCCCAGGCTGGTCTCAAACTCCTGGCCTCAAGCCATCCACCCACCTTCGCCTTCCGAAGTGCTGGGATTACAGGTGTGAGCCACTGTGCCTGGCCCACTGGGACTCCTTTTGGAGCGATTGGGATCGCTCGTATGCTTCAAACTACATGCTCCTGAGTTATAGCTCTTTTGTTATACAAATATTATTTTATCCAAATAAGATTATGACATTCTTATTTGAAACAAGAACCTGTCTTGTACATCTTTGTAGCCCATAAAAATCTTAGCACAGTACTTTAAATGGAATGGACATTCTGTAATTGGTAAACGAGAAAGAAAGCTTCCATTTGTCCATCTGTAAATGGAAAATAACAATTTCTACTGACTTGCCTCTCAGAGATAATGATGGCAGTGTTTCCTGGAAACAACTTTTTGTACCTGTAACAGAATGATATATCTGAAACACCCATTCCTACTGAGGCAATTTCTTGGGGGAGGAAAAAAAAGACAAACCTACATTTACTTTTAGTATGTTCTCCAATCCACATGCAGATGAAACTGCTTGCAGATCACCCCACAAAGGAAAAGGCAGGGGATAATTCAGAAAATATAAGAGCTGAGGACTGATATCTTCTTAGGAACTTTCATTCATTCAATAAACATTCATCAAAGAACTACTATGTTCAAATATAGTCCATTGGCCGGGCACAGTGGCTCACACCTGTAATCCTAGCACTTTGAGAGGCCAAGGCAGACAGATCACTTGAGATCAGGAGTTCGAGACCAGCCTGGCCAACATGGCGAAATCCTGTCTCTACTAAAAATACAAAAATTAGCCCGGCGTGGTAGCACATGCCTGTAATCCCAGCTTTTTGGGAGGCGGAGGGCACGAGAATCGCTTGAACCTGGGAGACGAAGGTTGCAGTGAGCCGAGATGGCACCACTGCACTCCAGCGTGGGCAACAGAGTGAAAATGTGTCTCAAAAAAAAAGTCCATAGATGCTGAGGAAACACACGCAGAGAATAAGGCATGATCCCAAGTCAGTAATTGTCACGCAATATGATGAATGGTTTTTATGAGAGCAAAATGCTATGGGGCCAGAAAAAAGGGAATGACTGACTATTGATGGGAGTTTCACCAAAAACTTCACATTCAAGCTGGTCTCTTAAGACTGCATCAGGCAGAGGTAAAGTCAAGGGCATTCCAGGACCAAGAGAAATAGCTTTGCCTGAGCTGTTGCCAAGCAAACCACACCCTCAGCTCAGCCCTATCGTATCTACAGAGGCCTATTTTTATTCATTATCTTCATCGCTACTTTTTAAGAGAAGAAAAGAATGCTGACTTCTTCCCTAATTTTGCATCCATGTATTTTATATGCCAAAGAAAGGTGATTGTCAGGAGGGAAAATAGAAGTTGACTTGTGGCAAGTCCAATTACGACAGGTACTAACATCCATCTGATAATAAGTTAACACGGAAACGCTTACCTTTGCTGAGCTTCTACCTCATTTTGGAAAATTGGGTTAGGCTATCCTGTGAATGCGGTACCAGGGGGAAAGTGGACAAGATATGAGCGCATCCTGTGTCTCATTGCCCCACACCAGGAGGTTCATCTTTGGCAAACACTCCTTGAATGGGAATTATGGCTGAGGCCCTTTTTCCTCCCCTAGGCTGACCTTCACATCACTCCTCGGGGAACAGCTCAGTCTAGGGCACCGCCTAGCTTCCCTCCCAGGCCAGCCCTGCTAGGCCTCTGAGACCAGAGCTGTGCTGCTGATGAGTGGAAGAAAGGAGAAAAAACTCTTAGGACAGCAGCCAGGAGAGAATGAAAGACTGGCCAAACCCACCAAGGAGCAAACGGTTCCCCATCCTCACCCTGCAGCTTCCACTGGAAAAGTGGGGAGGCTGGGGAACCGGAATCTCAGCCTCAGAGTATGCATCACTTGTCCTTGTTTTCTCAAGAAGCCTCTACCTTCCAGGCCCTGCCAGGAAGCTGGCAGCATTTTCCTGAAGCAGTAATAACAAGGACAGCGCGTTCTAGCCTGCTGGAGCCTGCTGGCTGGTCACTCTTTCCACTGCCTTTTGTTTTCATGCATCATTCCCCTCACTTGCTTCTCAGATTCCTCAGGGCTTTGAAAAAGCCACAAATGCTCCACACAGTGACACCACCCAGTGGGCTGGCAGACATCACTGACAGGCACCTTGCCCTAAGCGACCGCACGTATGCAAGCCCTGACAGCTGATACCCAGCCACACACCCGGTAAGAGGGAAGGCAGCATTCAAAAAGGGCCCACCCCTATTCACCTAGCTGGCAAAGGCAGGGCTTTAGATCAACTACAGTCCAGTGCACTGGTAAATCACAGACCGCTTTTTTATTCAAAGTGTATCTGTATGTTGGGCAGTGGTACTTCCCCACCCTTTCCTCAAACATCTAAATCCAGTCAACATAGATGCTACCAACAGAGCACCAGAGTGGCCTCAGGGTGACAATTCACATATCAATATATTAGATTATATACTCATGCATACTTGGAGCAGACTTTATTTGTGTTTTAGAACCACCTGTAGCCTATTTCAAACCACACTCCAGAGTGAACCTATCAGAATCTATGAAAATAGGGCCCAGATATGTGTATTTTTAAAAAACTTGACAGCGTTGGTTAGAATGTGGGACAAGACAAATTCTCATATATCATTGATGAGATATATAACAATTGGTTCAGCTACTGTGGACAGTAGGCTGGAAGGCAATCTAGTCAAGTTGGAAGTGCACATATCCTATTCCCTAGCAATTTTTGTTCTAGATATGTTCCCTAGAACTCTCACACATGTGTTTAAGGAGACGTACACCAGGGCATGATTTACATCATGATTTGGAATAGCAAAAAACTGGCCATAACAAATATCCACCCACAGGAGAATAGATAGATTCTAGAACATTTACACAGTGGAGCACTACATTGCATGCAGTACTATATAATATATTATTATTATGTTTTATAGAATGGATTCATTCTACAAGTACCACAGATAAATCTCAAAATCATAATATTGAGAAAAAAAGCTACAGAAAAAAATATGTACACTATTTATATACAGGTTTAAACATGCAAAACTTGCCTATTGTGTAGTAAAACTGTAAAAACTTGTGGGAAGGATGCTCACAGTCTTCAACAGATTGGTTACCTCTGGAGAGAGTTGAAATGAAAAGGCCTTCTTGGCCAGGCACAGTGGCTCACGCCTATTATCCCAGCATTTTTGCGAGGCCAAGGTGGGCAGACAGCTTGAGCCCAGCAGTTCCAGACCAGCCTGAGCAACATGATGAAACCCTGATTCTACAAAAAACACAAAAATTAGCCAGCTGTGGTGGTGCATGCCTGTAGTCCCAGCTACTTGGGAGGCTGAGGTGGGAGTATCACCTGAGCCCAGGAGGTCAAGGCTGCAGTGAGCTGTGAGTGCACCAGTGTACTACAGCCTGTTCTGGGCAACAGAGTGAGATGCTGTCTCAAAAAAAAAAAAAAAAAAAGAAAAGAAAGAAAGCAGGAAAGAGAGAGGAAGAAAGGAAGGAAGGAGGGAAGGAAGGAAGGAAAGAAAGAAGGAAGGAAAGAAGGAAGCAAGGAAGGAAGGAATGAAGGAAGGAAGGATGGGAAGGGCCTTCTCTTGTAACTAGAAGGTTTTACCATGGCAAGCTGTTATTATTTATTAAATCTGGATAGTGAGTCCATGTCCCACAGGTAACTCTGAGGGTCATGGCCATCCATAGCGGGAGGATCTTTTGAGATTCTTAGATTCTCAGTTACAGAAAATAAAAGTTTGATCTGTATAATGAGCTATCCCCATAAACATAAATGATACTGACGAGCCCTCTCAGTAATGTATGCAGATTGACACGCTGTTCACGAATGCAGGAGCTGTTGCACAGGCCCACTCCCCCTCCCTCACTAGGTGCCTATGTGACCTGCTGGCCTTGTGAGCATCCTAAACAGAGTCAGAGGTGCAGTGGAATGAAGATGGGGATTGGTCCACATGTGGAAATCATGACTATAGTCACACCCAGAGATTTCCAAACGTGGCTGAAAATCAGGTAAAACTTGTAATGCAATTGTCCATGCCCCACCATCTGAGAATATGATACAATAGGTCTGACATGAGACTCTGGAATCTGTATATTTAAAAGGCTTGCCAAGAGATTCTGATGATCCACCAGGTTTGAGAAATGATAGCCAACCATGGTTATATTCTATCAATGTTTTCAAAGAAGATGGGTAGGAAGAGAAATGGGAGAAGAGGAAGTAAAAAAATTAAAGAAGGAAGGGGAGAAAGAAGGAAGGGAAGGAGGGCCAGGTTGAGCCTTCAAGCCCAGCTCAGATCTCTCCTCCTCTATTTCTCCTAGACCTCTATAGCCTCCACGTCCCTCCTCATCCCCTGACCTTTGCTAGATCTCTAATCATCTGTAACATTTGGCAATTATGTACTTCCCTGTATGTTGCTGTCATGGGCTACTGTTTAATCAGTAAGTTTATGTCTTATTTTTTGAATTAGGCTATAAGCTTCTTCAGGACAAAGACCATATTTTCTTCATCTTTCTATTTCTTTTTTTTTTTTTTTTTTTTGAGATGGAGTTTCACTCTTGTTGCCCAGGCTGGAGTGCAGTGGCACTATCTCGGCTCATCACAACCTCAGTCTCCCGGTTCAAGCGATTCTTCTTCCTCAGCCTCCCAAGTAGCTGGGATTACAGGCATGCGCCACCATGCCCGGCTAATTGTATATTTTTAGCAGAGATGAGGTTTCTCCATGTTGGTCAGACTGGTCTCAAACTCCCAACCTCAGGTGATTCATCCGCCTTGGCCTCTCAAAGTGCTGGGATTACAGGCATGAGCCACTGTGCCCGGCCCATCTTTGTATTTCTAGTGTCTAACATGATACCTCCCACAGAGTAAGCAGTAAAGCACCATGATAAGAATATAAGATAAAACAGGTTCAGAAATGTGGCAGTGGCTGGGCATGGTGGCTGTAATCCCAGCACTTTGGGAGGCTAAGGTGGGAGGATGCTTGAGGCCAGGAGTTCAAGGCCAGCCTGGGCAACATAGTGAGACCCCATCTTTGCAAAAAATTTAGAAATTAGCTGAGTGTGCATGTGTAGTCCTAGCTACTCACAAGACTGAGATGGGACGATTGCTGAGCTCACGAGTTGGAGGCTGCAGTGAGCTATGATCATGCCACTGCGCTCCACCTGGGTGACAGAGCAAGACTGTCTCTAAAACAAAAAAAGAAAAGAAAAGAAATATGGCAGGATACAAGATAAATAAACAAAAATCAATTGTATTTCTATACACTAGCAATGAGTAATCCTGAAAAATGAAATCCAATGCAATCTCTATCAAAATCCCAACATTTTTTTATTTTACAGAAATTGATAAGCTGATCATACTATTCACATGGAAATACAACCCAAAATAGCCAGAACAATCTTGAAGAGGAAGAACAAAGTTGGAAGAGGCATAGTTCCTGATTTCAAAACCTACCAGAAAACTACAGTAATCACGACATAAGGCATAAGGATACACATATAGATGAATGGAATAGACTTGAGAGACTAAAAATAAACCCTCACATTGGTATTGAATTGAATTTCTGAAGAGTGCCGAGACAACTCAATAGGGAAAGAACTGTTTTTTCCAACAAATATTGCTGGGACAACTGGATACCTGTAAAAAAAAAATGAAGTTGGACTCTCAACACTATACAAAAAAAAAGATTAACTCAAAATGGATCATAGTCCTAAATGTATGAATTAAAACTATAAAACTCCTAGCAGAAAACAAGAGTAAATGTTCATGACCTTGGATTTGACAATAGTTTCTTAGATATGTCGCCAAAAGCAGAAGTAACAAAAGAAAAAAATAGATACATTGAACTTCAAAAGTAAAAACTTTTGTTCTTCAAGTAACACCATCAAGAAAGTGAAAAGACAACCCACAAGACAGGAGAAAAATCTTTGCAAATCGTGTATCTGACAAGGGACTCATATCCAGAATATTTTTAAAACCCCACTACTACTCAAGAATAAAAAGACAAATAACTCTATTAAAACATGGACAAAGACAGCCTGGCCAACATAGTGAAAACCTGTCTCTACTAAAAATACAAAAAAAATTAGCTGGGTGTGGTGGTGTTTGCCCATAATCCCAGCTACCCTGGAGGCTGGGGCACAATAATTGCTTGAACCCGGGAGGTGAAGGTTGCAGTGAGCAGAGATTGCGCCACTGCACTCCAGCCTGGGTGACAGGGTGAGACTTTTTCTCAGAAAAGAAAAAAATAATTTAAAAAAACATGGACGAATAATTTAAATAAACATTCTGCCACAGAATATATACCAATGGCCATTATGCACATGAGAAGATACTTAACATTATATGTCTTTCAGGAAATGCAAGTCAAAACCACAGTGAGGTATCTCTTCACACCACAAGAATATCTATAATAACAAGAACAAGTGTTGGTAAGGATCTGGAGAAACTGGAACCCTCATCTATTGCTTATGAGCACATGAAATGGTGGCACCACTTTGGAAAACAGTTTGGCAGTTCCCCAAAATGCTGAACATACAGTTACCAAATTACTCAGGAATTCTACTCCTAGCCATATGTATGCCAAGAGAAATGAAAACGTATGTCCACAAGGAAACCTGTACATGAATGTTCATGGCAGCATTATGTATAATGGCCTAAAGTGAAAACAATCCACGTCCATGAACTGATGAATGGGTAAACAAAATGTGGTATAGCCATATAATGGAATCTTTTCAGCCCCAGAAAAAAGTAATAACTACTGATGATAGATGCTACAGCATGGATGAACCCGGAAAACATACGTTAAGTGAAGGAACTCTGTCTCAAAAGACTATATATTATATGACTCCATTTATACCAAATGTCCAGAATAGGCAAATCCATAGAGACAGGGACTAGATTAGTGGTTGCCTGGGGCTGGAGTGGGCTTCAGGGTGGGGAATGGGAACAGGGAACGGCTGCTGATGGGTACAGGGGTTTTTTGGGGGATGTTGAAAACGCTGTAAAATTAGATAATTGTGATGGTTGCACAATGGTATTAATAGAGTAAAAAGCCATTGAACTATACACTTTATTTTTATTATTATTATTTTTGAGACAGGGTCTTGCTCTGTCACCTAGGCTGGAGTGCAGAGGTGCAATCATGGTTCACTGCAGTCTCCACCTTCCCAGGCTCAGGTGATCTTCCCACCTCCACCTCCTGAGTAGCTGGGACAACAGGTGTGCACCACCACACAGCTAACTTATTTATTTTTTGTAAAGATTGGGTTTTCTCTTTGTTGCCCAGGCTGCTCTTGAAGTCCTGGCCTCAAGTTATCCTCCTGACTCAGTCTCCCAAAGTGTTGAGATTACCAGTGTACACCTGGACCAAACTTTACACTTTAAATGGGCATTTTTTTTAATGGTATGTGAACTATATCTCAATAATGCTGTAAAAGAAATAAAAAGATGACCCAGTTTTGAATTCTAGTTCAATTACTGTTGCTGATCATACCAAGCTCATTCTCCCTCAGGATCTTCGCATTTGCAAAGATCCATGTCGTGAGATCATTACCCCAAAATGTTGCACTGCTGGCTTCACATAATTTAGGTCTTCTGAATCTCTTATCCAGTGTTGCACAATTTCCCCCTACTCCTGTCAGTCATGTCAATTACCCTATTTTAGTTTTCTCATAGCTTTAATCACTATTGAAATCCTCTTGTTTCTTAATTTACCAGTTTCCTATCTGCCTCTCCCACTAGAATAAAAGCTCCATGAGAATAGTCTTAGTCACAGCTCTATCCGCATGTCTGAAACAGTGTCTGGCACACAGTAAACATTCAGTAATAGATGTTGGATGTTGGATGAATGAAAGGTGGCCAACCTCCAAGTTTCACTTAATCTCTGTCAATCTTCATTTCCTAGCTACAAAGTGGCATTATAATAAAAATTACATTTAGTCCATAGGATTGGATTAAGAATTGAATAACAGTGCATGCAAAAACATACCTCATAGGCCAGGCACAATGGCTCAGGCCTGTAATCCAGCACTTTGGGAGGCTGAGGTGGGAGGATCTCTTGAGTCCAGGAGTTCAAGACCAGCCTGGGTAACGAAGTGAGACTCTGTCTCTACAAAAAAATAAAATTTAAAAAATTAGCTGGGCATGGTTGGTGCATGCCTGTAGTCCTAGCTACTGGGGAGGCTGAGGTGGGAGGACCGCTTGAGGCCAGGAGTTCGAGACTGCAGTGAGTTATGATCTCAACAGAATGACACCTGTCTCTAAAAAAAAAAAAAGTTCATAGTAGACATTCAATAAATGTTAATAATCATTATTTTTACTATTAATACCACCACTACTACTCTCTAGTTAAAATGGTCCAGATGAGGATAATGAACAACTAAACTAAGTATTATCAATGGAAAAAGAATGCCTGGGTCCCATCTTCAAAGCTGGACAAGCTTTGCATTCAAGGGCCTTAGAATTTGGCCCCTCCTTAACCTAAATAATAATAAGTATAGTTATTATTGGATCACCTGGATTATAAAGAAGAGAAAACAATAAAAAATAAAGAAGGTGGCCAGGCACAGTGGCTCATGCCTGTAATCTCAGCATTTTGGAAGGCTGAGGTAGGCGGATCACTTGAGCTCATGAGTTCCAGACCAGCCTGGGCAAAGTGGCAAAACCCTGTCTCTACAAAAAATACAAAAATTAGCCAGGCGTGGTGTGCCTGTAGTCCCCGCTACTCAGGGGGCAGAGGTGGGAGAATGGCTTGAGTCCAGGAGGCAGAGGTTGCAGTGAGCTGAGATCACACCACTGTATTCCAGCTTACATAATAAAGCCAGACCTTGTCTCAAAAATAAAACAAATAAAATAAAATAAAGGAGGAAAAGGAGGGGAAAAGAGAGAAAGACTAAAGAAAATTGCCCCAACAAGAAGAGAAAAGGAGAGAATGGGCAGATCTTATATCTATTGATCATAATCCATTAACTTTTTTCCTTTATTTTTGTTGATATATAAAAGGTATACATATTTGGAGGGTACATGTGATAATACATTCATATAATTTGTAAAGATCAAATCAGTGTAATTGGGATATCCATCACCTTAAATATTTGCCTTTTTTAAAAAAGACAAATATTTAAATGCTAGAGACATTTAAATTACCCTCTTCTAGCTGTTTTGAAATGCACAATTGGCCAGGTGCAGTGGCTCACGCCTGTAGTCCCAGTACTTTGGGAGGCTGAGGCAGGTGGATTGCTTGAGGTCAAGAGTTCGAGACCAGTCTGGCCAACATGGTGAAATGTGTCTCTACTAAAAATACAAAAAGGCCAGGCGTGGTGGCTCACACCTGTAATCCCAGTACTTTGGGAGGCCGAGGCGGTTGGATCACCTGAGGTCAGGAGTTTGAGACCAGCTTAGCCAACATGGTGAAACCCCATCTCTACTAAAAATACAAAATTTAGCAGGGCGTGGTGGTGGGCACCGGTAATCCCAGCTATTCAGGAGGCTTAGGCACGAGAATCGCTTGAACCTGGAAGGTGGAGGTTGCAGTGAGCCGAGATTGCACCATTGCACTTCAGCCTGGGCGACAGAATGAGACTTTGTCTCAAAAAACAAAACAAAACAAAACAAAACAAAAAATAGCTGAGTGTGGTGGTGGGCGCCTGTAATCCCAGCTACTTGGGAGGCTGAGGCAGGAGAATCGCTTGAACCCAGGAAGCAGAGGTTGCAGTGAGCCAAGATTGTGCCACTGCACTCCAGCCTGGGCAACAAGAGTGAAACTCCAGCTAAAAAAAAAAAAAGCACAATTGATTGTTGTAAACTATAGTTTACAATATAGATCACCCTCCTGATCTATCAAACACTAGGTTTTCTTTCTTCTTACTGTATATTTGTACATTAATCAACCTCTGTTCACCCTTCCCTTCCCCTTCCATTAACTTCTTACCCACTTATTAAATATTACACAAGAATTTAGTGAGCTTTCATTGAGTACAAATACTTGTACAAGAATTTAGTGAGCTTTCATTGAGTACAAATATATCAAAGCCATATATTTGGCTCTTCCTTGGTGACTTAAAAGATCCATGTCATGAAGTCATCAAAGCATAAATCTGAACCACGTGGAGAGTGAGGCTGCTGTGTGGAAGCAGGTCATGCAGCCAGAGACTGACGTGTACCTACTGAGCAGCATCCACATCGAGGCTTGTCACATTTGTAATACTCCTCCCCAAACATCAGACAGAGTCACTGAAAGTTCTCCTTCACTGTCTTTTGTGAAGGAAATGATATGTTATAGTGGCATATCCATCAGGAAAGTTATGATTATGCTACCAGAACAAATGACCCCCAAACCTCAGTGGCTTACAACAAGAACAGTTTTGTTCCCATTCATACTGCTTGTCCACGTTAAGTCAGCTGTGACTCTGCTCCAGTTTATCTTCACTCAGAGACCCAGACTGAGTGAAGCAGCCACTATTATCTGAAACATCACTGGTTGTCATGAAGAGGGAAAAGAAAAATGGTGAACCACACTCTGCCCTAAATCAACACACACATCCCTTTCACCCACCTTTCATGTGCCGTTGGCACATTGCTGCCCCCCATCCTCTTGGGATTTGGCCCTAAGATGTTTTCCCATGCCTGGAAATTCTGATTATGCACTTGCTGCGCTTTCCCATCTAGAACAGATCTCTGAACTTTGACCTCCCTTCAGACCTCTAACCCCTGACTCTGAGCTTGACTTTTCTTTCCGGATTCAAGTGCACATCGCTCTTCCTCTACGGATGACTCAACCCTAGCTCTCCCTCTCTCCCCAACATTTTTCTCCCAACTTTTTGTGCTCAGAAGCTGCCCTTACCTCCCCACCAGCACCTGAATCTTCCCAAGCAATAGACCCAGAATAAAGGAGAGGGGGACACTGGAGGAAATGCTTCTGCGGTTTCCTTCCCTATGGAGTTTGACACTCCTCGCTCCCTGTCCTGCCTATCTCATTCTTCCTCCTTAGAAGAGTGACTTAATCCAATTGATGAATGGGTGAAGATGACACAGTCTAGCACCTCCCTTCTTCCTCTTATGTATCTGCCTGCCCAGAATGAGGATATCATTGTGCCCTGCTTCTCTGGTGGGGCCAGGTCTTCTTTCTGACCCAACCCCACTATCCCAGCATGGGAAGGCCTGTCCTGGTCAAACGTTGTTGCTTGTGACAGGGTGAATAAGTCTACATAAGTATGTCTACCTTCAGCTGTACCTTTAGCTTTCACAATAAACAGCCTTTATCAGTAATCAAGGTGGTTATGGACTGAATAACAACCTCTCAAATTTATATGTTGATATCCTAACCAATACAAAGTGATGGGCCGGGCACAGTGGCTCACGCCTATAATCCCAGCACTTTGAGAGACCAAGGCAGGTGGATCACTTGAGACCAGGAGTTTGAGATCAGCCTGGCCAATATGGTGAAAGCTGTCTCTACTAAAAATACAAAAACCACCCCCCCCAACCAAAAAAAATGTATCTACTAGCTGGGTGTCATGGTGCATGCCTGTAGTCCCAGCTATTCAGGAGGCTAAGGCAGGAGAATCACCTGAACCTAGAAGGTGGAGGTTGCACTGCACTCCAGCCTGGGAGACAGAGTAAGACTCCATCTCAAACAAAACAAAACAAAACAAAAAAACTAGGTGATGGTATTAGGAGGTGGGGCCTTTGGAAGGTCACCAGGTCATGAGGGTGGAGTCCTCATGAATGGGACTAGTGACTTCAGAGAGCTCTCTTGCTGTCTTTCTGCAATGCAAGGATATAGCAAGAAGTTGACTGTCTGCAACCTGGAAGATGCCCTTACCAGAACTTGACCATGCTCGCACCCTGATCTTGGATTTCCAGTCTCCGGAACTGTGAGAAATAAATTTCTGTTGTTTGTAAGCCAACCAGCCAATGGTACTTTATTATAGCAGTCTGAACTGACTAAGACAAAGGTGATATTTTGGTCTCCATCTGCTCACTCTTTGGTCTAACTTCTCATCTTGACCAGAGATGGAAAGTGGGTAACAAAATGTTACTAATGGGATCTTCTCAGAAGCCAAGAAGGGAAATAATTTAAAAGACAACTGTGTGTCTCAGTACTAAAAAAGGAGCTTTACAAATATTAGTTTATTTAATCCCTACAACCACCCCCGAATAGTATTCCTTATTGTCCCATATCACATAGAAGGAAACTGAGGCTCAAAGAAGTTAAGAAACTTGCCCAAGCTCTCATAGTGAGTGGCAGATGTCTCTCTAATTTCAAAGCCCAAGCACTGCTTACAAGCTTGTCTTTGAGTGACACCAAGACACTCCTCAGGGACTGAGGCAGCAATCTCATCTCTCATCTTTTTTTTTTTTTTTTTTTTTGAGACAGGGTCTTGCTCTGTTGCCCAGGCTGGAGTGCAGTGATGCAATCACAGTTCACTACAGCCTTGACTTTCCTGGGCTCAGCTGATCCTCCCACCTCAGGCTCCCCAGTAGCTGGGACCTCAGTTATGTGCCACCACACTGTTTATTTTTGTATTTTTTGTAGAGTTGGGGTTTCACCATGTTGCCCAAGCTGGTCTCAAACTCCTGGGCTCAGATCATCTGCCCACCTCACTCTCCCAAACTGCTGGGATTACAGGTGTGAGCCACCACACCCGGCAGCAATCTTATGTGAATACCTTATCATAACCAACTGAGCTGGCAGTTGGGCAACACGCAGGGAAGGCAAAGATGATACAGTCAAAGGACAAGAAGTAAGATGATTATAAAATTCTTGGCCGAAAAACATCAAGGAATCTATTTTTGCCAGTTTTCTTGAGGACTTTGAACAAATGACCTCCCCTGTCCCGAACTTATGTTTTGGCACCCCTAGTTGTAAAATAACTTAATAATACCCATTCCTACTTAAGTCAGAGAACATGTCATGTTTCTCTGAGCCTGACCCCAGCACAGTTGTCCCTGTACTCCTACTTGCTATTGAAAAACAAATGTATGATCTATTGCCTCGGGTGGCACATAGAGTGAAAACAATTATAATGAATACTGAGTGAACTTAACAATATATGAAAACCAGCAGTAGTGAATTGATGAACAGAAAGTGATATTAAAATGTCAGGCTGGGCACGGTGGCTCACAGCTATAATCCTAGCACTTTGAGAGGCCAAGGCAGGATCGCTTGAAGCCAGGGGTTTTTTAAGAGATGGGATCTCACTACGTTGCCCATAAAAAATTAGCCAGCCATGATGGTACACATCTGTAGCTCCAGCTACTTGGGACCTGAGGTGGTGGGAATCACTTGAGCCTAGGAAGTCAAGGCTGCAATGAGCTCTGATTGTGCCACTGCACTCCAGCCTGGGTGACAGAGCGAGACTCTGTGGCAAAAAAAAAAGTCAGCCACAGGTATCTGATCCTTTAGACAGACAAAGCTTTGATCTGACCCTGAAGGACAGTCAGCTGGCCGGCTGAACCACAGTCCCTCTTTGTGAGCCAACAAACTCCTCAAATGCCAAGGGACCTGGCAGGGTTTCCAGGAGCTCAAACCACTGCTTTCTTCTCATCTTGTCCACAAAAACTCAGAAAGTGCAAGGGCACCCCACAGGCCACTAACCACATTCCCAGTGGTCCTCCAGGGAAATCTGATGCTAAAAAATGGACCTTTTCCAAAATAGGCTCAAGCCAGATGAGGAATTACAGAAAGGACAGTCCCCCATGGAAAATACCCTGCCTCTGAATCCCCAACGTCTTCATTAGGGAACTGAAAACACAGCCACACCAGCTGGTCTCAGCTGCTTTGAAGCACCGTGGCACAGTGGAAAGAGCAAGGCAGAGGACTGGCACCAGGGATGAGGTTTCTAGTCCCCAGCCCTGCCAAGTTCTAGCTGGGTTATCTTGGCAAAGGTACTTAACTTCTCTGGGCCTCACTCTCCTCATTTGTAGAACAAAGTTTGACCAGACTGTGATATCTTCTCATTCTAACATCCTTTCTCTCTCCTCTTTGGATTAGCATTTTACATTTGAAGACAATTAAGGGAAATTCTTGGCTGCTACGTTTTGCAGAGACCCTGCTTAATATGGTTTGGCTGTGTCCCCACCAAATCTCAACTTGAATTGTATCTCCCAGAATTCCCACGTGTTGTGGAAGGGACCCAGAGGGAGGTAATTGAATCATAGGGGCCGGTCTTTCCCATACTATTCTTGTGACAGTGAATAAGTCTCACGAGATCTGATGGGTTTATCAGGGGTTTCTGTTTTTGCTTCTTCCTCATTTTTCTCTTGCTGCCACCATGTAAGAAGTGCCTTTCACTTCCCGCCATGATTCTGAGGCCTCCCCAGCCATGTGGAACTGGAAGTCCAATTAAACTTCTTTTTCTTCCCAGTCTCTGGTGTGTCTTTCTCAGCAGCATGAAAACGGACTAATACACTGCTACTCCAGTGATCATGCCTGTCTCCTCTTCATATTCTTCATTGGCTTCCCTTTTCTCATGAGGGTAAGCCAAAATTCTCCTGATTGGCCCATGCCTCTCTATACAGCCACTCTCCTCTCACCCCTACCAATCACATATTTTATTCTCTGGCAATATTGAACTACTTGTACTTTCTCATAATACCCTGACTGCAATATTAAATATTTATTGAGCATGTACTGTATGTTAGACACATTTATAAACCTTTGCACATACTGTTTGCTTTGCCTGGTATGCCTTGGGTTAATTAGGGTAGAGCTTGCTGCTGTAACAAGCAAGCTATGAAATGTCAGTAGATTAACACAACATAGGTTATTTCTTATCCATGTAGCAGCTCCATAAAGTCTTCCACCCAAGGTCCTTCTGTTTTGAAGCTCTGCCAGCCTCTCAGCTTCAGAGGCCTTTGCTTCCAGAGCTGGTAGCCAGGAAGGAGAAGGAAGCAAAGGCAAACCCACATCTTCATCTGTCCCAGCAATGACCCACATCACCTCTGCTCACGTTCCACTAATAAGAACTGGTCACCTGCCCCCACAGAGATGTACAGGGACTTGGAAGTTGTTTGGGCCACTTCTCATAAAAACATAATACTCTGCAAGGACAGCACAAATCTTTAATTTTTTTTTTTTTTGAGATGGAGTTTCGCTTTTGTTGCCTAGGTTGGAGTGCAGTGGCACAATCTCAGCTTACTGCAACCTCTGCCTCCTGGGTTCAAGTGATTCTCCTGCCTCAGCCTCCTGAGAGCTGAGACCACAGGTGTGTACCACCACACCTGGCTGATTTTTGTATTTTTAGTAGAGATGGGGTTTCATCATGTTGACCAAGCTGGTCTCAAACTCCTGACCTCAGGTGATCTGCCTGCATTGGCCACCATGCCTGGCCAAATACCTTTTTTTTTTTTTTTTAGAGACAGAGTATCACTCTGTTGCCCAGGCTGGAGTGCAGTGGCGTGATCTCAGCTCACTGTAAGCTCTGCCTCCCAGGTTCACGCCATTCTCCTGCCTCAGCATCCCGAGTAGCTGGGACCACAGGTGTCTGCCACCACGCCTGGCTAATTTTTGTATTTTTAGTAGAGACGGGGTTTCACCATTGTTAGCGAGGATGTTCTTGATCTCCTGATCTTGTGATCTGCCCACCTCGGCCTCCCAAAGTGCTGGGATTACAGGCATGAGCCCCCGCGCCCAGCCTCAAATCTTTGATTGTTAAATAGCCATCTCATGCCTTTCCTCAACATGGCAAAAGTTTATTCACCCTTCAGACCTCAGTGCTACCTCCTTTGTGAAGCCTTCCCTGACCTATGTAGGCAGATCTAGGCCCTCTCCTTTTCCTTGTCCCACTGCACTTTGCACTTTTCTCCATGACATTCATCACATTGTACTGTGTAGTTTACATGCCAGTCTCCTCAACTGGACTGTGATCCTTGAGATCAAGAATCTTGTATTTTTATTTCTGTGTTCTGACAGTTTAGCAAAGTGAATAGTAAGGAGTACTTTTATAATGATATTGAACAAATAAATGTATATAAATACATAAATAATTGAATTAAATAGCGAGTAAATGAAAGAATCAATGAATGATTACCCTAAAAGAGAAGCTGGTCTTTACGGAGGAAGAAAGACCCCAGTTAAAAGAAAAAAAAAATGGTGATTCAAGGTTATCCAAGATATTTTTGAAAATAAGCTATTCATATAAATATTACTATTATAATTAATATTTTACATTTATATTTATTTAGAACATTTCTCTCCCATAAGCTTCATGAAGGTAGGGACCTCATATCTATTATTCTTTGTTCTGACTCCAGCATTTAGCACACTGTCTCGCACATAGTAGGCACTCAACAATTATTTTGGAATGAACAAATGGAAAAGAAATGAATAAATACATGAATGAAGATTGCACCCTTAACCCAATAATTCACATCCTAAGTGCATAACTTGGATTATAATAGGAAAGCATAGATGGACCAGTGAAAAGTTACCACCATAGGCTGGGCACGGTGGCTCATGCCTGTAATCCCAGCATTTTGGGAGGCCAAGGCGGGTGGATAACCTGAGGTCAGGAGTTTGAGACCAGCCTGGCCAACATGGTGAAACCCTATCTCTACTAAAAACACAAAACTTAGCTGGGCATGGTGGCACACCTGTAATCCCAGCTACTTGGGAGGCAGAGGCAGGAGAACTGCTTGAACCTGGGAGGCTGAGGTTACAGTGAGCCGAGATTGTGCCACTGCATTCCAGCCTGGGCAACAAAGCAAGATCTTGTCTCGAAAAATAAAAATAAAAATAAGCTGAGCACGGTGGCTCATGCTTGTAAAATCCCAGCAGTTTGAGAGGCCAAGGTGGGCGGATCACGAGGTCAGGAGATTGAAACCATCCTGGCTAACATGTTGATAACCCATCTCTACTAAAAATTCAAAAAAATTAGCTGGACATGGTGGCACACGCCTGTAGTCCCAGCTATGCAGGAGGCTGAGGCAGCAGAATTGCTTGAACCTGGGAGGCGGAGGTTGCAGTGAGCTCAGATCTTGCCACTGTACTCTGGCCTGGATGACAGAGCGAGACTCCATCTCAAAAAAAAATAAATAAATAAATAAATAAAATAAAAATAAAAGTTACCTCCATAACTAGAAAAACGGCACAAAGTGCACATCGGAACCTTACCACTGTTCCCTTGTACATCACCCTCTTTACATGAGATGATAACAAACATTATTTGAGGAAGCTAAAATCTCAATGGGAATGCTAGCCTGTGAGTAAATGAGGACAAATGGATGTCTCTAAAATAGCCGAACTATGAAATAGTCTTTGTAAATTGGTTAATGAGAGAAACAGGAAGAAAGAGTCCAAACAGTAACGGAGTCATGACAACCGTGAAAAATACATTGATCGAGAAAAGACAGAAACATTTAAAAATATTTTAAGAAGACATATTGCAATGAGCTAAATGTTTATGTCTCCCCCACATTTATACATCAAAACTTAACCCCTAATGTGATGAAATTAGGCAGTGGAGCCTTTGAGAAGTGATTAGGTCATGAGGACAGAACCCCCAGGAATAGGATAAGTGCATGCCCTTATAAAAGAGACCCCAGAGAGCTAGCCTGCCCCGTCCACCATGTGAGGACACAACAAGAAGACGCCCTCTATGAACTAGAAAGCAGGCCCTCACCAGACGTCAAATCTGCTGATGACCTGATCTTGGACTTTACAGTCTCCAGAACTGTGGGCAATAAATTTCTGTTGTTTACAAGTTACCCAGTTTATAGTATTTTGGGATAGCAACCCAAACAGACTAAAACAGATATGAGGACAGTTTTTCAAATGTTTATAACACATTTATTCTCTTCATAGGTCCCATGTGACAAAGTTTGGTTTAGATATGCCACATGGCTTTGGGCAGATGACTTGCCAGATTTTGTAATGAGAACCATCTGATGAGAAGAGCAACGTGCAAGTGTGTTCGCAACTTACGATCAGCATGTCTGCATGGGCTTGGTCTAGGTACCTTGGAACTCTGGAAAGTCCTGTGTATGAACAAGTTAAGTTCCAGTTTGGACTGATTTGTGGTAATAATGAGCTTGATGGATGGACTTTTTCCAGAAACTGACCGAGACACTAATGGTAGGTTTGGTCATTAAATAAACTGAAAATAAGATAGCATATTTATTTTCCACATCTTTGATGATACGCAAGAACAGCACTGTCTGCCTGTTCTGAGGAGCTCTCTGTTTTTCTGTGTGGCAGAAACTGCTATGAACTGAGCTTGGAGCTAGACTGTGCTTCCTAGCCTCTCTCAACGTTGGGTAGGGCCATTGACTGAACTCAGTCAAAGGTATGCGAAAGTGATGGGTGCCAGTTCCAGGTCTGGCCCATAACAATCCTCCTGTGCAGTTCTCTGCAGGCTCTCTTTTACACTGGCTGGATGGAAAGGACTCTGGGGACCCCACGGAAGACAGAGCCCCAAGATGGAAGGAGGTTATGTGCTTGAATTACTGCGTAGAATCAAATCACCACATTCCACACACCTCCACTTCTACCAATCTGTATTGCACTGTGACAAGAACAGTATTTGCTTGGGGTCAAACCATTTAAATTTTGAGGTCATTTGTTATTACAATTAGCCTATCTGACCAATACAATCCCTTTGCCCAACTTTCCTGTTGGTCACAAGTAGAAAGAGAGACTAGGGTAAATTTCTGGAGTCTCAGTGCATGGCTTCAGATGATCTAGACAAAAGAAGGCATCAGCAGCCAAACTCAACATCAAGGAATTTTGCGGGATTCTGGAGTGAATTTTAAAGCCTTAGAAATTCCCACAGAGCTGAAACCATGCATCTCCTTATCTCACTGTCTCCTCTGGACATTTTTATATTCTTGGGAGAACAGTGAATAACCATCTCCAAACTAGTTCTCGTGTGAAACCCAACCCAGCCTATGTGATTTATTTAATATGTCTGGAGTCTAGTCAATACCACACTTAAACCTGTCTTGTGTTTGTCTTTTGTTGAACATGGTAATTAAAAAGAAGAAAAAAAATAAACTGGTAAGAAACTTTGTGTTTAAAGGTACGTAATATTTTTTAAATTATTATAAAATGTTGTGGTTGAGCACAATACTAATGGGCAATTATGGAGAACCCAAATGCTGTGGTGAAAATGAGGTCTTTGGGTGTTTGCCTGAAGATGTTATTGGGAAACTATTGTTTACTTACCAGACTTTGAAAATTAAGTCCTTCTTCAAGTAGCCTCCAAGTATTAAGGACAATAAATAAAGATGTGCTGACTGAAAACATTTAAAAAACAACTTGTTACAGCCCTTAAAATAATAAGGGATAAATTCAGTTTAAAACAGAATATTCCAAATTCATCTGGCTTGCCCAACAGAACACCAAGATTAAAAAGCTGGAATCTACTGGTCAACTCTCTAAAGATGTCGCACCATATGAAGTTTAGCAGGGACCTGGGACTGCAGTTCTAGTAAATGCTAGATAGCTTCTGGCTGTTCATTGTAACCCTGAGCCCATTTATGGAAAGGCAACAACCTTATCTTCCTATCCTGGGGGTGTCTACAGAGAGAGAAAAACTTGGAAATAGTCAGGACCCTGGTGGAGGGAAGAGGTAAGAGATGTAGAAGAAGGTCGTATGTAGGTATGTATGTATGTATGTATGTATGTATGTATTTATTTATTTTTTGAGATGGAGTCTTGCTCTGTTGCCCAGGCTAGAGTGCAGCTGCAGGATCTTGGCTCACTGCAACCTCCGCCTTTGGGGTTCAAGCAATTCTCCTGCTGTAGCCTCCCAAGTAGCTGGAACTACAGGTATGCACCACCATGCCTGGCTAATTTTTGTAATTTTAGTAGAGATGGGGTTTCACCATGTTGGCCAATCTGGTCTCAAACTCCTGACCTCAAGTGATCTGCCTGCCTCAGCCTCCCAAAGTGCTAGGATTACAGGCATGAGCTACCACGCCCAGCCAGAAAGTCTCATTTCTTAGAAGAGTCCTTGTGAGGCTGAGATGAGAGAGGTTGACTTAGGATAGTACTTTTCTCTTTGGGAAAAAAAATTCTATTGCCTTATTTTCAAGGGGCTTAAACTAAGCTTGTGTGATCTTCCAACTTTCCACAAACTTTCCTTCTATCCTTTTTCCCCAAGACACTCTATTCCTTTTTCTTTCCACCTAAAGTGCTAAGTTTCCATAAACATGCAGACCTGGTACTTCTGAGACAATCACCTAGGAATCAAGCAGAGGAATAAGCAAGCTTAAGGAAATGGAGCTAAGGCATTAGTTCCCATGGGAAACTATGGAGCCAAGGAACTGAGTGTCTCCCTCAAGATAGGGTCTGTTCATCAACACAAAGGATGTGGGACTTCCTTGTACATTCCCTAATCAGAGCCCTTAGACTAGACAGTTCTTGAGGGAGACCTGTGTAGCCATGCAGAACTATGTTAACGTGAGTGCTTTGCAACCTCTTCTGTCAATGATCAGATTCATTGTTCCCCCAAGAGCTGTATGCTTTGAAAGACTTTTATCTACCAAATAAATTACATTTACAAAGAAAACACATTAAGTATTTGTTGTGTATGAGGTATTGTATGAATGAGTGCCTTACACATATTATCTAGAATTCTCACAGTAGGCTGCAAAATGGTAATTATTACCCCATTTTACAAATGTGTATGTTGGTTGAGAGATGTTAAGTAAATTGCCCACGACGATTGCAAGAAACAAAATTCTGGTTCTGGTAGACAGCCTCACCTCTCTAGCATATTCTTTCCAGTGTACTCCCTTTATTCTATAGACAACACACACAATCTGATTTTTTTTTTTTTTTTTTAAGATGCAATCTTGCTCTGTTGCCCAGGCTGGAGTACAGTGGCACGATCTCAGCTCACTGCAACCTCTGCCTCCCGTATTCAAGCAATTCTCGTGCCTCAGCCTCCCGAGCAGCTGGGACTACAGGTGTGCACCACCATGCCTGGCTAATTTTTGTATTTTTAGTAGAGATAGGGTTTCGCCATGTTGATCAGGCTGGTCTCAAACTCCTGGCCTCATGTGATCCACCGGCCTTGGCCTCCCAAAATGTTGGGATTACAGGTGTGAGCCACAGAACTTCTTAATATGAGATGCAGTTTTTACTATGAGTTGGTGCTGCATGACCTCCACTACCTCCCAGGCCCCCACTCTCCCCAAAAAGGAAAGAAACCTTCCATTATTTTAGTTAACTTGGTCAGGCTTTATTGAGGGTAAATATACAATATCTTCCAGGCTTTTTTTGAAGTACTAGACATAGTTGAAACAATGCCATTACTATCCTATAGAACTAGGAGAGCCTGGAGAACCTGGAATGGAAGCTGGGTAGGAGGGAATTCACAGAGACCCAGCCACAGCCCCTCCTCCGCTGGGATTCTTCCACTCCTTTGATTCTATGGAGTGTTCAGTAACAAACCCTGGGCTGATGTGAAGCAGGAGAACTTTTCTGGAACACAACATTTGGTAGGCATCAGGGAATCAGGGAAGTATGCCAGCCTAGGCTGTGGAGTGGCAAAAGGAGGAAATGAAAGAAGAGTGGGTGGGGAGAAAGAGGGAGAAGGAACAAGGCAGAAGAAGAAAGAAAAGAGAGAGAAAAAAGAAAGAAAGGGGCTGTGCATAAAGAGGAAGAAAAGAGAACAGGATGGCTGACTCTATACTGTTTGGCCTTGCAAACTACCATGGGGTCTTTGTCACCAAACATAAAAAGTAAGTGCCAGTGGAGGTGAGAGACATGTGTGCCTAAGTCCCCTGGGAGGGCTATTGTTGAAGCATTATTTCCTCAAAGGTACTTTTGCTCCCTCCTTACCCAAGTGAAGTCAGAATCTTTAAAAATTACAGAATAGGCCAGGCGCAGTGGCTCACACCTGTAATCCTAGCCCTTTGAGAGGCAAAGGCAGGTGGATCACCTGAGGTCAGTAGTTCAAGATCAGCCTGGACACATGGTGAAACCCCGTCTCTACTAAAAATACAAAAAAATTAGCTGGACATGGTGGTGGGCGCCTATAATCCCAGCTACTTGGGAAGTTGAGACAGAAGAATTGCTTGAACCCAGGAGATGGAGGTTGCAGTGAGCCGAGATCGCACCATTGCACTCCAGCCTGGGTGATAGAGTAAGACTCTGTCTAAAAAAAAAAAAAAAATTACAGAAGAAGTGGAGAAAATGTATTTTACTAATTCCAGTTGCAAAACAAAAAGTGTTAGTCTAGTATCCTAAGGTTAGATTCTGTCCTGCTAAGGCAGAAAATTCACAACTTCTCTAGCTGAAAAACAAAAGTGCAAAAACAAAAAACGAACACAAATAAGCAATAATAACTAAAAAAAAAAAAAAACGAAAAAACAAAAAAAAAACCCCAAAAACCGTCTGGGGATCCAGAAATATAGGCAACCTTGGGCAGAGTTTACCTGATGTGGGTATTTAATTGCTATATATAAACAAAAGTATATATATGGATATTAAAAATAACTCATTTTCCTTAGAAACCCAAATTCTTACTTTTGTAAATGAAACTATTCAAAATTAGTTCCTTATGTTTCCCTGGGTCACTTATTCAGTGTACAGTAGCTAAAAGACAAGAAGTAAGCATCAAACAAAGAGGACAGATGCATACTTTTTCCTTACTCTAAATTTAAATGGTATTCAAGAAACATCTTAAGATTTGTTTGTTCTGCGTCTGAAATAGATGCTCTTCCTTAATTTTTTATTCGGTAATCTGAAGTGATTTGTCAGAGTTAGGGGAGGAGTGGAGGGCAGGGCTATTTTAAAATGCCATAAAGGCTCTCCTGTATCTGAATTCCCAAAGTGTTCTGTCTTTAGTAAGTGTTAGCAAAAAGATCTATTTGTCTAGGGTTAAATCCTGGCTCACTACCAATTTCAGAGTACCTTCTTACTGGGCCCAGAGAAAGAACAGTCTTTGCTAGACCTCATATTCCAGAAAGGTTTGCCCTGATGGAACACTCTGGGAGACAAACTTGAACTCCTGTGTCTACTCTATAGAGAAGGAAAAGCCTCTGCCTTTATCTTCTTATCCTCTATACAGGATAAAGGCTATATCCTGGGTGCCAGGCAACTCCTCAGAGTCCCTTTTTCTGAACAGGTAAAGTGGGGACAATCATTTCTTGAAAGTGCAATCAGGCCGGGCGCAGTGGCTCACACCTGTAATCCCGGCACTTTGAGAGGCCAAGGCAGGTGGATCACCTGAGGTCAGGAGTTTGAGACCAGCCTGGCCAACACGGTGAAACCCCATCTCTACTAAAAATACGAAAATTAGCTGGGCATGGTGGCACACACCTGTAGTCCCCAGTACTTGGGAGGCTGAGGTGGGAGAATTGCTTGAACCCAGGAGGCAGAGGTTGCAGTGAGCTGAGATCGTGCCACTGCACTCCAGTCTGGGCTACGAAGTGAGACTCCGCCTCAAAAAATAAATAAATAAATAAAAATAGGTGCAATCATCAGTTCTTCATTTTAAGAAACTTATATATGTATATTTTGAGACAGGGTCTAGCTCTGTTGCCCAGGCTAGAGTGCATTGGCATAATCATGGCTTACTGCAGCCTCAACCTCTCAGGCTCGAGCAGTCTTCCCACCTCAGCCTCCCAAGTAGCTGAGACTACAGGCACATGCCACCACACCCAGCTAATTTATTATTATTATTGTTAATTGTAGAGATGAGGTCTCACTATATTGCCCAGGCTGGTCTTGAACTTCTGGGCTAAAGTAATCCTGCCTTGGCCTCCCAAAGTGCTAGGAGTACAGGCATGGGCCACCACATATGGTCTTAAAAACTTATTTTTAACAGGCTGTTGTCACCTTAACCCAGTGAACGGTATTGTCCTCATCAACAGTGGGACAACCAGACATTATGTACACAGCATTACCTGTGAAGAATTCTTACCAAAATGTATCACTCTTTTCAAGCCTTTAGGTCTAACTTTCTGTTTATAAGAAATGCGGAGAACGGAAGTACAAGTTTAAGAACGCAATAAAGAAGGAATCAGACAAGGTAGAACATTCTGTAGAACAACTGCCCCAGAATCATCAAGACGTCAATGTCATGAAAAACAAAAAAATGTATGTGAGTGTGGAAGAAGGAGACAGTTCTAAATAAAGAGCCTTAAAAAACATAATAACCAGGCCGGGAGTGGTGGCTCATGCCTGTAATCCCAGCACTTTGGGAGGCCGAGGCAGGCAGATCACTTGAGGTCAGATCAAGACTATCCTGGCCAACATGGTGAAACCCCATCTCTACTAAAAATGCAAAAATTAACTGGGTGTGGTGGTGGATGCCTGTAATCTCAGCTACTTGGGAGGCTGAGGGAGGAGAATTGCTTGAACCCAGGAGGCGGAGGTTGCAGTGAGCTGAGATAGCACCACTGCATTCCAGCCTGGCGACAGAGCAAGACTCTGTCTCAAAAAAAAAAAGAAAAAAAGAAAAAAAAAAAAAGAAACATAACTATAAATGAAATAGTGGATCTTGTTTGAATTAACCAGAATTAAAGATATTTTGGAGGAGGGGGAAGTGGGGAGCTATTCTTTTTTTTTTTTTTTTTTTTGAGATGGAGTCTCGCTCTGTCACCAGGCTGGAGTGCAGTGTTGCAATCTCGGTTCACTGCAAGCTCTGCTTCCCGGGTTCAAGCGATTCTCCTGCCTCAGCCTCCTGAGTAGCTGGAACTACAGGCACACACCACCACGCCAAGCTAATTTTTTGTATTTTTAGTAGAAACGGGGTTCCATCATATTGGCCAGGATGGTCTCAATCTCTTGACTCATGATTTGCCCACCTCAGCCTCCCAAAGTGCTGGGATTACAGGTGTGAGGCACTGTGCCCAGCCGAGTTATTCTTTAAAAATTTTTTTTTAATTTTAGATTCAATGATTTGTTATATAGGTAAATTGCATTTTATAGGGGTTTATTGTACAGATCATTTCGTCACCCAGATAATACACATAGTACCCAATAGGTAGTTCTTCTGTTATCTCCCTTCTTCCACCCTCCACACTCCAGTAGGTCGTCATGTCTGCTGTTCTCTTTTGTACTCACACTTATAAGTGAGAACATAAGGTATTTAGTTTTCTGTTCCTATGTTATTAATAGTTCATTTAGTACTATGGCCTCTAGCTCCATCCAGATTGCTGCAAAGGACATTATCTTTTTTTTTTATGGCTGCATAGTATTCCACAGTGTAGATGTACCACATTTTCTTTATTCAGTCTACCATTGATGGGCATTTAGCTTGATTCCATGACTTTACTATTGTGAATAGTGCTTCAGTGAACATATGCGTGCATGTGTCTTTATGGCAGAATGATTTCTATTCCTTTGAGTATACACCCAATAATGGAATTGCTGGGTGGAATGGTACTTCTGTTCTTAGTTCTTTGAGAAATCACCACACTGCTTTCCACCATGGGTGAACTAATTTACATTCCCACCAGCAATGTATAAGTGTTCCCTTTTCTCTACAACCTCACCAGCATGTTATTTTTTGACTTTTTAATAGTGGCCATTCTGACTGCTGTGAGATGGGGTCTCATTGTGGTTTTGATTTGCATTTCTCTAATCATTACTGAGGCTGAGCATTTTTTCATATGCTTATTGGCTACATGTGGGTCTTCTTTTAAAAAGTGTCTGTTCATTTCCTTTGCCCACTTTTTTATGGGGCTGGCTGTTTTTTGCTTGTTAATTTGTTTAAATTTCTTACAGATTCTTGATATGAGACCTTTGTTGGATGCATAGTTGGCAAACACTTTCTCTCATTCTATAGGTTGTCTACTCTGCTGATAGTTTATTTTGCTGTACAGAAGTTATTTAGTTTAATTAGATCCCATTTGTCAATTTTTGTTTTTGTTGCAAAATTGCTTTTGGCATCTTTGTCACAAATTTTTTGCCAGGGCCTATGTCCAAAATGGTATTTACTAGGTTATCTTCCAAGATTTTTATAGTTTTATATTTTACATTTAAATCTCTAATCCATCTTGAGTTGATTTTTATATACGGTATAAAGAAGGAGTCCAGCTTCGGTCTTCTGCGTATGGCTAGCCAGCTATCCCAGCACCTTTTATTGAACAGGGAATCCTTTCCCTGTTGCTTGTTGTTGTTGACTTTGTCAAACATCAGATGGTTGCAGATGTGCAGCTTTCTAGGCTCTCTATCCTGTTCCATTGGTCTATGTGTCTGTTTTTGTACCAGTACCATGCTGTTTTGGTGACTGTAGCCCTCTCTATTCTGTTCCACTCATCCATGTGTCTGCTTTTGTATCAGTACCATGCTGTTTGGGTTACAGGTAACTTCATGCCTCCAGCTTTGTTCTTTTTGCATAGGATTGCCCTGACTAGTCAAGCTCTTTTGTGGTTCCATATGCATTTTAGAAGCTTTTTCTAATTCTGTGAAGAAGGACAGGAATAGCATTGAATCTGTAAATTGCTCTGGGCAGTGTGGCCATTTTAATGGTATTGATTTTTTCTATCCATGAGCATGGAATGTTTTTCCATTTGTTTGTGTTATCTCTCATTTCTTTGATCAGTGTTTTGTAATTCTCATTGTAGTCGTCTCCCTGGCTAGCTGTATTCCTAGGTATTTTATTCTTTTTGTGGCTATTGTGAATGGGATTTTTTTTTTTCCTGAAACGGAGACTTGCTCTGTCGCCCAGGCTGGAGTGCAGTGGCGCAATCTCGGCTCACTGCAAGCTCCGCCTCCCGGGTTTACGCCATTCTCCTGCCTCAGCCTCCCGAGTAGCTGGGACTACAGGCGCCCGCCACCTCGCCCGGCTAATTTTTTGTATTTTTATTAGAGACAGGGTTTCACCGTATTAGCCAGGATGGTCTCGATCTCCTGACCTCGTGATCCGTCCGCCTCGGCCTCCCAAAGTGCTGGGATTACAGGCGTGAGCCACGCGCCCGGCCAGGATTGCATTCTTGATTTGGCTCTCAGCTTGGATGTTGGAGTATAAAAATGCTGCTGACTTTTCTTTGAGAGGCTGAGGCGGGCGGATTGCTTGAGCTCAGGAGTTTGAGACCAGCCTGGGCAACACAGTGAAACCCCATTTCCACTAAAATACAAAAAAAATTAGGCAGCCATGGCGTGCGCTTGTAGTCCCAGCTACTTGGGAGACTGGGGCAGGAGAATTGCTTGAACTCGAGAGGCCGCTGCACTCTAGCCTGGGCGACAGAGTGAGACTCCGTCTCTGAAAAAAAAAAAAAAAAGATGCTGCCGATTTTTTTACATTGTTTTGTATCTTGAAACTTTGCTGAGGTTGTTTATCATATCTAGAGATCTAGGACCTTTGGGCAGACACCATGGGGTCTTCCAGGTATAGAATCATATTGTCTGCAAAAAGCAATAGTTTGACTTTCTCTCTTCCTATTTGAATGCCTTTTATTTCTTTCTCTTGCCTGACTGCTCTGGCTAGGACTTCCAGGAGTCATTCTTAATGAGTGTAGTGTTTCTGTTTGGAATAATGAGAAAGTTCTGGAAATAGTGGTGATGCTTTCACAATATTGTGAATGCACTTAATGCTATCAAATTGTACACAAGAATGATTAAAATGATAAATTTTACATTACATATATACTTTACCACAATAAAAAAACATTTGGGGGACAAAAGGGGGCATTTTTAATGTAGATGAGTATTTGATTCTCTTGAGTTATGTGAATCTTGTTAAAGCTTGATAATGGAATTGTTTAGCTAACAAAAATATGCTTATGTTTTAGAGGTGAATGTTAAAGTATTTAGGGGTGATATATTAATATATGCATACATATCTACAGATATGTATACACATACTATTTTACCTCAGAAAAAGGACAAGAAAAAGGAAAGATGAAGAATATATGGCAAACTTTTAGCAATTGTTTGATCTAGGAGACAGATATTGGGTATCCATTATACTATTCTGTCTCCTTTTCTGAGTACACTGGGCTTATGCAAGAAAGAGGGAACTAGGAACAAATCTCTCTGTACAATCTAGCCTGTGAACAGAATTCTTAACTGGCCACATGAGTTTCCCAGAGGTGATGCACTGTGGAAGGCCAGACTTTCTAACAGTAAGAAGAGGGGTGCACAGGATGAGTGGTCATAGCCATGTAAATCTGATGAAGGCATTACATATATGTATTTTTTTAAAAATCCAAAAAGAAAGTTCAAAAGAGTGGAGAAGAAGTTTCAACCCAAAGCCAGAGTGCAGGCAGTCTGTACAGAGAACCATTGCATCCAGCTAGAACTGGCTCCCCTGTTACCCTCATATCCTCCCTTGAGGTTTAAGCTGCTTAATCACACTGAAAGGCCAGACCGTTGCATTTCTGGGAGCTAAAAAGAGGGAAAAGGGACTATTTTCATCAAAGGCACCCTGTAAATCATATTCCTTTCTACAAATCAATACAACAGAAAGCAGGTCACTAGGTTGTATCTCCTCTAGATGGTTATGAAATTCATATCCATCCTTACTCTTTCATGAATAGATATTTAGTATATTCTGACTGGAAGTGAGCTCATAAAAGAAGGGAAGAAGAGGGAAAATATAACCACACAAGGCACTAATAAAGAAAAAGCTCTGGGAATGTAAATGGATGGCTTCCCCTACCCAAAATATCTGATAACAGCTGCAAAGCACTTCATTTATACTAACAATTGTAACCTTGGTTTAAAACATAAATTGCTTTAATAATTCTGCAGTTTCTTTCCTGGGTTAAAGTCTTACTTGGAAATATTGAAATGCACAGTGTCCTACTTTCCTCTAATGGGTCTTTGATTTGCAAGGAACTGTAAAGCATTCTTATTCACTGAGGCATTCTACTCAGGTTTGGTTTGACCCTATCTTTTCCACTACTTCCATCTCTGCGTCTCCATCAGGAATCTTCCTCCAGCAACAAAGCATCTCAGGAGAGAAACATCTACTCTTTTCTCTACCCACTCTTTCCAGTTCTGCAAGAGAAGACAATAAATACTATCTGATTGCAGGCAAAGGGTCAGGTTTACAGTGAGTACAGTCACTGAATGTTAAAAGATTACACACGTGGAACTTTCTCTGTGGTGTTGTCCTCTCGGGAAAAAAAAGGGGCTTTTTTTTTTTTTTTAATTTTTTTTTGAGACAGAGTCTCACTCTGTCACCCAGGCTGGAGTGCAGCGGCATGATCATGGCTCACTGCAGCCTTGACCTCCTATGCTCAAGCAATCCTCCTGCCTCAGCCTCCTAAGTAGCTGGGACTACAGGCACACACCACCACGCCCAGCTAATTTTAACATGTTTTTGTAGATATGGGGTCTCACTATGTTGTCCAGGCTGGTCTCAAACTCCTGCACTCAAGTGATCCTCCCACCTTGGCCTCCCAAAGTGTTGGGATTACAGGCATAAGCCACCACACCTGGTCTCTGCTTTTTTGATGCTGAAATAACAAACTGAGCATCCATGACTTTTCCCTATGTGGGAGAAAGGAGATCGCCTCTCCTCCCCTCCCTTGCTCTTCTCTCCCTTCCCCTTCCCTCCCTTCTCCTTTCCTTACTCCTTTTAGTTAGCCTCAGTGTTAAGAGGACATTTCTCTGAGATGGGATAAAGTTTAGCCATTTGGTTCTCATTTGTTCTCCCAAATGTACTTGGTTGCTCTCCTATCCTCGCACCCTGTGAAGTGTGATAAAATTGCAAGATTCAGGTTTGGGGACCTAGGGCAAAGAAAAATGCCCCATAAATCTTCATTCTTGGTTATGAGGTCTAGGCCAGCTTACCAGACAGTTCACATTTCCGTTTTAGGCACAACTTAAGTTTGGGCTTCCCATAAGTTTTGGTATGTTTTGCTTTCATTTTCATTTATTTTAAAGTATTTTGTAATTTCTTCTTCGACCTATTGTTTATTTAGGAATGTGTCATTTAATTTCTGCACATGTTAATTTATCACACGTGTCTTATTGATTCTGATTTTAGGTCACTGTGGTCAGAAGTCATGCTTTATATAATTTCAAATCGTTTAAACGTATTAAGGCATGTTCTATAATCTAGAATGAGTATATCCTAGAGAACAGTCCATATTCAATTGAGAAGAGTATTGACTGTGCTGTTGCTGGTTGGAGCATTTTGTAGATACTTGTTAAGTCTTGCTAGTCTACAGTGTTGTTACAAGCCTAGCAATACATTGTTATAATTATTACTTAATATGATTTATGTGTTTTAAAGATGAGGAGAAAATAAAGCAAGTATATATGTATACAGCTTATATAAAGGTTATACTAACCTTTTATTTTAATTGCATTTTTTATTTTAGATTCATGGGATACATGCACAGGTTTGTTACATGGATATATTGTGTGATGCTGAGGTTTGAGCTTCAAATGATCCCATCACCCAAGGAGTGAACATAGTACCTGATAGGTAGTTTTTCAACCCTTTTTAGCCCTCCTCCCTCCCTCCCTCCACCCTTTTGGAGTCCCTGTGTCTATTATTTCCATATTTGTGTCTAGTGGTTAGCTCCTACTTATAAGTGAGAACATGGAGCATTTGGTTTTCTGTTTCTGCATTAATTCACTTAGGATAATGGGCTCTAGCAGCCTCCAAGTTGCTGCAAAGGACATGATTTCATTCTTTTTTCATAGCTGTACCAACTTTCTTATTTACCATTTCTGGTTCTCTTCGTTTGTTCCTGTGCAATCAAGTTACCATCTCATGTCATTTCTTACTCTAATGTAGCTTTGCTCCCACCCACCTCATTATGCTGTCATTGCCAAATAGTTTTTATACAGCTGCTTTTAAAATAATTTAAGAGAAAAAATGAGAAAGGAGATGCATATATAGTGTCTTTTAAAATTATGTAATTACATTTACTAGTCCTTTTTGTTCTTCTATGTGGGTTTGGATTACTGACTGGGGTTACTTGAATTCCACCTGAAGAACCTGTTTCTTGCAAAGTCAGTAATCTAGCAATGAATTATCTCAGATTTTGTTTATCTTGGAATGCCTTTCTTTCACCTGTGGTTTTGAAAGATGTTTTTTCTGGTATAAAACTAGTCGACAGGCTGGGAATGGTGGCTCACACCTGTAATCCCAGCACTTTGGGAGGCCAAGGTGGGTGGATCACCTGAGGTCAGGAGTTTGAGAGCAGCCTGGGCAACATGGTGAAACCCTGTCTCTACTAAAAATACAAAAATTAGCCGGGTGTGGTGGTACACGCCTGTAATCCCAGCTACTTGGGAGGCTGAGGCAGGAGAATCACTTGAACCCAGGAGGTGAAGGTTGCAGTGAGCTAAGAACATGTCACTGCACTCCAGCCTGGGCAACAGAGTGAGACTCCATCTCCAAAATAAACAAATAGATAAATAAATAGGTCAGGCACTGTGGCTCACACCTGTAATCCCAGCACTTTGGGAGGCCGAGGTGGGTGGATCACCTGAGGTCAGGAGTTCGAGACCAGCCTGGCCAACACGGTGAAACCCCATCTCTACTAAAAATACAAAAATTAGCTGGGTGTGGTGGTGCACAGCTGTAAAATCCCAGATGCTCAGGAGGCTGAGGCAGGAGAATTGCTTGAACCTGGGAGGCAGAGGTTGCAGTGAGCTGAGATCACGTCACTACACTCCAGCCTAGGCAACAGAGCAAGACTCCATCTGAAGAAATAAATAAATAGACAGACAGACAGATAGATAGATAGATAGACAACAACTAGTTGACAGGCTTTAAAAATTTTCCTTTCAGCATTTTGAATATTCCATCCCACTGCCTTCTGGCATCCATTATTCCTGGGGAAAAGTCAGATGTTAATCTTATTTGAATTTCCTTATACATTATGAGTTTTTTTTGTGTGTGTTTTTGTGTTTTTTTCCTTGCTTCTTTTAAGATTTTCTCTTTATCTGTCTCTTTCAACATTTTTACTCTGATGTGTCTGGGTATGGTTCTCTTTGTGTTTATTGTACTTGGAGTTAGTCGAACTTCTTGGATGTGAAGATAACGGATTTCATCAAATTTTAGAAGCTGTTTGGGCACAGTGTTTCACACCTATAATCCCAGCACTTTGGGAGGCTGAGACAGGAGGGTTGCTTGAGGACAGGAATTTGAGACCACTTGGGAAACATACTGAGACCCTGTCTCTAAAATAATTTTTTAAAAAAATTGTCCTGGGAAACATAAACCCTGTCTCTACAAAAATAAATAAATAAATAAATAATAAAATTTTTTAAATTAGCCAGGTATGATGGCACATGCCTGTGCTCCCAGCTGCTCTGGAGGCTGAGCAAGGAGGATCTCTTGAGCCCACGAGGTTAAGGCTGCAGTGAGCCATGATTGTGCCACTGCACTCCAGCCTGGGCAACAGAGTGAGAACTTCTTTCTAAAAAAAAAAAAGAAAAAAAAAAATTCAGCCATTGTTTCTTCAAAAATTTTTTCTGCTCCTCTCTCTCCTCCTCTTCTTCTGGTAACCCCATTATGCAGATGTTGATGTGTTTAATGGTATTTCACATTCCTCTGAGGCACTGTTCATATTTCTTCATTCTTTTTACTCTTTTCTTAAGATTAAATAATCTCTATCTTCAAATTTGCTGATTCTTTCGTATGCCAGTTCAAATCTACTATTGGGCCCCTCTAATTAATTTTTCTTTTTAGTTTTGCACTTTTTAATTCCAGAATTTCCATTAGGCTCTTTTAAAAAATATATATGTATTTGTTTATTGATTATCTCTATCTAATGAGGCATTGTCATCATCCCTTCCTTTACTTCTTTAAGCATGGTTTCCTTTAATTCTTTGAACATATAATAACTGCTTTAAATTCATTGTCTGCTAAGTCTGATATATGAGCCCTCAAGTAGTCTGTTGATTACTTTTCCCCCTCCTGTATGAATCACATCACATTTCCTGTTTCTATGAATGTCTCATATTTTTGTCGTTGTTGAAAACTGGATACTTTATATAATATAGCAACCCTGAATACTGATACTTCCAACCCAGGACTTATTGTTGTTGTTTATTTCTTTAGTGACTTGGCTAGTTTATTTTAGTGAAGTCTATTTTCCTGCAGTGTGAAATCTCCAATGTCACTCCTCAAAAGGTACAGGGTTGGTCATATGCACAGCGCCCTTGGGATGGCAATCGTTTTAGCAAAGCTCTCTTTGATTGTCTCTTTCCCTGCTCTCTCTCTCTCTGTTAAGTTCTCTGCCTGTGTTGGCATAAGCCCTAGGTGTTAGGTTCCTCTAGTTGCTGGTCATTCTATTGTTTTCAACAATGCCCTAGAGTATAAATTGTTCCACATTATGTTCCAATTAAATTTAAGCATCTTTGCTGGGGTAGTTTTTGAGGTCAGTCCTTGAGGTTTGTTCTGACCTCAGGATGGCTCTTCTTAGCTGTCTCTTTCCCTGGTTCTCCCTGGTAAACCAGCCTACAGTTTAGCTTGTTGCACACATTGAGCTACCAGCTTCTTCTTACTTGCTTTTCATTAAATTCTCCATTGTTTACAAGAACTCTCTGTAGCTTGAACTTCTTCATGCTTTGTTCTAAATAAAGCCAGTCCCTTTTGGAAGAGCTTCAGGCCTCTCTGTTCTCATCACCTGCCTCTTCTCTTGGACAGAATCTCTGAGACTCTGCTCTGGAACTGTGGCAGGGACAGTGACCCACTTCTCTTGGAGTGATAATTCTGTTTCATAAGCAGGGTACCAGGTGGGGGCAGTGGTCTCTGGTCTTCTGGACTTGTATCTCTCTTTGTGGAACCTCTGCCCTGAAAAAAAGCTGGGGTGAGGACAATTGGAACCCCAGTTTTATCAACCTACTGTATCTGGGGGAGAGCTTCTGCCCTATAAGTAGGGGCTCGTTGGAGGAATGGAATCACCCACCTCTTGGCTGCACTTGCCTGGAACTTAGCATCTGCAGCATGGAGCTGGGAGGATGAGAAATGCTGGTGGCCTGCCCCTCCACAGGGAGATAATGTAGTCCTTGACTGGTATCTGGGAGGAGAGGGAGCTCTGTTCTTCCAACACCCCCTCAGATTGGAGCTTCCATCACGCTGACCTAGTCGGGGTTGAGCAGGGAGGGAGGGAACAGTTTTTGGTTCAGAGGCCACGGAGTCCTAACTGTTCTTATCAGGATTTAGTAGATTTTCCTGAATAAATATTTCTTCATTTGTTGTATGCCCTTAGGACAATTTCCAGAGACGTCAAATGGTTGTCTTAAAAATAATTTTCACCAGTTATGGTTGTTTCATTGGGACTGGGTCTGTAGAGTTCCTCATACTACCATCCTGGAAATCATCTCCTAACAGGATCTTGATAACACTAAACTTTTTCTTGACTGCTAACATTTGTCTGAGCTCCTATCCAAGGTTTGGGTTCTGTTGAAAAATCAGTGTAATATGAACACTAAATTAAAGGTGAATTTGGAGATAAAGGTGTTAATAGATTACCCTCTGTCCAAATAAAATCTTTGTAAGAGGTTCTAAGAACCATCCCCCTTGTTCATGCTAAGAACAGAGCACCACAGACACTAATCAAAATAAAACACTTGACCAGGAATCAGGAGACAAAACTTGATACTTAGCTCTTTCTCTGGTTTTCTTGGTGATGCTAACTAAACCAGTCAACCTCTTCTGAGCCCCAGTTCCCAGGAACAGTATATTGTGTTAAAATATTCATCTTGCCTGGATTTGGTGGCTATAATCCCAGTACTTTGGGAGGCCAGGTGGATGGATCATGAGATCAGGAGATGGAGACAATCCTGGCTAACATGGTGGAACCCTGTCTCTACTAAAAATACAAAAAATTAGCCAGGCGTGGTGGCAGGCGCCTCTAGTCCTAGCTACTCGGGAGGCTGAGGCAGAAGAATCACTTGAACCCAGGAAGCAGAGGTTGCAGTCAGCCAAGATTTTGCCATTGCACTCCAGCCTAGGTGACGGAGCAAGACTGTCTCAAAAAAAATAAATAAATAAAGGAAAAGAAAAAAGTCGTTTCACTATGATCCCCAAAACAAGGCATGTGGTTTACATTGTGTTTATAGTGGAGCCATTTTCATTAAATCAAGTCCATTGTTTTTCCCCCTGCTGTTCTTCGTGGTGGACACCATGCATCTGTGAGGTATCTGTCTGGGCTTGGGGGCTATTGCTGCTTTGAGTTTGTGAACTCCAGACTGAGCCTTGGCCTATATATAATCTGTGAAAGAAAGGGGAATAGGACATTCGGGGTTTCAGGTTCTGATCTTCTGGTCATGGTCTACCATTTTAAACCAGAATTATGACTCATCTTCCTTAGGCACTGTTGTTTTTGGTTGCCTAAAATGAAGTTGGGGCTGGGAGTGGTGACTCATGCCTGTAGTCCCAGCACTTTGAGAGGCTGAGATGGGTGGATTGCTTGAGCCCAGGAGTTCAAGACCAACATGGGCAACATGGCAAAACATCTCTACAAACTTCTCCACAAAAAATACAAAAATTTCTTTGGCATGGTGGCACATGCTTGTAGTCCCAGCTACTTGGGAGGCTAAGGTGGGAAGATGGCTTGAGCCCAGGAGGACAAGGCTGCAGTGAGCCTTGTTCACACCATTGTACTCCAATCTGAGCAAGAGAGCAAGACCTTGTCTCAAAAAAAAAAAAAAAAAAAAAAAAAAATGTTGCTTCCTAGACAATTCACTTTACAATTATGCCCAACTAACTTTGGAGCAAAGTTTGCCTCCAGCAGGATCTTTATGAGGGCCTATGGCCCTGACTTCATTTTTACTGACCGTAATAAGCACTGCCATCAGCCATTTGAATACCTTGGAGATAGAGGTCAACACGTCCCAACAGTCATTACAATGGTTAAAGTCAGTCACTTCCCAAAGACTAGGTCTATTTAAGACGGGGACTTTGGCCAAAAACCCCTAGGTGTGAATTGAGACCAACTGACCAAAGCCAACCCAGTTTTCTTATGTGCAGCAACCAAAACATCACCCTGTCCGGCACACAGTGTTGCTGCAGCACAATAAGGGTGTTTAATATCTTTGGTGCTCAAAGGGGATTTATTGCTTAATGATTATAGAGTTTTTGTTTTGGAAGATGGTACAGTTTTGGAGAGAGATAATGGTGATGGTGGTTACACAAGATTGTGAATATACTTGATGCCACTGAATTATACACTTTAAGAGGGTCAAAACGGTACACACACACACACACACACACACACACACACATTTGGGGCCCCAATGAGGCTGGCTCTCTGTCCAGAACAGTCTTCAAATTGCTTAATAACAACTTCTGATCTGAGGTTTCACCAGCATCTGAATTTTCTGAAGAGCTCTGCAGGTTTTCAGTGTATTACTGCTATTAGCACGGCAAACGTAAAAAAAAAAAAAAAAAAGCTTCCCATATCTATACCTGTTTCTCCAGAAACCTGTTTCTTTACTCACACTTGGGAGTGATATGCAACAACTTGGAGTCCAGGGATATAGAAGGACTTACAATGGTGTATGTACATTTGGAGTTAGCCTGAGTCGGCATCTACTTCCCTGTGCCCTCGTTAAGTGGTACCTAAAATAACTAGCAGGATCATTAAGTGGCTTACCCCAATCCTTCTCAATTGTTAGACTTAATCTAGAATTATGACGATACAACCCCCAATTAACTGCAAATCGTTTTGAATATCCTTTTCTGATTGACTATGTCTTTTTCCTGTTTATCTGTTAGCCCGCCACAGCCTTGTGACCCAAGGCTCTGGAATGGATCAGCTCTCCTACTCACTCCCTCTGCGTACACCACATCTCCATGGAAACAGCTTGTCAGGTCCTGCTTGGCTGCAGGTACTAGAGACCTCTCATCTGCAGCCTCGGTCCTGCAAGATTCAGTCTTAACAAGCCAGCCCGTGTGTTAGCAGCCTCTTCCTCTCCAGCTAGTGGGATCTGGGATTGTCACCAAGCCCCCCTTGGGGGACACCCGGGGAGTCCTCAGCTCCACTGAGTTGCCTTGATCTGCCTCCACTAATATTCAGGCTGATGGAAGGGTCTCTTCCCTGGGTTCCTACTTTAGCTTGCACTCACCATCTCCTTCCAGCAAGCCCTCTCCTCCCATCATCTCCCCCACCCACCAAAGCTGAAGCCCCTCTGAGCTCTTCAGGCCCCACCTGTGGCTGACCGCCGCGCTCAGTGGGGGCAGCTCCTTTATATCTCTCACAGTCTTCTTTTTCTGCTTCCCTGTGGTCTCTGCTACAGGCTGGGCCCACATTATTTCCTTCTTCAATTACTGCCTGATTCTACAAAGTGGTCCTCGTAGTTCATGCTTGCTTTCTTTGCATCCAATCTTTGCATTAAACCACTGAGAAAACGTCCTCAAAAGGCAGACCTGCCCCAGTCCTTCCCCGACAGAAAGTCAGTTAGTGGTTCCTGACCCCTCCAGATAGAATTCTGACCAGCATGACAGGTAAGCGGACACTTATAATCTGAGCCATGCTCCCCTCTCCAGCAGCATCTCCTGCCCCTTCCCCTGCATATTCTGACCTCAGCCACAACAACCCCCTTTGCATCCCCAAGGAGCTACGTGTTCTCTCTAGTCTCTGTGGCTGGGCACTGCTGCCACTCTACCTGGAGGGCCTTTTCTCCTCCCTTTCTGTGTAAGCTTTCCATGCATTCTCGGGGGAGTGCTCCTGACTCTCCAATTTGGGGTAAGTGCTCGTCTGAATTTTCCTAATGCTTCCGGTGCATGTCCCCTTTCTGTTTCTCTGCTAAACTGTCAATTCCTTGAGAACAAGGAATATACCAGCCTCCAGCTCAGTGCCTAGCAAGGTCAAATGTCTGTTGTATAAGTGAAAGAATGAAGAATGAGCCTCTGGAATAAACATGTCTCCACACAGTGATTATAAGTACATCCTTTACCAGAGACTTCTTTTGTTGGGTGCGAATCATCCTCCAGATTGCACCAGCTGTGAGTGCGACACTGCCAAGGCATTGCAACTTAGACTGCTGGCCTCCATCCTGGGGGGCACTTCTACAAATGGGTCAGTTGCCCCAGCTCAGCTCTGGCTATCCCTGGCTGCCTCAATTTTGTTAGTCACCGGGGAGATCTTTAATGACCTCATGTCTGAACCCATGTGGCCTCTATCAGCAGCTGGAGAGCCATTCCTAAGAGCTGAGATAGTGAGTCAGCCCTCATCTCACTGCCCAGGGAAGATTCCTTTCTCACTGGTTGCGTAACTTCACTCGGGCTATGTTTTCCTTAGTGGAGTCCAAGATTTGGAATCATTGTAAGAGGAGAAAATGGCAGGTAATCTCAGGAATGGATAAGACCAGTTACGTTTCTCCAGGAGAGGGTTTCTTGGGGTGGGAGAAGGTGAGGAAAGTGGTAAGTGACCAGTGTTCGTAGATAAGTAAGTCAATCAAAGGAAGACTTGAATGTATATGGATTCTTGTTCCCAGAGAATGCAATAAATTATCTGGGAAAGAAGCCAGGACAAGAGAGACCTCTCAGCAGAGGCAGGTACCCACCCACGTGGGTACAAACTGTGATATTAAAACAGCCTTCAGCCTTCATCCCTCTTCTATACACTTTTTCCGAAATCACCAACACAATTCTTCTCCAGAAATGAGAAACCAACCAACTTTTCACTGTGAACCTGGATGAGATGAGAAAAAAGAAAAAAATGGATTTTGGAAAAAAAATGGAGAGAAAAAAATGGATTTTGCTTCAGATTTATTTCCCTTGCTACCAGTATAAGGTTTACACAGACAGGGAGGAAAGAGGACTCCAGGTAGAGGACGGAGCAACACGAAGGCACAATCTCACTTCTACCCCCTTTGCAGTAAGTAAGCAAAAGATCCATTAAATGAGAAAATGTATGTGAAAGCACTTAGCACAGTGCGTGGCAAATGGATGAGAGTCAATAATATTGACTTTTTTGTTGTTGCATCTATGCTTAGTATAAGAACCCATGAGGCAGATTCGTTTGTGGAAAGAACAACCCGGGTGCCAGCAGAGATAGAGGGGTAACCATCTCTACCTGGCTGAGAGTTACATTTTTGCCAATAGAGACTCTTTCCTTTGACTCTATTAAAAATAAACACCAATAAGAGGCAAAACACTTATTTGCAAAGGCAACAACACATTTGCTGAAGACAAAAATGTCTTCAACATTTCTATTTTACTATTAGTAGCTGCTTATATTCTTTTTTTTCCCCTCACATCTGTAATCCCAGCACTGTGGGAGGCCGAGGCAGGCAGATCACTTGAGCCCAGGAGTCTGAGACTAGCCTGGACAAAATAGGGAAGCTTCATCTCTACAAAATAAAACAAAAATAAATAAATAAATAAATAAAAGTAATTAGCTGAGCGTGGTGGCACATGCCAGTAGTCTCAGCTTCTTGGGAAGCTGAGATGGGAGGATTGCTTGAACCCGAGAGTTCAAGGCCACAGTGAGCCATGATGGTGCCACTGCACTCCAGCCTGGGTGACAGAGTGAGACCCTGTCTCACACACACACACACAAACAAAACAAAACAAAACAAAACAAAACAAAAAAGGCAGTAGCGGAGAGAAGTTAAAGGCATTAAACATTATAAATGGGGGAAATGTACAAATCCATTTCTTAAAGCTAAGACAAAAACCTGTCAGTTCAAATGGGAATACTACTAGTCTAATAACTTCTACTATAGAAATAAATAATTTTAACAGCTGTAAGGTTCTAACAGAGATGAGACAGCAAATGTGGAAACCAAGGAACAACCCGGTCATTTGCCTTGTACTGGGGCAGTTTTGATTGGACATTTAGTAGTGGTGGAAGATGGCATCTGTCGACAACTTAGAAGGTATAATTGTATTTTAGGAGGCAAAGGGAAACAGAATCACGAGCACCTTCACACATATAAAGCTCTCAGTAAGCTGGGCGCAGTGGCTCACACCTGTAATCCCAGCACTTTGGAAGGCCGAGGTGGGCAGATCACGAAGTCAGGAGTTCGAGACCAACCTGACCAACATGGTGAAACCCCATCTCTACTAAAAATACAAAAATTAGCCAGGCGTGATGGTACGCGCGCCTGTAATCCCAGCTACTCAAGAGCCTGAGGCAGGAGAATCGCTTCAACCTGGAAAGCGAAGGTTGTAGTGAGCTGAGATGGCGCCATTGTACTCCAGCCAGGGCGACAGAGCAAGACTCCATCTCAAAAAAAAAAAAAAAGAAAAAAGAAAAAAAGAAAAAGAAAAGCTCTCAGTAGGCAGCTTCCAACTCTGCTTCATGTATCTTAACACAATGAGAAGTTACAACTCAGAGTACTTGGAAGTGCTCAATAGTGTTTGTTTAATCAAAACAAACTAAAAACAGAACAAAACAAAACTTGTAGTTGTCAACACCAGTTTGCCGTGTCCCACACTAGGTTTAAAAAACTGATCAGATTAATACAGGCTCTGAAAACAAGCTAACTATGCCCTACATCTGTACAGCACTACCATACACACACTTTCCACTCTCAACAGTGCCCTGAGATAAGTCATCTTTATCCTCTCCATTTGCAGGTACAGAAAGAAACCACATCACAAGAAGCAAAGCGACTTGCTCAGATTAGCAAGATAGCCCTAGAATCTAAGATCTAAATTTAATAGATAAAGTTAAAAGTCTAAAAACAGTCAAGCACAGTGGCTCACACCTGTAATCCCAGCACTTTGGGAGGCTGAGGTGGGTAGATCACTTGAGGCCAGGAGTCCAGCCTGGGCAACATGGCAAAACCCCGTCTCTACAAAAAATTAGTCAAAAAACAAAAAACAAAACAACAACAACAACAACAACAACAAAACAACAAAGACTAAAATCACTTTATTGGAGGAAGGGGGATTTTGCTTAATATTGTAATAAAGAGCTGTTACAGCTCAATAATTAAAAGGCCAAGACTCCAATAGAAAAATCAGCAAAGGACATGAACAAACAAATCATAAAAAGAGATCTCTGTAGCAATCAAAGAAATACTTTATTGTTAAACAGAATCTGCCTAAAATGTGGGTTTAGAGCTCTCTTGTAAGATGGCCCAGACTAGACTTCATAGTCCAGGGTGAAGTTTTATGGGCCCTTTTTCTTGTCTTAATCCCAAACCCGAATCTTCTCATTTTAACACCCCTGGCTGGGGGTGAAGACACAAGAAAGTCAAGTGCACTTGGAAGAATTGGTCGGCATTCCCCGGGCCTTGCAAGCAAACATCAGCAGCTGACGAGGCAGGGTGTAGAGGGCAGCCTCATGGAGCCTATGGCCCCGGATGTTCTCCGGTGACAAGTCAAGCCTCATCTAGCTTTGTGCAGAGTGCCTACAAGGTTGCTACTCAAAGTGTGGTCTGTGGGCTGGTGGCATGGACATCCCCAAGGAGATTATAGAAATGCAGTATCTTGGGCCCCCTTCCCAGGCCTCCAGAACCAGATCTGCATCTCAGGGGCTTCAGAAGTCCGGTCCTAGGGCACCTGGCTTGGGCTTTGACCATCACAGGTGCACAGCAATCATGCATCTGCCCATTGAACAAAAGGGTGGACAGGATGGTCTCTGGGGTCCCTTTCAAAAGAAATCATGAGACTTAATGAAAACTGTCATTCAGCTGAGTAAACTACAGTCATGCATTGTTTAATGACAGGGATGCATTCTGAGAAATGCATTGTTAGGAGACTTCATCGTTGTGCGAACATCACAGAGTGCACTTACACAAACCTAGATGGGATAAGCCCACTGCACACCTAGACTACATGGCATAGCCTATTTCTCCTAGGCTACAAACCTGTATGGCATGTTCCTGTACTGAATATTGTAGGCAACTGTAACACAGTAGTATTTGTGTATCGAAGCATATCTAAACATAGAAAAGGTACCGTAAAACGACAGTACAGGGCCGGGCACAGTGGCTCACACCTGTAATCCCAGTACTTTGGGAGGCCGAGGCGGGGGGATCACCTGAGGGTGAACTCCTGAGGGCAGGAGTTCAAGACCAGCCTGGCTAATGTGGTGAAATCCCATCTCTATTAAAAATGCAAAAATTAGCTGGGCATGGTGGTGGTCACCTGTAATCCTAGCTACTCAGGAGGCTGAGGTAGGAGAATTGCTTGAACCTAGGAGACAGAGGTTGCAGTGAGCTTAGATCATGCCACTGCTCTCAGCGTGGGCAACAGAGTGAGACTCTGTCTCAAAAAAAAAGAAAAAGAAAAGACAGTATAATAATCTTATGGGATCACCACTGTACATGCAGTCTGTCGCTGACTGAAATGTCGTCATGCAGCACTTGACTGTATCACCATTTTACAAAAGCCTTTAAGTAAGATTAATGAATTAATAACAGTGCTTTGGTTCTGATATTTTTGACCGTGAATTTAGAGTTTCTTATTAGCATCATGTCACTGGGCTTTTTTATATGCCCAGGAGGCACCAACAAGGCGTAAAGCCTTTTCTCATTCATCCCTTCTAGTCTACCTCTCACAAAACAGAAAGCATTGGGATGTAAAATCAAATGAGTAGAAATGAGAACAGAGCTACAAAGGCTGGAGGAAAGGGTGCCCCCCGTAGGGATGTCGCCCTTTTCCCTGCCTTTCCACAGAGAGCAGAGCCCAGAAGCATTCCCCTTGTACATTCGGGCATGTGTGCAGAGGAAGGGTGGGTGAAGAGGGAAAGAAAAGACTAGAAAGAGAAAAGAAGGGGCCAAGAATCAAGGACCCCTGTGCTGCTATCCTATGAGCCAACACGGGCAGACATGCCAAATCTGGCTGCCAAAGTCCTTTTGAGGCAACTGCATGCTGCATCATCATCATCATCATCATCATCATCATCATTGTAACTCTACTTGCTGTCTGCCAACCTCTTTACTGAGCAGACCATCTTAGTAGCGACCCACCTTCTAGCCTCAAAGCTGTCCATAGACCTTAGGCTGCCAGGAAACCAGTTATAAGCAGGGAGACAAAAGGGATCCAGAGGGTGGAGAGGCATTCTGAGTTCCGCTAATGAGTGAGGTGAGTCACGGGCTGACTCAGACGAACAAGAAGCCTGTGAGAGGGGAGGTGGTGGGGGGCAGACTTCAGAGGAGCCCTGCTGAAATGTTCAAATGGGAGCTAGGAGGCCAGGGACATAGTGTTATTTAGAGAACTGCCTGCAGCTCTGGCGTTGGAGGGAGGAGCGGGTCATGAAAACAGAGGAAGAAAATTGCATTTGAAGCCAGAAGCTGAGTTGTGAATCTGTAGCCTTCTCTACTTTGAGAAATGTGCAGCATTCTCTAGTGACACCCACCTGTTCTTTGGCAAATCCCCAAAAACTAACTCAATAGGCATTAATGGTCATCAGGTTCCCAGGGAGTAGAGGGAACTTGGGTACCACTCCATTTTTTAAATCTCAATTAGAAGAATGAGCCTCTTTTGACTTTCTTTAGTATTTTACATTTGGAGAATCTTGTGATCCAACCATATTTTTTGTTTGTTTGTTTTTTTGAGACAGAGTTTTGCTCTGTTGCCCAGGCTGGAGTGCAGTGGCACAATCTCAGCTCACTTCAACCTCCGCCTCCCAGGTTCAAGCGATTCTCCTGCCTCAGCCTCCTGAGTAGCTGGGACTACAGGAGTGTGCCACCACGCCTAGCTAATTTTTTATATTTTTAGTAGAGACAGGGTTTCGCCATGTTGGCCAGGCTGGTCTTGAACTCCCGACTTCAGGTGATCCGTCCACCTCGGCCTCCCAAAGTGCTGGGATTACAGGCATGAGCTACATCACGGGGCCTGACATACTTTTAAAACAAATTAAATATATGACTAAGGTGTCTTCTTTCCTGCTAATGGCTACTCAAGGTTTTGAGTTTGCAGAGTCCAGGCTCACACACTTTTACAAAGGTCGGTAACGGCATTGTTCTATATGGACTGTGGAAATGACACGACTGTCCCCCAACATACTGTATCTAGGTCCCCTAAAAAGCAGGTGTTTGTGAGACGGCTAGACAAAGGTATAGACTATTTGAGTGGCACAATTTTTCTTCGTGTGCTAAATAACCAACACAGAAATCAAACCCCTGGCTTCTGCCAATTCAGACAACATAAACCAATTGAACAACCTAAAAATAATTTTGGTTGATTACGTATTTATATGTAATTTGATGACTATTGTCTCAAATGTACTTCACTAGGATGGTACCATGGCTGTGCAAAAGTTTGGCCATCTGTGAACTTTCCTTTTTTTTTTTTCTTTTTAATTTTTAATGACCAAAACGAAGCATCTAAAACCGCAGCTTCTGGAAGAACCACTTGTTCTTGCCTGTCTTGTATCTCTCTTCAAACTCGACCTTGGCCTCTTGTTGGGTCTTGTGTTTAAGAGCAGGGCCTCTGAAGACACCTTTATTGATGACAGTTTTGTCCAAGGGGATATCCACAGAGTACCTTGTGGGCATTAGGTGACTGTGGTTATAAACTTTCACAAAAGACTTGATCTTTGACCTCTTGGCGATCTTCTTCTTGCCCATGGCAGCTGTCAGCTTACGGGGATAGCAGTCGATTCCAGCCACCAAAGCATGGCTATAGGGGCGATCTGAGGTACCATCATCAATGTTCTTCACCATGATGGCTTTGCATCCGGAATAGCATCCAGCCAGGACAAGCACCACTTTCCCAGGTTTCATGAACTTGCCCATTTCAGCAGCAACCACTCAGGCCTACAGCAAAAAGGAACTTTCCTTTTTCTTTTTAAGAGACAGGGTCTCGCTCTGTCACCCAGCCTGGAGGGCAGTGGTGCAATCACAGTTCACTTTAGTCTCAAACTCCTGGCCTCAAGGGATCCTCACACCTCAGCCTCCTGAGTAGCTGGGACTACAGGTATGCACCACCATATCCAGCTAATTTTTAAATTTTTTTTGTGGAGATGGAGTCTTGCTATGTGCCCAAATTGGTCTCAAACTCCTGGCCTCAAGTGATCCTCCTGCTTTAGCCTCCCAAAGTACTGGGATTACAGGTGTGAGCCACCATACCTAGACAGTTGTGAACTTTCACGGAGATGGAAAATACTGTCTTCCAAAAGTAAAAGTGTTTCAACTTTGCCTGTCCTCAACAGATGACAATAGCAGTTGGCCGTGATGGTCTTAGACTTGGCCAGCCAGTTTTCCATTGCCAGCAGATTTGTTGTATTTAATCTTAGGTGTTTTGCAACATTATTAACCTCAGTGTCTGATGATTGCAAAAACAATTCAGAATGCTCAATGTGCTATTGAGCATAATCCTATGTTCAGGATTATGATGAGAATAAAACAGATTAACAGATTGAATGTGGTAAGAAAAATCATGTGTTGCAAGTGGGTAAGAGATGGATCCTTAGTCAACAGGGTAATTCAGAAAGACAAAAAGGTTCAAAATGTGAAAAATGCTGGTGGGGTCTATGCAATGAACAGCAATTAGCAGAAAATAAGGGAAGGTAATCAAAGAAATGGAAACAATGTTGAGCATGTGATTAGAGAACTAGCATCAACTTTGACTGCCTGTGATCCAAATATTAATTCAGATGGAAGCTAAAATTGTGTTCAAGTACTTAAAAGCTAGGCGTGCTGACAGTGCTAAGGAGTTTTTTGTTTTATTTTGTTTTGCTTTGTTTTATTTAGACAAGATCTCACCCAGGCTGGAGTGCAGTGGTGCCATCAGCTTCCTTAGCAGCTGGGACCATATGTGCAGGCCACCACACCTGGCTACTTTTAAAAAATTTTTTGTAGCAACGAGTTCTCACTATGTTGCCTAGGATGGTCTTGAACTCCTGGGCTCAAATAATTCTCCCACCTTGGCCTCCCAAAGTGCTGGAATTACAGGCATGAGCCACCGCCCCTGGGCTGCTAAGGTGTTCTTTTTATCTATTTATTTATTTTACTTGAGACAGAGTCTCATTCTGTCATCCAGGCTGGAGTGCAGTGGTGCGATCTTGGCTCACTGCAATCTCTGCCTCCCAGGTTCAAGCAATTCTCATGCCTCAGCCTCCCAAGTAGCTGGTACTGTAGGTGTGTGCCACCACACCTGGCTAACTTTTGTATTTTTAGTAGAGACAGGGTTTCACCATGTTGGCCAGGCTGGTCTCAAACTCTTGGCCTCAAGTGGCCTCCTTTGCCTCCCAAAGTGCTGGGATCACAGCCTAGCCTGCTAAGGAGTACTTTAGGACACTTGCTCACCAAGGGCTGCCCTGACTGATTTTCAGTATGTATGAAAGGATCTATTACGAATAAAGTGGTCCATGGAATGAATATCAGCAAGAAGAGGGCTCTGCCTAATTTAAATCTTGGAAGGACCAAGGTGTTTTTCTAAGCTTAAATCACTCTTAGCCAGTTTGTCTTAACAACAGTCTTTCAGGACTCACCGGTTTGTAAGGTGTATACACATTTCTGTGTCTATTTTTGAATCACTCTTTTTTCTTAACACTAGATATTTAGATTTTCCTTTAGCTTTTAGCTAGTTCTTTAATGACAGCTTGGTATCCCATTTGCCTACTGTGTCATTTAATCCACCTTTTGCCGGACTCATAAAAATTCTGATATTAATATTATTTGCCATAAATGGTTATGTTTATCTGAATATTTTATTAGGACAAATTAGTAGGGTGAAGTTACAGGTTATAGCATATGAATGAGTTTAATGTTTTAATATGGTTTCCAAATTTACCTCTGGAAAGGTTTTGCCAACTAGTATCTCCATCAGAAAAATACCACTGTTCCTATTTCCATGTACTTTTGTCTATATTAGATATTATTTTTCATTTATCTCTCTTCATTTTGAGGAGAAAAACATTTTTTAATGTTTACATGATAGTTACTGAGATCTCTTTCTATGATTTTTCATTTATATCCTTTGCCAATATTTATATTTGAATATTTGCCTTTTAATTATTGATTTGTTAGACATGATTACTAGTAGACCTAAATCTAGAGCAGCTTCACAATCTGCTTCTCATACATTAAGGAGAGTCATCCTCTCCCTAATTTTTTGGTAGCCTTTTAACTTTATAGTATTCTGAAGTGGCAAGTCCCTGCGGGGCGGGGGGAGCTTTACTTATAGTAGTCATCATTAGTTTTTTTTGTTTGTTTGTTTGTTTGTTTGTTTGTGACAGGATCTTGCTCTGTCACCCAGGCTGGAGTACAGTGGCATGATCATGGCTCACTGCAGTCTTGACTTCCTAGGCTCAAGCGATCTTCCCTCCCCAGCCTCCCAAGTAGCTGGGACTACAAGCACGCACCATCATGTCTTGCTAATTTTTTAAATTTTTTAGAGATGGGTCTCATTCTGTTGCCCAGGCTGGTCTTGAACTCCTGGTCTTGAGTGATCATCCTGCCTCAGCCTCTCAAGGTGCTGGGATTATAGGTGTGAGCCACCAAGCCTGGCCTTACCTTGCTTTTTAAAAGTTAACAATATGTTATTAATAGGACACCTTCAACAGAAAGGCTTTCTTTTTCTTTTAAGAGATAGGGTCTCACTACGTTAGCCAGGCTGGTCTCAAACTCCTGGCTTTAAGTGATCCTCCCATCTCAGCCTCCCAAAGTGCTGGAATTACAGGGATGAGCCACCATGTCCAACCTGGGAAGAAATTTAATGTAAACATGGGATGGGATGACTCTGGCATCAAACAAGACAACTTCAAAATTCCTTTCTCACCATAAAAAAATGAGGGCTGGGTGTGGTAGCTCATACATGTAATCCTAGTAATTTAGGAGACTGAGGTGGGAAGACAGCTTAAGGCCAGGAGTTTGAGATCAGTCTGGGCAACATAGCAAGACCCTGTGTCTACCAAAAATTTAAAAATCAGCTAGGTGTGCCATGTACCTATAGCCCTAGCTACCTGGGAGGCTGAGGTGGAAGGGTCACTTGAGCCCAGGAGTTTGAGTCTGCAGTGAGATATGAGCTATGTTCACATCAGTACACTCCAGCCTGGGTGACAGAGTGAGACCCTGTCTGAAAAAAAAAAAAGAAAAAGATCAGCATATAAGGTAACACATAATACATAAATTAGCTTGATTTAGCCATTCCACAATGTATGCATATATTAAAACATCATACTGTACACCATAAATATATATTATTTTTATTAGTCAATTATTAATATAAATAAATGAAATAAAAAGAAATTTTAAAAATAAATAAATGGAGCACCCTGCCACTCTCCCCAGCACCCCTTAAAAATTCCTGTCTTGGTTCTGCCACCATAATCACAGAATCTCAGATTTGGAGAGTGTGGTAGAAGATTTGCTAGTCATGTGACAAAACCCAGTTCTTCTTTTTGCTAGGAAAACAGCTCAACCAAATTTTAAGCCTCCCTTGCAGCTAGATGTGGCCATGTGACTGAAATCTAGTGGATAGAATGTGAGCAGAGTTTATGTGCACTACTTCTCTGTTTTAAGGTCCAGCCCATAAAAACCTCCCCACACAATCCTCCATATTCTCTCCCCGTCTGTTAGCAGGATGTCAATGCCTGTCAGTGCCACATGTTGCAGATGTGAAGGTGGGAGAATCACAAGATAGAAGTGGCCTAGTTCCTTGAATTACCACTTGGAAGAGAACCACCACTATCAGCCACTATTACCACATCCATGGTGAATGTCAGATGAGTGTGAAATAAATTTCCTTTCAGGCTTGAGCCATGAGACATTTTTTAGGTTTGATTATTACAGCAGCTAGTGTTCCCTTAATTAACACAGGCAGCAACCTCAGAGTCCCTGTAGTCCAGACTTCTTCCTGTCCAATGCCTGCTTCTCTTCCTTGGCATTCTACATGACTGGTCATCCTGTCTCTGCAAATAAGTGATCTCATGACCTCCAATTGACTTACGATCTCTTTGCAGGAAGTGGCTGTGTTAGTCACCATCGTGTCTTTAGTGTCTAGCAAGACTGGCATAATACAACAGCTCAATAAATGTTTTGGGGTGAATGAAGACATGAACACCTCCTGAGGCAAAGAATTAATTCACTACCATGTCAGTCAGTTTAATATACTTCAATCAGCTTAAATTATTAGAACATTACTTATATGGCGCTAATATCCGTCATCCTTTACTAGTACCAATTTAGGACTGCCCTTTGCAGGCACACAAGATAAGTCTGAGCCTTCTTCAAGATAGATCTTTAGTTTTTTTGCTACAGGGTTTCACTCTGTTGCCCAGGCTGGAGTGCAGTGGCATGATCTCAGCTCACTGCAACCTCCGCCTCCTAGGTTCAAGTGATTCTCATGCCTCAGCCTCCCAAATAGCTGGAATTATAGGCACCCGCCACCAGGCCCAGATAATTTGTGTACTTTTAGTAGAGACAGGGTTTTGCCATGTTGACCAGGCTGGTGTTGAACTCCTGACCTCAGGTGATCCACCTGCCTCAGCCTCCCAAAGTGCTGAAATTACAAGTATGAGCCACCATACCCAGCCACCCTTTAGTTATTTTTGATGATACTCCCTCCCATCCCTTCCATGACAAATCCCCTGGTCTCCAGGCTAAATAGTCAACATTTGTCAATTATTTTTTTCTTGCTTGTAGTTACCAGAACTCTTATCTCCATCTTTACCTGCTTCTGGGCACACCCAGGTCTATCACTGCTTCCTACTCAATGGGTACTCAGGACAGAACATCATATCATAAACGTGGCATACACTGACCAGCCCTTGATGAACCATTTGCCCCACTTAGTCAGGACTGCATACTTCGATTTATACAGTCTAATATTTTCATTGTCTCCGAGGTGACCATGTCACCTGTTGACTAATTTAGAGCTTGTGATCAAACTTCCTATCTCTTCTATCTCCTTTCCTCTGGCTCTAACATTCATACTAATATCTACTTTGTGACCTTAGACAAGTCATTCCACATTTCTGGGAATCATTTCCCATGTGAAAAATGAGGTAGTTGGACCCGGTGATTTTTTGGATTTTTTTTTTCTGCTTTCTAACATGCTTTAGGTCTAAAGCAGGAAGTTCTGGGAGACTTCACTTTGTACTTTGATGTAAAATATCTCACTCATAGGAGTATGGGAATGTAAATCAACCCGGAAATGCTAAACTCATCAAACAACATGAAACCGTATAGGTAATTTTTCTCAGCTGTACTACACTTGTATCCACAGATATCTGGATACTGTGACTAGGCCAATGGATTATACCAAACTGTAGTCATTAAGAAAAGAGAAAATCAGGCATAGGCAAAAAATAAACAAACAAACAAAAAATCAGTGAGAGCTTGGGGGGAACCAGACTGTGGTTTTCTCCATATTTTTCTTTTTCCTTTTCTTTTCTTTTCTTTTCTTTTCTTTTCTTTTCTTTTCTTTTCTTTTCTTTTCTTTTCTTTTGAGACAGAGTCTTGGTCTGTCGCCCAGGCTGGAGTGCGATGGTGTGTGATCATAGTTCACTGCAGCCTTGAACTGCTGGGCTCAAGTTATCCTCCCACCTAGGCCTCCTGAGTAGCTAGAACTACAGGTGTGCACCACCATGCCCAGCTAATTTTTAAATATTTTATGTAGAAACAGGGACTTGCTATGTTGCCCAAGCTGGTCTTAAACTCCTGGCCTCAAGTGATCCTCCTACCTATGCCCCCCAAAGTGCTGGAATTACAAGTATGAGCCACTGCACTATCACACCCGGCCCTCTCCATCACTTTTCTTTTTTCTCTTTTTTTTGAGATGGAATCTCACTCTGTCACCCAAGCTGGAGTGCAGTGGTGCAATCTTGGCTTCTGCAACCTCCACTTCCTGAATTCAAGTGATCCTCCCACCTCAGCCTCCCTATTAGCTAGGACTTCAGGTGTGCACCTCCATGTCCGGCTAATTTTTGTATTTTTAGTAGAGACGTAGTTTCACCATGTTGGACAGGCTGTCTCAAACACCTGACCTCAAGTGATCTGCCCACCTCGGCCTTCCAAACTGCTGAGATTACAGGCGTGAGCCACTGTGCCTGGTGTCCATCACTTCTTTAACGGGGATAGGGACCATGAGAAAGGGGACATACATTTCATTCAGCAGAAAGCTTTGTTTTATGTGTTGTCAATTTCCTTATCTCATTTCACATACTGTACAACCATACCAAAAAAATACCCTCAGCTATTGGGCAAATAAATGCTATTTGCTAGAGAAATCAAATTATATCTCCATATGTCTTACCTTTGGTCAAATTCTTATCAAGCAGACATCTTACTGCTTACATTTTAGTTACTACTTATATTTTAGCTGATTAATTTCTCCTGATATTTCTGCCTGACAGCCCTCAATCCATACCCAAGAGGCTGGATCCATCTCTCACCCTAGACTAAGATTCTACAAATTATTAATTGACCTCCTTTGAAAAACTCATTGCCAGCTTTATAACTCGATCTGGGCACACTCCCCATCAGGGCCTGCATTTCCTGTGGATGATGCATTGGTTTCCTAGGTGACGGTGGGAAGGAATAGACCTGTTAGCTTGTGGCTTCTGACTCACTCACTGCAATGGACGTCATAGAATTGTAGCTGAACAAATGGATGCTGCTAATAAGTATGTGCCTAAGGTAGCAGCGGGGCACCAATGGTTAAAACAATCCCATTGTAGCAGCTCTCCCTCCCTCTAAGCAAGCCGACAGGCTAACAGAAATATCGGAACTCAAAAAAGATACAACAGATTTCCCCAGTCAAATATAAGTTCACAGTGGAGTCCTATTTACATCCCCGAGATTCTGCTCCTATCCCTGGAGAATTTCCTTTTCCTTTCCGGAATGTAGCAGTACCAGGATTCTGTAACAAATCGTCATATGGAGGCTGAAGAGAGTGTGATGGAAACAAGCCAAAAACTCACCAGAAGTCTGTTCACGAAGGTGACAGCTGCTTTTGAACTTTTACATTTGTTTCTTGAGAGGCAATTCACAGTGGACTAACCAATCATCAGAGCCCAGAGTGAAACATACATTCTGTTGAGCAATTAATCTTCAGAAAAGTTGAATTTCATGAAGCCTGAAGACGCGCGCTCTCTATCACACACACACACACACACACACACACACACACAGAGAGAGTGTGTGTGTGTCTTCTTGTCTTCAGGCTCACACAGAGAGAGAGAGAGAGAGAGAGAAAGAGAATGATTGAGATTGACTTTCTAGCTACCTCCTTTTGCATCAACTGATCTCAGCCACGTACAAGTCAAAGAAGACTGCCTGGAGTAAAAAAGAAAATATGGAGAGCCCCGTGTCCTTCATGTCTGAACCAGGGAAGACTGAATGGATTCTTTAGATTCTTGAATTCCTTAAATGATGAGCAAACCTAAAGGTTCCCTACTGGAGATAATGCATCTTGTTTTCCACTGGGCCTTGAGGGATGCTTTAAATAGCATCAGCAAGCATCCGAATGAATTAGACAGCAAATGTAGGTTAGCTTTATTTAGACAGATAAAGACAAGCAGAGAAAGTTGTCTGGTTCAAGGGCAGTGCAGCCTGACACGACAGCCTTTCTCAAAGGAGGAGAAATTGCTTTGGGAGAGAGAGGTATTTTGGGCAAAGAGCAAAGTTCCTTGGATCTCCAGGGAAAGAGATGCTAAATTCTTCAGTACAGAAGAGCAGGAATTGAGAATGGCTTGCCATTCATTGAAGGAAAGAGCTGGACAGTTAAAATATAAAGCAAAACTTAGTATCACACATCATCTCTAAGTCCACACATCATCTTTTCTCTTTCCTATTTCTTGGGAACACCACCAGAAAAGACAAGCTTCCCAGAACACAAGCTGGCCTAGCCAGTTTACACGAGTCCTCTGGAGTGTACTTGAGACCCTTGGCAAATTCTGAGTCAGGAAATTAGTGCAGATGAAGAACCGTTGGAGACTGGAAGCCTAGGAAGCAGGGAACCTGGCAAATTTGGGGACATTCACACGTTATACAGAAATGTGAATGCTTGAAAAAAAAGTTACAACTAATGAATTTGGTTAATTTTCTTCTTCTTCCCCATCCTCTCTTAGACTATTTTTTAAAAATAAAGGCCGGGCGTGGTGGCTCATGCCTGCAATCCCAGCACTTTGGGAGGCTGAGGCGGGCGGATCGCCTGAGGTCAGGAGTTCAAGACCAGCCTGGTTAACATGGTGAAACCCCCGTCTCTACTAAAAATACAAAAATTAGCTGGGCATGGCAGGTGCCTGTAATCCCAGCTACTCAGGAGGCTGAGGCAGGAGAATCACTTGAACCCGGGAAGTGGAGGTTGCAATGAGCCGAGATCATGCCTTTGCACTCCAGCCTGGGGGACAGAGCAAGACTTCGTCTCAAAAAAAAAAAAAAAAAAAAAAAAAAAAGAAAAGAAAAATGCTTTCTTTTTTATTAAATAAAAGTGCTTCTTCCTATACCTTTTCTGAAAATAAATGCCTTATGGAAGATCTAGAAGAAAACATAACTCTGGTATGTGTTTTCACTGTGATGTTTATGGCTTCTCCTCTTTTTGTTTTTTTTTTCTCAGTTGGCAGAAGCTGAATGATATTTGATGTCTTAAAGTCCAGTAGGTCGTAGCCCCATTGGTAATTAGTTTTAAAGATTTTTAAAAGTCTCAATTAGTACATTCATATTATTTGAATAAGTTATAATTTTAAGCATTTAATAATTTTATGAGTAAACCATTTTATACTTGCATATTTTTATGTTCCTAAAGGAACAATGAATTTAGACTTGTAAAATATTTTTAAAATATCTAAAAAGTTTGTTTTGCATAGATTTTCATTTCTTCCCAAAACTAATTTCGTAGATGTTTTCTTTCTTTAAGGGTATTGCAGCTTCTGAAAAGTATACAACTTGCACATCACCAAGACAGCGTCATGGGGAAAATATGCTACAACCCTGTCATGACGCCAAATGGAAACTTTATTTTTATTTATTTATTTATTTAGTTTTGGAAGACAGGGTCTCCCTCTGTCACCCAGGCTGGAGTGCAGTGGCATCGTAGCTCACTGCAATCTCAACCTCCTGAGCTCAAGCGATCTCCCACCTCAGCCTCCCGAGTGGCTGGGACCACAAGCACGTACTATCTTGCCCAGCTAATTATTTCGTTTTGGGGTTTGGTTTTGTTTGTTTGTTTGTTTGCCAAGACAGAGTCTCGCTATGTTGCTCAGGCTGGTCTCGAACTTGTGGGCTCAAACAATTCTCCCTCCTCGGCCTCCCAAAGTGCTGAGATTCCTGGCAAGAGCCACCATGCCCAGTCTAAACTCCATTTTGAATTAAATATTTATGCCGCTTTCTTTGTACTTATTATTTATGCACTCATTTCACTCATTCTCTCCTTCCACAATTATTTGTGGAGTTCCCCCTGTATGCACATAAAGTGAGCATTATACTCAGTGGTTCCCTTTCCTCATGATCACTGCTTTTCTCTTCCTAATTATTAATTATTTTTATTTATTTATTTACTTATTTTTTGGAGACAGGGTCTCCCTCTGTCACGCAGGCTGGAGTACAGTGGCATCGTAGCTCATTGCAATCTCAATCTCCCGAGCTCCTTTCACTCTGGGCACCCCAAGCTCACTCTCTAGTTACCTTTGCTGGTAAACTCGTATATGTACTAAAAATGTATTCAGTTGAGAAGTACAGTCTTTCATTTTAACAAAAAGCACACAAACTTCCCTAGTTCACTGCCAAAAACTCAATATGCTTTTAACTATTTGTGAGATTGGCAAATCAGTTAATCATTGGATGTCGTTATAATTCTAGGAAGGTGATGGAAAGCCAATCAATATCACTATAATTATAAAGTAATAGATTCAAAAGACTTATCTGAGAACTGGATGCCAAGCTTATTCCAATATTATATTAACATTTTATAAAACCCCCTCACCTAAGCCAATCCTATAAATTTTTCACGTGTGTGGTTACAAGAATCTAATCAAAAGGAAAACTACTCTTTTATTTCTTTGTGGCAAAGGAGCTAACATTTCTACATGAACTGAAATTGAAAAACTTAATAGCATCCCTGGGATCTATATTTTTTTGTTCTGACATCTTTAATCACTTCGCTATTAGAGTATCTTTATTATAATTTCTCAATTTGTGCTAATAATAAGACCTTTTACATGTTCTTCAATAAGTCAATTTCAGAATGTGTTTTTAATATTTTTTAAATACTGGAGAAAAACTTTTATATGGAGGTAGAAAGCAAAGTTAAAATCAATCACTGACCCAAATAAATAAAATATGATGTATATAACATTAAAAAATTATAGGAATGAATTTTTTGTTTGTGTTTTTCTGTGTCCTTCATGTTCGCTGAACTAAATATTATAATTTCAGTAATTTTTAACACTCTAAAGGAGAAAAAATTGTAATAGTATTTGACTAGGTAAAATAAGAATCACACGTTTTATTTTTATTTTGTGACATTTGTGGTTCTTCAGCATGACATTGGCATTCTTCCTCTTCTGATGCAACTTCCTTCTCCGTTTCATTTTGTTTTGGTTGAAGTTGTTTCAACCTCCCCCTTCTCTGAGCAGTCTTTCAGCTTGTCTGAGGTTTTGAGCTGTCACTTTGTTTTCTGAATACCCACTTTTGTTTTTGGTGGCAACACCTACATATAAACATCTAGCCACCCATCCAAATGGACACACACCCACACACACTCAGACTCATAGACACACAGACACAGATCTGCACAGACGAGCATGCACACATGCACCGCCTCAACGTGTACATCCTCCTGCAGCGAGTTCAAACCACTCCAGCTGTTTTCTGGCCCAGGCCACAAGAGCAACAGTCGAGTTCTAAGGTCAGTTCTCTGATTGGAACCAGCACTAATAAATGCTGCTGCTTCCAAGGAAGCCCTTATGTCACCTGGAGCAAGAGGAAGACAGCTGCACAGGTTCAAGACGATGGAGCCAAGTGCTTCAGGCTGCATGTAGTTATACACAGTGGGGAAGAAACAAGCATTGGGGTTCTACCTGAAGTGCTTTGTCCCAACTATCTTTTGACAGCCAGGGACTGATAGATTAAGACTCATTTCCTACGTATGAACTCTCTGAAGCTTTTCCTGACGTGCTAACTGTCCCTCCTCTGTACTGCTACAATCCTTGTTTGGTTGAATGTGTATCTTCTCCTCTCCTGCCCTGCCAGACCCATCAGATTTAAAACTTTTTTTTTTTGAGACGGAGTCTTGCTCAGTCACCCAGGCTGGAGTGCAGTGGTGCGATCTAGGCTCACTGCAACCTCTGCCTCCCAGGTTCAAACAATTCTCGTGCCACAGCCTCCCAAGTAGCAGGGACTACAGGTATCCGCCACCATGCCCAGCTAACTTTTGTTTTTTTAGTAGAGATGGGGTTTCATCATGTTGGGCAAGTTGGTCTCGGACTCCTGACCTTAAGTGATCCATCTGCCTCAGCCTCCCAAAGTGCTGGGATTACAGGTGTGAGCCACTGTGCCTGGCCAATAGAGACATATAAACAGAAGCCATGATATCCTGGTCAGTTGCAAGATGAGACGGAGGCTCCCTGTGCCATTACTCACCCAGACTCAGGGCTTATGTACTATAGGGAAGGAAGGCACAGGACAATTGAAATTACCCTGCAGGGAAAGGCAAGGATGCCATGTGAAGCTGACTAATGGTAAGATTTACGATTAAGGTTGTTTTGACCTAAGGGAAGATGCATGGTAAATACATGCTCTTACATAAGGAACAACAGATAAACTGGAAATCTTAGAAGCCTTCCCAGAACTGGGGTTAATCAGAAGTCAATATGGCGGATCAGCATCCAAGGTGCTTTGGCCCCCACAAGGGACTACATGTGAAAATAACTCAGCAGCAAACAGAGCTGCTGCCTCCTCATCATCCCCACCACTGGGATTTCTTCTGGTGACCAATAAATAAGTTTGTAAACCAAATATAAAATACTAAGCCCCCCAACTAAATAGACCCCCTTTTGGCCAAGGGAACCCCCAGAAAATCCAAAAAAACTGAATTCCCAGCCATGATGGGAAGGGAGGTGGGACACACCTCCTTATACCTCCTCCCTTTTGGATTTGGGCACAACTGACCCATATTAATATTAAAATAGAGACCATAAGACTGTCAAAACAGACTTTTTGTGGCAGTAAGATACCAAATTATAAACAAGACCTAAAGCCATGTCAGGCAAGTGTTAAGTCACACCCTACAAACCACAGAATCTTGTTAAATGGATTTTTAAAAATTAACCTGGTATAATGTGGCTTACTTTCCAAACTGACTCTCATATAGCCACAGGACAGAAGACCCTGAAGGAAATAAAAATATTTTAGTCCAAAGTATATTTCTTTGACATATTTTGAAGTAGCCCTGCAAAGCCATCATGAAAGGGGGAAGCCTGCATCTGTAGAGAATCTCTATTAATGCAGCCAGGCTTTGTTAGATCTAAGGGAGATTCATTGGCTGGGTGCAGTGGCTCGGGCTTGTAATCCCAGCACTTCAGGAGGCTGAGACAGGAGGATCACTTGAGCCCAGGAGTTCGAGACCAGTCAGGGCAACATGGCAAGACCCCATTACTATGAATAACAAAAAAATTTAGCAGCCTGTGGAGGCGTGGGCTTGCGGTCCCAGTTCCTCGGGAGGTGGAAGCAGATGGATCGCCTGAGCCCAGGAGGTTGAGGATGCGGTGAGCCATGGTCTTGCCACCACATATGTCCAGCCTGGGTAACACAGTGAGACCCTGTCTCAAAACAACAACAACAACAACAACAACATACACACACACACACACACACAGGTCTGAAAAGAGACATTGGCCATGTATTCTCTCTGCGGGTTGTGATCTAGGAGGCCTCCTCTACATAACAAAGGCCTTGGTCCCCACAACTCCTCTATCTTAACTCAGACATTTCTTTCTGCTAACTTCAAGTCTTTAGATAATAGCTTAACTCTCTCAACAAAAGGGGGCAAGGGCATCACACACTGGGGCCTGTCGCGGGGTGGGTGGCTAAGGGAGGGATAGCATTAGGAGAAATACCTAATGTAGATGACGGTTTGATGGGTGCAGCAAACCACCGTGGCACATGTATACCTATGTAACAAACCTGCATATTCTGCACATGTACCCCAGAACTTAAAGTATAATTTAAAAAAAAAAAAAAATCCCTAAAACCCACCTACGGCTTAAGCTCCACACCCTCCCCCTACATCTTGCTTCAAGATATCACATCTTTTTGGACCGAGCCAATATACACCTTCTGTGTATTGATTGATTTACGTCTTTGCTTGTAACTCCTGCCTCTCCAAAATATATAAAACCAGACTATAACCAGACCACCTCAGGACCACTTACTCAATGCTTCTTGGGTTTTTGTTTTCTCTGGGCTACGGTCACCTCTACTGACTCACAATCAACTCTTTAAAATATTTTACAGAGTTTGGATTTTTGGTGAACAAGTCCAATCCTACGCCTTTAAAAAACTTGCAAGTGTAAGTCAGAAGAAACTGTTCTGTCAAGGAAGATTGTGTTAATAATGGGAAAATGTGGCACGGATCTTTTAAATTGATTGATAAGACTTATGTTCCAAAGTACAGTGTTTCAACATTTGAACTGTTTTAGCATCAAGAGAGGGTGAGGATGAGATGTAACTGTGTCTGGTTCTTCACTTGCATGATTTCATTTTAATTCTCACAAAAACCCATAAAAGAGATCTTATTGTCTTCATTTTATAGATGAAGAAAGCGAGGCTGAGAAAGGATAAGAATTAGGGGAAAACCCCTAATACTAAGAGTCAGCAGAGCTGAGGTTTGAACCCAAATATGCCTGACTCCAAAATCCTTTCTTTATTCCTCTTGATTCCTCCCAAGAGCTATTTTTAAAATGTTGACATAAGGGCCGGTGCAAGGTGGCACATCATGCCTGTAATCCCAGCACTTTGGGAGGCCGAGGTGGTCAGATCACTTGAGCCCAGATCTTGAGCTCAAGAATGTTCAGATAAGAACATCAGAATGTTCTGGTAAGAATGTTCTATTGCTGAGACCAGCCTGGGCAACATGGTGAAACCCTGTCTCTACAAAAATAAAATTAGCTGGGCATGGTGGTGCGCACCTGTAGTCCCAGCTACTCAGAGGGCTGAGGTGGGAGGATGTCTTGAGCCTGGGAGGTTAAGGCTGCGTTGAGTGGAGGTTGCACCACTGCACTCCAGCCTGGGGAACAGAGGGAGACTCTGTCTCAACAACAACAAAAAGTGTTGATATTAACTTTTGGCTGAAGAGAGAATGAAAAACAAAGATTGGATATTGATTAAGCTCCGATTATGGGCCACACACGAAGCTGGGCCCTACTGGGGGACAGAATAAATCATCCTGTGCTGGAAGGGAACAGCATGGAATGCAGGGAGCTGCCACATGAGCAAAGGATGAATAATAAATAATGGAATATGAGTGAAGGCCGGGCGCAGTGGCTCAATCCTGTAATCCCAGCACTTTGGGAGGCTGAGGCGGGCAGATTAGTTGAGGCCAGGAGTTTGAGAGCAGCCTGGCCAACGTGATGAAACCCTGGGTCTACTAAAAATACAAAAGTTAGCCATGTGTGGTGGTGCATGCCTGTGATCCCAGCTACTGTAGAGGCTGAGGCAGGAGAATTGCTTGAACCTGGGAGACACAGGTTACAGTAAGCCAAGATTGCTCCACTGCACTCCAGCCTGGGCGACAGAGTGAGACTCTGTCAAAAAAGAAAAAGAAGAAGAAGAAAGAAAGAAGAAAGAAAGAAGGAAGGAAGGAAGGAGACAGAAAGAGAGAAAGAGAAAGAAAGAAAGTGAGAAAGTGAGAAAGAAGGAAAGAAAGAAAAGAAAAGAAAGGAAGAAATGAAGGCTAGTTGTCATAAAGGGAATTGCCTTGTGCTGGAGAACTAAAGGGAGGAGTGGTTGGTTCTGGTTGTGCCCAGAGGCAAGGAAGGTTTCATAGAACACTGGAAGAGCGTTCTGATAAGACGCTGAGCAAAGCAGGGAAGGAGTCCCAGGTGTCAGGACACTGAAGAGTAACAAACGGGTTACAGGAGCTGGGTAGAAAAGCTCACTTGATCTCAGTGTATGGTTGGACTAGTGAAAAGTGATGGTAGATTTGAGGCCGACCATAGAAGGTTGTGAAGAAAAGTCTGAACATGAAATGGGAATTCTGGAAGGTTTTTGAGTGGGAAAGGCAAAGATCCAATCAAATCCTTGACCAAAACATCTCAAATTATTGCTGAATCCATTCTGACACCAGATCACAAGTACACGAGGTACACAAAGCAGAAAAATATAGAAAATCAATACTCCTCATCAAGACTCAAAAATAAATGGCCCACTTACTTCCAAACAAACAAACACAAACAAACAAACAAAAAACAGCAAATGAGAGGATATATGCCTGAATGAATGAGCCCAAACCCAGCCTGCCCTTTTCCTTCTGCACTGGCCAAGTATAGTCCCATTCTCATGACTCACAAGACAACCTCATCAACCAAAAACCCTGGGGCAACAAATACAATGCTCTGCTCCCACATAGAAAAAACTCCAAGAGTGAAATGACAATTCCTTTCATTTCCTTCCTGTTCAGAAGCCAGACCACGAAGATTTGCTGAACTATTCTCTCACCTGAATACACTAGATAAACATGCTAGGATGGGAACTGGATCCTGATGGCTTAATTGAGTTAAAAGGAAAAGTGCGGATCATCTAAAAGCCTCTCAATGGTTTCAGAGAGGCTGTCACCGCTCTGAAAGCCCTAATGGCGTTTCTCAGTTCCTTGGTTAGGGAGGAGCAGAATGAATTTCCTAGCACAGAACTCAAAAGCACTGGAAGTCAGCAGTTCTGAAAGACTGCAGAAAGGGCTTGTTTACATTTTTCTCTTGGGCTGAAACCCATCTATTTAAACTTTAACCAGAGGCAATTATAAAACCATGGTGAGCCAGAGATGGCAGCCTGCACAAGACAGGGAGACAGATGCCAACAGTCTGGCATTGAAGGAGGAAAGAGAGAGGAGTATTTTGAGAAAGGGGCCAAGGAAGAACAACAAGGAAGGTTTTAGAAGCAAAAGGTGTCACCTAGGCAGCTGGTCTTTATGAGAAGTGGCTGGGGAGAAAGTAGGGAGGGAGGGGAGAAGGCAGGCAGGGTGGAGAGGCCAGGAAGGACAGCAGGCTCTGAGGGAGTAGGAAGGGCTGGGGCTGCCACCAGCCCACCAGTTCACAAGTCCCACCCAGTAACCGCTGGCTGCTCTAGCTCCTCTGTTTATACCTTTTTTCCCTCCTTGGGTCAAAAGTGCATTAGTCCAGAAAACCAGCAGCCATGAGGAGAGGCCAGCCTGGAGCAGACACACCCAGCCTGCCAGGACACAGGCCCTCTTCCTCGAAGGCCAAGCCTCCTTTTCCATGCAGGTTTTCCTGGCAAAGACCCACCGGGGAGCCTTGATGAGTAGCCCAGTGACGTCAGAGGAAATACCCAACTCGACAAAGGATCCTACTCCAGTTGTTAATAAATGAAACTGGTTAGTTAGCATGCCCTGATCTGGGTCTTAGAATCTCCTGAATCCTAAGGACAAACTCAGAGAGAGATCTGTTGCTCCAAAGTGAATGTTTTTATCTTGGATTTGAGATCTGTGAACCTGACACTGACATTAGGGCCGGTTTTAGACGCATATACAAATATGAGGTGGCCGGGACTCCAGCTGTTATGGACTGAGTGTTTGTCTCTTCCCAAATTCCATACATTGAAAATCTAACCCCCAAAGTCATGGTTTTAGGAGTGGATCCTCTGAGAGGGGATTAGGTCATGAGGGGCTCTGATCAGTGCCCTTATAAAAGAGACCTCAGAGAGATAGCTTCCTTCCTTCCGCCATGTGGAGACACAGTAAGAAGGTGCTGTTTATGGACCAGAAAGCAGGCCTCACCAGACACCGAATCTGCCATGACTGTGGCTTCCCAACTGTAGAGCTGTGAGAAACAAATTTCACATGTTCATGAGCCATCCATCTATAGTATTTTATTACAGCAGCCTGAGCAGACTAGGGCACCGACCCCAAATCTCTAGTATTTCTTTTTTTTTTTTTTTTTTTTTGAGACGGAGTCTCTCTGTCGCCCAGGTTGGAGTGCAGTGGCGCAATCTTGGCTCACTGCAAGCTCCAACTCCCAGGTTCACGCCATCCTCCTGCATCAGCCTCCCGAGTAGCTGGGCCCACAGGTGCCCGCCACCATGCCCGGCTAATTTTTTGTATTTTTAGTAGAGACGGGGTTTCTACTTGTTAGCCAGGATAGTCTCCACCTCCTGACCTTGTGATCCACCTGCCTCAGCCTCCCAAAGTGCTGGGATTACAGGCATGAGCCACTGCGCCTGGCTAAATCTCTAGTATTTCAAGGAGCTTGTTATCCTAACCTGAGAGGTTCACTCCTTTGAGGGTTTTTTTTTGAGACAGGGTCTCACTCTGTCATGCAGTGGCATGATCACTGTAACCTCCAACTCCTGGGCTCAGTCTCCGGCAAGAGTCTCCCAAGTAGCTGGCACTGCAGGCACATGCCACCACGCCCAGTTAATTTTTATTTATTTTAATTATTTATTTATTTATTTATTTTTTGAGACAGAGTCTCGCTCTGTCACCAGGCTAAAGTGCAGTGATGTGATCTCAGCTCACAGTAGCCTCTGCCTTCCGGGTTCAAGCGATTCTCCTGCCTCAGTCTCCCCAGCAGCTGGGATTACAGGCACTCGCCACCACGCCCAGCTAATTTTTGTATTTTTAGTAGAGATGGGGTTTCGCCATGTTGGCCAGGCTGGTCTCAAACTCCTGACCTAAGGGGATCCACCCACCTTAGCCTCCCAAAGTGCTGGGATTACAGGTGTGAGCTACCGCACCCGGCCTCAGCTAATTTTCAAATTTTTGTATAGAGACCAGGTTTCTCTGTGTTGCCCAGGCTGATCTCAAATGCTTGGCCTCAAGCGATTGATTGTCCCCACTAGCTTCCCGAAGTGCTGGGATTATAGGTGTGAGCCTCCAAACCAGCCAGTGCTTTGAGTTTTTAAACTTTTTGTTTTGATGTCCCTGTTAAGATGCAAATGTAGGCGGGGTTCAACAGCTCACAGCTGTAATCCCAGCACTTTGGGAGGCCGAGGTGGGCAGATCACGAGGTCAGGAGTTCAAGACCAGCCTGATCAACATGGTGAAACCCATCTCTACTTAAAATACAAAAATTAGCCAGGTGTGGTGGCATGTGCCTGTAATCCCAGCTACTCAGGAGGCTGAGTCAGGAGGATCACTCGAACCCAGGAGGCGGAGGCTGGAGTAAGCTGAGATCGCACCACCGCACTGCGGTCTGGGAAACAGAGCAAGACTTTGTCTCAAAAAAACCCAAAAACAACAACAACAAAAAAAGCACATGCCATGTATAGGGCTGAGGCTGTAACTTAGAAGTGATCAGCTCATTTCTTAGCAAGAATTCGCTATCAGTTCCAGCCAGCTCAGCAGGAGAAGCCTGTGGGAAGAAGATCCAGGAAAAGCATTTTAGAGATGGAGAATGAGCAGAGGCCTTGGGAATTATGAGCGGCAAGCTAGCAGGAGGCATGAAAGAGCCAGAGACAAATCTCTGTGTAGCAATGAGGACTGGTCCCACAACACAGGGTTAGTGTAGGCAGCAGAAACCCAAGCTCATCCTAACTTCCTGTAAATCTTTCTTCTCTGCTAACCCAGTTCTTACAAGGCAAAGTCATCTGGGGCACAGCCAGAGGGACATATGGAAGGTTCAGAGGATTAGCAGAGTACCTGTGATGTTCCAAGCTATGGCTACGGTCTTCCAGAGTAAGGAGGCCAATGTCCTGGGCTTGTCTCCAGGCCAGTTTGCTGTTCTCACCAGAAAATCTGTCCCACAGCTCTGAACTGGTTGCCTGACTCCAGCCAACCATCTAAAAATTTCATGACCCTGTTCACAAGGGTCTGGAAGGGGAATGTGGGGAAGAGTCCCCGCAAACTCACCCAGATTGGCAACAGATCCTTGCCTATGTGGGGGCAGAGGACTTCTTACCATGAAGATAGTATAGTGCTTGTTCTACGCTGAAATTGTATTTGTTTATTTATTTTTCTGAGACAGAGTCTTGCTCTGTCACCCAAACTGGAGTGCAGTGGCATGATCTCTGCACCCTCTACCTCCCAGGTTCAAGCCATTCTTGTGCCTCAGCCTCCCGAGTAACTGGGATTACAGGTGCACACCACCATGCACAGCTAATTTTTCTTTTCTTTTCTTATTTATTTATTTATTTATTTATTTATTTATTTCTAGCAAAGACACGATTTTACCATGTTGGCCAGGCTGGTCTTGAACTCCCTGACCTCAGGGGATTCACCTGCCTTGGCCTCCCAACGTGTTGGGATTACAGGCGTGAGCCACTGTACCCAGCCTGAAATTGTTCTTTTTAATGTTTATATGGGTAGAAATGGCTTCCTTGTGCCCTGATCCCTGGGGAGAGAAAGAAGGGTAGAGTCTGATGTCTTCTGCAGAATTAAGCCTGTGAACACATGACTGCCAGTGGATATCCCGGGGGCACACAGAAGTTTCAGAGGAATACACACACTGCCCATACCCAACAGAGAGTGTTATACCTTAGGGGAGATGCTTTGTACAAGCAGCCATGAAATCTCCGAAGGAGATCCTGGGAGACTATGTATAAACCAGAGTGGCAGCATAGCGGAGTGGTGAAAATCACAACTGCAGGTATTAAAGATGCTAATACCAGAAGGATGCCTTCCCTTCTTCCACCATGTGGGGACACAGCAGGAAGGTGCCATCTATAAACCAGAGAAGTAACAGCTGGGTAACTCTGAGCAAGTCCTTAACCTCTCTGGCCTGCAGTTTCCTTTTCCTCGTCCATAAAATTCAGACAATAGTAGTTCTTAGCTCACAGGGTTGTTGTAAGGATTAAATGAATTAATATTTAAAAATACTTAGAGGCCAGGCGCAGTGACCTGTAATCTCAGCACTTTGGGAGGCTGAGGCGGGCAGATCACTGGAGGTCAGGAGTTCAAGACCACCCTAGCCAACATAGTGAAACCCCATCTAAAAAACTACTACTGTAGTTTTAGTACTACCGTACTAAAAAACTACAGAAATTAGCCGGGCATGGTGGTGCATGCCTGTAGTCCCAGCTACTCAAGAAGCTAAGGTAGGAAAATTGCTTGAATCCGGGAGGCGGAGGTTGCAGTGAGCCGAGATCACACCACCACACTTCAGCCTGAGCGACAGAGCAACATTCCATCTCAAAATAAATAAATAAATAAAATAAAAGCACTTAGAACAGTGTCTGTCACACAGCAGGAACTATTTAAGTGTTATGTTTAAAAAGTGGCAAGAGGCCGGGCATGGTGACTCATGTCTGTAATCCCAGCACATTGGGAGGCTAAGGTGGGTGGATCACCTGAGGTCAGGAGCTCAAGATCAGCCTGGTCAACATGGTGAAACCCTGCCTCTACTAAAAATACCAAAAAAAAAAAAAAAAAAAAAAAAAAAATTAGCCAGGCATGATGGCGCATATCTGTAATCCCAGCTACTCAGGAGGCTGAGGCAGAAGAATCATCCAAACCAGAAGGCAGAGGTTGCAGTGAGCTGAGATCATGCCACTGCACTCCAGCCTGGGTGACAGAGCCAGACTCTGGTCTTCCAAAAAAATAAAGGTGGCATGATCAAATCTCCGGGCTGGAGACCTCAGTTGGTTCCGTGATTCACCCAGTGTCCTAAGGAGGTCTTCCGTTGGCTCTGTTCTGCACTTACCCTCTCAGCATACTGGCATGAGGAGGTTGGAAGATGCCTGGACAGCTTTCTCCACCAGCACTAGGCAGGGACCTCTTCTCTACGCTGCGTCTTGGCCATGTGCATGCCCAGGGCCACGGCCAAGACAGAACCAACAATGGAGAGCTCCACCCAGGGCTTGGACCAGAAATGGGCATCCCTCAATTCAAGCCCCGCAGGTCCTTTCCAGGCTCCATGTCTGTACTGTCACCAAATGTTGCACCTCAACCTGTCCATCATGAGTACCGTGCACCAAGCCAGGGTTACAGAACACAAGGAAAAGCTATACTTGAGAAAGGTAGGAAGAGGTTTGCTGCAAATCACTGATATGGGGCAGATGGATTCACACAGGAGAAAAGGTATACAAGTTTACTTCATATGTATGAAACTGCTCACACAGGGTTGACAAGAATTGCATGCCAGGTTCTGGATGGAAATATAGGTATTTATAAGCATTAATATAATAAAATAGATTACATAATATGTTATATAATATCATTAATTAAATATAAGCATTAATCAGGCTGCACTTTGGCCCACTTCCTTGCTGCTAAAAGTCACTAGATACTGAAGATTTGTATCCTCTCTGTTCCTCTAGACGGGATCTCTGATGTTAGAATCAATCATAAGGCTTTTGTTTAAGGATTACTTAAGATGTTTTTTAGACCCCTAATTCTAACCAATTTGAAGACCCCCACAGAGGAAGAGGATCAGTATGAGCGAATAGCTGCTTCATCTCCCTGTCCCATGATATCACTCTACACTCTTCTACCAACTGAAGACCTCCACACTGGCCCACTCCAAAACCCTTAACAACCCTAGCTCCAAATTCCTCCTGGAGATGGGTTTGAGTTTTTCTCCCATCTCCTTGTTCAGTGACTCTGTGATTAAACCTCTTTCTCTGCTCCAACCGGGTGTCTTGGTATATTGACTTGCTGTGGGCATTGGGCAACAAACCTATTATGGTTATATGTATACAAGGGAGCCTTCAGAATGAAGACCCAGCTTCCCAATGAGATACAAAAGCTTTGATACCATCTTGAGGCTACAGAAAAAAAAACGGAGGCTTGGATCTTTGTACAGCAGGTTATGGGAGTGAGGAGAAGGAGAACTCTGTTGAGGGGCAATAAATGATTACTAGGGAAAATGATAGGATGGACACTAGAAATTAACTTGTAAATAGTTTTCATTGCAATAATAAATGAGTCTGAAAGACAGGCGTTATCTTGTGAAAGGGTCTGTTCATGTGTGGTTACATTCTTGGTCTTCCAAAGAGGGAAAGAAAATGATTGTTCTGCTTGGTAAGACCGATCTCAGGCAGATAAAGGAAATTCTTTGGTAGAGATGGAGGAGTGATGGGGGAAGGTCGGAAGATCAAAGAGACCTTGAGGATTTTTCAGTGTGGCATGTCAGTGGGCCATATTGTGGGGTGTTGGTTTCTGAGCCCCACCATAGAGAAACTAGCAGGTGGCAGGAAGAAGGAAGGATCACGTAAGAGGAAACCAAACACACAAGGAAAAAAGTAAAAAGCTGAAGTAAGTATAAGGAAACTTTTTTTGTCTCTCTATTTTTGGCCAAGTGAAAAAAACAAACACAAGAGAATAAACCCAGCGACTAGAATCAGACACAGCCAGTGGAGGGAGGGAACAAAGGCGAGCTGCAGAACTGCAAATCCATGCTAATTAGCTCACCCTTCCTCCTGTGCTGGGCTGCACCCAGGGCCCGAGAGCCATTTGTACCATGGCCTAATAATGATTTCATTTCACAGACTTCCTCCCACTTTTTTTTTTTTTCTTACAAAGTCCATCACAATTCTGTTTCGGGAAGTAGAAACAGCATCTATCTTTAGACAAGTTAAATGCCAAAAGAACTCAGATAAGCATATCTGAGAAGTAAAGAATAGTTGGTGTGACCAGGACAAATCTCAAATCACAAATATTCGAAATTCTTCTTTGTGCCTTGGAGAGAGAAGTGCCTTTGTTTGCTGAATTGGCTCACAGAACCACTTGGCCTTTGTCCTGTTGTGTAGGACACAGGACGGGGAGCAGAAGCCAAAGGGAGGCAAAATATTTGTCAAGTGCCTACTATGATATCAGGCATTCTGCAAGATGTTAGAAATGCCTCTGCCCTCTGGATGCTAACACTTTTTAAAAAACATTTTTAAAATTGTGGTAAAAATACCCACAAGATAAAATTTGCCATCTTAACCACTTTTAAGTCTACTGTGCCTTTGTGTTAAGAGTGTACACATTGTTGGACCAGCAATCTCCGAAATTTTCCATCTTGCAAAACTGAAGGTTTGTACCCATTAAACAACTCTCATTTCTCCCTCCTCCCCCAGCTTCTGGCAACCACCATTCTACTTTCTGTTCCTAAGAATTGACCATTCTAGATACCTCACATGAGTGTAATCACACTCATAAATTAGTCTCCTAAATAAGTCTGAAAGACAGGCATTATCTTGTGAAAGGCTCTGTTCATCTGTGGTTACATTCTTGGTCTTCCGGAGAGGGGAAGAAAATGATTGTTCTCCTTGGTAAGACTGATCCCAGACAGATAAAGGAGCTTCAATTTCTTTGGTAGAGATGGGGAGTGAGGGGGAAGGTCGGAAGGTCAGAGAGATCTTGAGGTATTTGTCTTGTTGTGACTGGCTTATTTCACTCAGCATCATGTTCTCAAGGTTCATCCATGTTGTAGCCTGTGTCAGAATTTCCTTCCTTTTTAAGACCGAATAATAATCCATTGTATGCACATACCACATTTTATTTATCCACTGGAAACCACCTTTACAAAAATTATGACAGTGAAGGAAATCTAGCATAACTAACTACATCTTGCTTTTAACCTCACAGGCTAACTTGCTCATTCCAAGCTAATTATGGGAGGAATTTAGTTCATAGTTTAACTTCAAAACAAAGATGATGACACTTCCTGCCTGAACTCACCCCCTCTACTTGCTCGGGAACCAAAACCACTTTCATATAACGAACGTTAAGTCCATAAGGTTAGAATTGTGACGGGGTCTGAATACTGCTAAGATATACACATAATTAAACTCTAACCAGTCATTGTTTTATAACTTGCCTTTAAAAACTACTTACTACTCAGAAGTCATGTAGCGAATGGTAACGAGATTTATAACTTTCCCAATTGCCCCTATAGATAACATCATTATTGTAAAACCTAAGAATGGTATTTGAGATATTTTTCAGACCTTGTATTCCGTATGGACCGACTGGCACCACCCAGACACGTAACCTGCACCCGAGAACTGACTCAGTGCAAGAAAACACCTTGAAGCCCCTATGATTTCATCCCAGCCCAACCAATCAGCATTCCCCGTTCCCTAACCCCTGCCTGCCAAACTATCCTCGAAAAACCCTAGTCCTCACATTCCTGGGGAGGCGGATTTGAGAATTATCTCCTGTCCTTCCACGTGGCTGGCCCCGCACTTATTAAACTCTTTGCTGCAAAACCTGCTTTTTTCATTGGCTTTTCTGGGCAGCGGGCAAGAAGGACCCGGCTGGGCGATTACACATTCATCTGTCATTGGACACTTAGGTTGCTTCCACCTCTTGGCTATTGTGCACAATGCTGCAATAAACACAGGGGTACAAGTGTTTCTTCAAACTAACACTCTTTCAAGGAGCCTATCCCATCGTATTTTGTTTTGTTTTGTTTTTTGAGACAGAGTTTCACTCTTGTCGTCCAGGCTGGAGTGCCACGGCGCGATCTCGGCTCACTGCAACATCTGCCTCTCGGGTTCAAGCAGCTCGCCTGCCTCAGCCTCCCGAGTAGTTGGGATTACAGATGCCCACCACCACACCCGGTTAATTTTTGTATTTTTAGTAGAGACAAGGTTTTGCCATGTTGGCCAGGCTGGTCTTGAACTCCTGACCTCAGGTGATCCGACTGCCTCAGCCTCCCAAAGTGCTGGGATTACAGACGCGAGCCACTGTGCCCAAGCTATCCCATCATATTTGGGTGATTTATTTGCCCATCAGTTGGCTCAGCTAGATTTTTAGTTGCACAGGGATCTGTTTTATTTATCTTTGTGTCCCCACTTCCTGTACAGTGTGAGCACGTGAGCACTCAATACATATTTGTATTTGTTGAACAAAATAATTTATTTTTACACGTCTTAGTCGCTACTGTTGCAGCTGGCTGTTTTACATATTTTAATAAATAAGTTTTACAATTTTAATGAATGCTATTTTGATTATATTTACATATTAAGCTAGTTTATATAAAGGGATTCATATAAAAAATATCTAAATCTCAATAAAAATTCACTTTCTAGATGAAATGCCATTGACAGTTCCTTCCCATTTATTTTGCTTAAAATCACCTATTGTGGCTCTTATTCCTGTCTTTTTAGCCTCTCATTTTCTCAAGTCATGGTACTGCATAGATCCTGAGGGCACTCAATAGGGGGTCTCCTCAGTTCATGGGACCTCTTGTTGAATAAAGCCAGGTACGGGCCCAGAGTTTGGTTTGCTCAGCTGAAAATCTTTGTTTGAGTTATTTCCTGTGAAGAGCCACAGGATGAAAAAGGCACAGCCCTATCATTGGAGGAACTCACAGTCCTGTGGCTGTCTGGCTAGGAAGAGGCCTCAGTTTTTTCGGGTACAGAAAATAGTATTTACCTCCATTCCCCATTCCCCAGGTGACAAACACAGACACAAATATAGTGTTTACCAAGCACAAGGACCTGAAAGATACTGTAGAAATTCTGAGTAGCTTTGTGTTTGGTGATAATTACTGCATGAAGTATCGGCAGTAGTGGAAGCTAGTTCTGTAATCCTTTATAAAATAGACATTGGAATTATGATTTCTGGTCAAGGTAGCATTGTTGAACCTTTGAGGCACTCGCTCAGCTCTAAGCACAAAGCAATGATTACTAAAATATAAAAGAGAAAAATTAAAAGACACAGTTTTCTCCAAATATAAACTTTCTTTTTTTTTCTTTTGAGACACTCACTCTGTTGCCTAGGCTCGAGTGCAGTGGCGCGATCTTGGCTCACTGCAACCTCCGCCTCCCAATTTCAAGCGATTCTCCTGCCTCAGCCTCCCGAGTAGCTGGGATAACAGAAGTATGTCACCACGCCGGGCCGATTTTTTGTATTTTTAGTAGAGTTGGAGTTTCACCATGTTGGCTGGGCTAGGCTTGAACACCTGACCTCAGGTGATCTGCCTGCCTCAGCCTCCCAAAGTGCTGGGATTACAGGTGTGAGCCACTGCACCCGGCCCAAATATAAACTTTTCTTTGGACCAGAAATGCAAAGCAATAAATGGGGTTAAAAACATGGGCCGGTTGAGTTCCAGGTCTGAAAGGAGGCAGAGGATGCTAGAATGGGGCTTCTAGACCCCTTAAAGGGGACTAAAAGTGACCTGCACAGAGTCAGGGTAGTGGGTGGTAAGCTGGGTTCACTGCTTGAATCTATGGGCTAGACTGAGAGCCCCTATCCCAGCCAAACAAACTGGCTTGTTAGAGAGGCTAAATAAGCTGACCACATGTGGTAATAGGCTTTACATGAAGGAATGATAGGGCAGGAAGAAAGGACACAAGACAGGAAATTGGACCAAGCAACTACAGGCCTCCATGACTGAATCCATGGTATCTCCATCACCACAGTAGAGAAAAAGAAAAGACTAACTCTCCTTCTTTGGATAATGTAATCACTTATGAAGAATATCAAACAGACTGTCTGAAAATAAAATCAGAATTAAAAAGACAACTCAGGCTGGGCTCAGTGGCTCACATTTGTAATCCTAGAACTTTGGAAGGCTGAGGTGGGAGGATTGCTTGAGCCCAGGAGTTAAAGACCAGCCTGGGCAAGATGGCAAGACTCCCAGATAATCTAAAAATTAGCAGGGTGTGGTGATGTTTGTCTGTAGTCCCAGCTATTCAGGAGGCTGAAACAGAAGGATCCCTTGAGCCAGAAATTTGAGGCTGCAGTGAGTTATTTTGGTGCAATTGCATTCTAGCCTGGGCAATAGCCTGAGATCCTAATCTCTAAAAAAACAACAATTGTTTGGGCATGGTGGCTCATGCCTGTAATCCCAGCACTTTGGGAGGCTGAGGTGTGTGGATCACTTATGGTTAGGAGTTCGTGACCAGTCTGACTAACATGATGAAACCCCATCTCTACTAAAAAAACACAAAAATTAGCTGGGTGTGGTGGTGCATTCCTGTAATCCCAGCTACTTGAGGGGGGCTGAGGCAGGAGAATCGCTTGAACCCAGGAGGCGGAGGTTGCAGTGAGTTGAGATCATGTCACTGCACTCCAGCCGGGACAACAAAGCAAAACTCTGTCTTGTATGTTGATTGGTATAAGATCAACATACAAAATTCCACTGTAACCCGACATCTCAGTATTTATCACATACAACATTTACTAGCAAACAAAAGATACCACACTTAATAGCAATATAGTGTCTAGGAATAAATGTAACATGTATATTTGTATATAAAATATTCTTATGGAAAACATTGGAGAAGATTTGAATAAATGTAAACATATGCCTTATTCATGAGTTAGAATATTCATTATCATAAAGATGTCAGTTCTCCCAAAGTTAATATTTAATTTTTAAATATTTAATATTTAATTTCAATGCAAACCCAATTTAAAAAATCCCAACCTGATTATGGAACATGGCACAGTGATTACAAAGTCCAGGTAGAAAACTAAAGAGTCAAAAATTACATGCCTTTGGTAGAAAGTAACAATATACAACTTAAAGTGGCTTAAGCAATAAGAGGTTTATTATTTCAGATTACAGGCTGTCTAGTGATAGGTGACCCCAATATTGGTTACTTCAACAGCACAGCAGCATCATGGGGACCTGGGACCTTTTCATCTTTCTGTTTAGCTAATCTCTGTTTGCTGGTTTCCAGCTTGTCCCCTCAGAGTGACAAGATGGCTGCCACAGTACCAGCCATCACATTTTTCTCCAACTTTGTACAAACACAGGAAGGGCAAGTCTTTTTCTCATGTACCTTTTTCAGTGTGAGGAAAACTTACCCACCCCATCCCAACCCCACTCTAGCACAATTCCACTTGGGTATCATTGCCAAGACATGCAACACAAGCCCATGCCCAAACCAATACTAATGGAATGGGATTACTATGACAGGCTTAGACTATGCACTGTGGCAGAGGGCCCATGAATACTTGAAAATAATTGAGGTTAGAAAGGAGAAAGAGGGCTGGGCTCAGTGGCTCATGCCTGTAATCCTAGCACTTTGGGAGGCTGAGGCAGGTGGACCACCTGAGGTCAGGAGTTCAAGACCAGCCTGACCAACATGGTGACACCCCATCTCAACGAAAAATACAAACATTGGCTGGGTGTGGTGGTGGACACCTGTAATCCCAGCTACTTGGGAGGCTGGGGCAGGAGAATCACTTGAACCCAGGAGGCGGAGGTTGCAGTGAGCCAAGATCATGCCACTGCACTCCAGCCTGGGCAACAAGAGCGAAACTCCGTCTGAAAAAAAAAAAAAAAAAAAAAGAAAGAAAGAAAAGAAAAGAAAAGAAAGGAGAAAGAAATAATATTTGTTGGTCAGATAACCAACCATAATAGCCAAGGCAATTTTGAAAATGAATAAATCAAGGGGTTTGCCCTACAAAGTATGAAAATTTAAAACCAGAAGTCGCATAGCAATTCAGTCATGAAAAGATGAACTATTTAATAAATATGTGTTGGAATAATTATATACATATTTCCTATTTCACGTCACAATAAGTTTAAGTTGGTTTAAAGACCTAAACACGAACAGTAAAACTTTATATTTTCAGAAAAAAATACAAGAGATTATGTTTACACCCTTGGGGTAGGGAAGAACTTATTAAATAGAGCATAAAGGTATAAAACATGAAGGAAAATATGGATACATTTTACTACTTTAAAAAAGAGATCATCAACAAAAAGAAAGCTCAGACTGAGAGGAGATACTTTGCTAGGCATAAAACCATCCAAGTATTAGTATTCAAAAATCACAAAGAACTCATACGAAGCAATAAACAACTATTTCATACCCATAAATTGGCAAAATTTTTAAATTCTGAAAATGCCAAAAATTAGCAAAATGTGGAGAAACAGAACTTTTGGAAAGCAAAATGGTACCAGATATTAATACAAATCCTAAGACCTGTAGTTCCTTCCTTAGGTAAATTGTCTAGATTCATGGTTTTCAACCAAGGGTGATTTTGCCCCCCAAGGGAATATTTGGTAATATTTGAAGATATTTTTGGCTGTTAGAGATGAGGAATGCTGCTCAACATCCTTCCTACAGCAAAGAATTATCTAGTCCAAAATGTCAATAATACAAGGTTGACAGACTCTGGCCTAGAAAAACTCACATGGTGTGCACCAGAAGACCGGTATTTAAATGTTAATTGCAGCATTGCTTGTTATAGCAAACACCACTGACAAACTAAAAACAACCTTCACATTCTTAAGGCAAGAGGAAGGATAAGTAACCTGTGTATATTCAAGCGAGAGAATAATGTACAACAATTACAAGTAATGGCTTAGTTCTTTGGGCTGCAATATAAATACATCTAAAAAATAATAATGAATAAAAAACATGGCAGAATATCATATACAGCATAATATAGTTTCCCTTTATACTTTACAAATGCAAAACAATACTCTGTATTGTTTATGAATATATATGTATAATATAAAAGTATAAAAGTATGCATGGGAATCACGCACACAATTATCTGCAACTTCCACATAATGGTTACTTTTGTGAAAAGAGGGAAGGAGAAGAGTAGAGAAATGAATGTGATCGGTGGTAGGTAAGGGGCCTCAAATGTATTGTAAGCCTTTTACAAACAAACCCTAAAGCAAGTAAGTCAAAATTAAGATCTGTTAAGGTAGGTGTTTTACACATAGATGTTTGTTAAACTATTTTTCATAATTTTCTGTTTGCCTGAAATATTTTATAATGAAGATGTTTTGAAATAGTTTAAGAACTGCATTTGCAAGAATGAATATTTCTTATGTGTCTAAGGAGCAGAGAGTTGCTGCAAGGAGCCTGTTTCTAGAAGACACAGCGCCACTCCAAAAGAAGTTAGAGAAGGGAAAAGTGACCTATAGGTAAAGAAGAGTCTATTCATAGAAACACCCTCTCCCAGGGATTCCTGGTAGGAAGAGAATTGGCTTTCCTGCTGTGTGAGTGATTGGTAGGCTAAGCCTCTGTCCATGGTCCTATCCTTCTGCCTCAAAACAGCCTTCAAGGAAGGAATTTAGAGGAAGGTTCAAGTTTGCCTTGGAGGAAAGCACTGAAGTGTCCTGGATAGAGCTGAGAAATTGAGAGAAGAGGAAACATTTTGGATACAGTATTGGGAAAGAAGTTTCTATTCTCTGCAGTAGGAGCCAGCAGCAGAAAGGATCCTGCGGGACAGCCATTCTGTGTAGTGATGAACAGCTTCAATTGGTGGAGAGACCTCCACTTGCACTGAGGCCTGCTTGGGAATAACGATACTGTCTTCTCTCTGGCATTTCATATTTTCAACAGAGGCCTTCCCATTTCTAATGCTTTTCATCATTTCTCTCCAACACTCCTGTAAGACCAGTCAATAATCATCTTTGCTTTTACAGAGATGAGGAGACACTAGCAAAGCTTCTCCAAAGACTTGGAGTCTTTCTATTAACCAATATTTTGACCTAAGCCACTGGGGATACATAAACAGTGAAAGTAACTCAACTGAGAAGGATCTTTTATGAGCCTCCTAGAGTAATCGCCCATCTTTTAAAAAGAAACAACATTTCTTGAGATCCCAGGAGGTGTCTGGCACTACACAAAGTGATATGAGCATGAGAGTGCAGAACATAATGTTTGGGAACATAGTGTTCCTCTGGGGACTAAAAAATTAATGCAGATTCAAAACTGTTAAAAAAAAAAAAAAAACAAGGGTTGGTTGTAATAAATTACAGGAAGACAAAGTGAAAAGTGTAGGGGCAAAAACCCCAAGCATCACGGGAAACTAGGGAGCACAAAAGCAGAATATGATGAGCCAATTAACCTTAGGACAGTACAGACTCTCAGTGAAGGCAGAATACAAGAGACTTGGCCTGTGAAGGCAATTTTGCAGACTCAGTTACTTGTACACATAGACAATCAATAGATGTTTCTGATGGCCCACTGGCAAATATATATATATATTTGCTTGCAGTAAATGAAGCCCAAGCCACCCTGCATATAATAAAGTATTTAGGAAGAAAATAAGTGGGTTGGCAAACTTTTAATGTACATAACTGGAGACCTAGTTCTGGAAAGCAGCTCTAATGGAAATAGGAGCAATTGGGTTTATAGATGCTGATTTTTATCAGCAACCAGAAAGTGTGCTAAAAGCTCCATTTGGCCTACTTATAGTTCCCCGGGTAAGTTAGTGGGGAAATTTCACTAGATTATGTGTTATATATCAGGAGAGGAAATACAGCAGTACACGAACACTGTGTCACACAGGTAAGATGGTATCCTCATAGAAGGTATCTTCATGGAGATCACTTCATAGAAATGTGTACTCTAGTCTAGGACAGTGTTGCCCCACCATGGTGATGGAAGGTACTTGGTAACATGGGAACCTGCCTGTTCCTCAGACTGAGCTTTCCCCACCACCCCAGGATACTGTATTTCCTATTTTAACAACTTCAACCCTGCTAACCTATCAATAATAGGGAAGTCAGACTTATATGTTGATGGTCAGCTTCTAATTTGGTCTCCCTCCTGGTCACCTCAACTTCATTCACTTTTATGCTTAACGCTCCCCTCCCCACTTTCCCTCCTCCTCCTTTCCCCCTCCCCTCTTCTCCCCTCCCCCTCCTCTCCTTTTCCCTCCCCTCTCCCTCCCCTCCCTTCCTCTTTCTCTCTATCTTTCTCTCTTTCTTTTTCTGAGACAGGGTCTCACTCTATCTCCCAGGCTGGAGTGCAGTGGCACAAACACAGCTCACAGCAGCCTTGACCTCTTAGGCTCAGGTCATCCTCCCACCTCAGCCTCCCAAGTAGCTAGGACTACAGGTGTTCACCACCATGCCCAGCTAATTTTTTGTATGTTTTTTTTTTTTTTTGGAGACAGAGTCTCACTCTGTCGCCCAGGCTGGAGTGCAATGGCACAATCTCAGCTCCTGGCAACTTCTGCCTCCCAGGTTCAAGCCATTCTCCTGCCTCAGCCTCCCGAGTAGCTGGGACTACAGGTGCACGCTGCCATGCCTGGCTAATTTTTTGTATTTTTTAGTAGAGATGGGGTTTCATGGTGTTGCCCAGGCTGGTTTCAAACTCCTGAGCTCAGGCAATCCACCCTCCTCGGGCTCCCAAAGTGCTGGGATTATAGGCGTGAGCCACCATGCCCAGCCAATGCTTCATGTTTTCTAGTACTATAGTCTTATGCTAAGATTTAAAAGGTCTAGAAAATTTTATTCCATTGGAGAAAGGAAGGAATTAGGCAATCACTTCCACATGAATATCTAACAGGCATCTCAAACACAACATGGTTATAAGAGTACTCCTGATTCTTTCCCTTAACCTTCTTATATCAAATAACAAGATTTAAACAAATAGTTTTACTTCTTTTCATAAACAAGATGTTTGGCAATAGATGATTTCTGGTGCTGACCCAGCTGCTCATCTATACTACCCAGGAATCAGGTAAATTTTTTTTTCTACTTTATCATACTTAATGTATTGGTCTTTAATCTTCATGTCTTTTGTCTTACAGTGAGATGATGGCTGCCATAGTTCCAGCTATTGCGATGGTATTCCAGACAGCCACATCTATCCCCAGAGGCTTTCACTTAGGGCTTATTAGCCAGAAATAAGTCACCCCTAACTGCAAAGGAGATGAGGGAATTGAGTATCTAACAAAAGGGCAAGAGATTATTATGACTGAATGACAGCAATCATAATTCATCACTTGAAGCTGGACATACTGTCATCCTAAACAAAGTCAGGGTTGTGTTAGCAAGGAAGAAGAAAGGAACAGCTAATCAGGAGGGAGTTATCAGGGTCTTCCACACTTCTTGTTTCCAGCCCACCTGTCTCACTAAATGGCATCACCATCCACCCAGTGCCTGAGCTGATAACAGAGGACATATCTTTGGTTCCTTTTTCTTATATCTTACATACAAACCATCAGAAAGTCCCATTGACTCTGCCTTCCACACACACCCTGTACACCCAACGCTCCTCATCTTTGCTGCTAGTATCCTAGACCAAGTTGCCATTGTTGGCCTGAATTCCTGCAATTGCTTCCTAATCATCTCTGGACTTCCACCCTTGCTCTCTACAATTCATTGACCAAACAGAAAATCACTTCCTTGCTTAAAACCTTCTGAGAGCTTCCCATCTCACTTAAAATCCAAATTCCTTACCATGGCCAGCCATGCCTAAATGATCTAGGTCCTGTCCACTTGTCCAACTTCATCTCATATCACTTTTGCATTTGCCACTGAGTTCCAGCCACCTAGGCCCTCTCTCTCTTCCTCAAACTCAAATTTCTTGCCATCTTGAGGATGTTGGAACCAGCTGTTCTCTCCATGTAGAGTGCTCTTCATTCTGATCTTTTCATGACCAGGTCCTCCCTGTCATTGAGATCGCTCTTCAAATGTCACCACTTCAGACAGGTCTTCCCCTGCCACCCAGTCTAAAATAGCCACCTTGTCACCTACCACTTCACTCTATTGTATTGCTCTGCATTGCTATCACTGTCTAAACTTTCATAGTCTAACACATCATATTTATCTCTTTATGTATCATGTAATGAAATGTGTTTCCTCATTTTCCAACTCCCCTACACTAGAATATAAGCTCCATGAGAGCTGGGACCTCATCTGTTGTGTTCGCTGTTGTATTCCTAGCACCCAGATGAAGGCACATGGTAGGTTCTCATCAAAGATTTCTGAATGATTGAATAAATGAAGGGAAAGATTTTTAAGTAGAAGTATTAAGAATAAAAATAATATCTGTAACATATTAGCAGCACCTTTGAGTTATTATTATTAATATTTTTCAAGACAGGGTCTCGCTCTGTCACCGAGGCTGGAGCGCAGTGGTGCCCTCTCAGCTCACTGCAGCCTTGACGAACCTCCCAGGCTCAGGCAATCCCCCTGCCTCAGTCTCCCAAGTAGCTGTGACCACAGGCATGCACCGCCACACCCAGCTATTGTTTATATTTTTTTGTAGAGACAGAGTTTTGCTGTGTTGCCCAGGCTGGTCTCAAACTCCTGGGCTCAAACGATCTGCTAGCCTCGGCCTCCCAAAATGTTGGGATTACAGGCGTGAGCCTCCATGCCTGTAATTCTTTATAGAGCAAAATTTCTTTGCTAGTTAAAGAACATACAATGTGTTGTGCTTTAAGACATCATAATGAATAAGCAACATTAACATCTTTTACCCTACCTCTTTCCTCCTGTGTCCTCCTTTCCGAAGGTAAACACACCACTTATACCCCAATTGTATCACTCTTTCAGCGCAGGTATCAAATGACTTATTTCTCTTTGCCCAGTAATGTGGTAACATTTTCTCCCTCTTTTCCAAAGGTCTGGGACAACTGAAAAGAAACATCTGGGGACTGTCCTCCCTCCCTCCATTTTTGGCCAGGATTTTAAGAAGGGGGGAACCTAAATATTCTGGGAAGATGTGAGAAATATTTAGCCTCTGGAACATTTTGCCTTTTTCTTAGCTTTTTCATATTTTTATATATGTTCTTTCCAAAGGCTAAAACCATCTCTACTCCCTTGACTGGAATTTTAGATTTTTCATCAGGCTGTTCTCCAGGTAAAAAGACAAAACCAGAAAAATTAATAGATCCTCTTCCTTTCTATGATCCTCTCAGCCTTTTCCAGACCTTTCCAATCCCAAGGTAACCCTCTGCAGGCCCAGGCTTCTGGATCAGTGGTTAGCTGGGCCCATGGACTCGGCCTGTGTTCTAGACTTTAGTACATCTGGAAGGTGATGGTACATTGAAACCATGCAGCAAAAACTTGGGAAGTTTGAATCCGTAGCAAGGGCTCAGCATGCTAGTGATGCTGATCCGCATGCTCCAAAATGCCTGTTCGGCAACATCCTCAAGTCCTGCCCATAAATAACACACACAGGCCAGGCACGGTGGCTCACGCCTGTAATCCCAACACTTTGGGAGTCCGAGGTGGGTGGATCACTTGAGGCCAGGAGTTTGAGACCAGCCTGGCCAACATGGCGAAACCCTCTCTCTACTAAAAACACAAAAATTAGCAGGGTGTGGTGGCACACAACTGTAATCCCAGCTACTTGGGAGGCTGAGGAACAAGAATTGCTTGAACTGGGGTGGTGGAGGCTGCAAATCACACCACTGCACTCCAGCCCGGGTGACACAATGAGTGAGACTCTGTCTCAAAAATAAATAAATAAAAATAAATAACACCTGGCTGACATGGTGAAACCCCGTCCCTACTAAAAAAATACAAAACAAAACAAAACAAAACAAAAAACTAGCCGGGCGAGGTGGCGGGCGCCTGTGGTCCCAGCTACTCGGGAGGCTGAGGCAGGAGAATGGCATAAACCCGGGAGGCGGAACTTGCAGTGAGCCAAGATCCGGTCACTGCACTCCAGCCTGGCTGACAGAGCGAGACTCCATCTCAAAAATAAATAAATAAAAATAAAATAAATAAATAAATAAATAAATAAATAAATAAATAACACACATAGAATCCCTTCGGTTTTGAACTTCTAGACTTGCCTATAGAAAACAAAAATATTGGCCAGGTGTGGTGGCTCACGTCTGTAATCCCAGCACTTTGGGAGGCCGAGGCAGGCAAATCATGAGGTCAGGAGATGGAGACCATCCTGGCTAACACGGTGAAACCCCGTCTCTACTAAAAATACACAAAATTAGCCACGTGTGGTGGCGGGCACCTGTAGTCCCAGCTACTCGGGAGGCTGAGGCAGGAGAATGGCATGAACACAGGAGGCGGAGGTTGCAGTGAGCCAAGATTGCGCCACTGCACTCCAGCCTGGGCGACAGAGTGAGACTCCTTCTCAAAAAACAAAAAAAAGAAGAAGAAAACAAATGTATTCCCATCTTCATATATCTTCAGTGAATACGTTAAAAATGGGTGTAAATGCCTCTTCTGTATTCACCAAAACCTTAGCCTCTGTCCGCCACCTGCCACCACCATCTCCTCCACCACACACACCCACACCTAGCTCCAAGCCTCAACAGTACTACTCAGACATCCACAGACCCTTAGAAACATATGTCTCAAATCAGCCTTGGAAGCATTTTAAATCATGCATTAATAAAAAAAAAATATGGGGGTGAGTGCCTCCCAAAATATATATAGTAAGGCTGGGCGTGGGGGCTCATGCCCGTAATCCCAGCACTTTGGGAGGCCAAGGTGGGAAGATTGCTTGAGGGCAGGACTTTGAGACCAGCCTGGAAAACATAGCAAGACCCCATCTCTACAAAAAATAAACAAAATTAGCCAGCCGTGGTGGTGCACACCTGTAGTCCTAACTACTCTGGAGGCTGAAGCAAGAAGACTGCTTGAGCCCAGGAGTTTGAGGCTGCAGTGAGCTATGATCTTGACACTGCACTCCAGGCTGAGCAACAGAGTGAGGGCCTGTCTCTAAAATAATAATAATACACATATAGACAGGTATATTAAAAATAAACATTATATCTTTGAAAATACAAAAAAAGGGAAGGAAATACAAAATTAAATTTTTTGGTTTAATACTACTACTCGTCTGTTTCTAGATTGTATCTCAGGTTAACTGGGTAACTATTTCCTTATGGTAAGCAGAGTTCTTAAGATAGCTGCCCAAGATTTCCCATCCCCTGGTTATTTTGTGAAACAATAATCTAGGTACAGCTGCAATAGGATTTTGCAGATCTAATTTAAGTTCCAAATTAGTTTACTTTAAAATATGGAGATTATCCCAGTGGGCCTGGCCCAAACCAGTGAGTCCTTTAAAAAAATAGTTTTTCGAGTGGTGGCTCAGGCCTGTAATCCTAGCACTTTGGGAGGCTGAGGCGGGCGGATCACCTGAGATCAGGAGTTCGAGACCAGCCTGGCCAACATGGCGAAACCCTGTCTCAACTAAAAATACAAACATTAGCTGGGCATAGTGGTGCCCACCTGTAGTCCCAGCTACTCAAGAGGCTGAGGCAGGAGAATTGCTTGAACTCAGGAGGCGGAGGTTGCAGTGAGCCAAGATCACACCACTGCATTCCAGCCTGGGCGACATAGCAAGACTCTGTTTCAGGGGGGGAAAAAAGTTTTTTTCAGCTGGAAGCAGAAGAGGAAAGTCAAAGAGATTCCAGAGGTGAGAAACATTCAAGAGTGATTGCTGGCTTTGAAGGTGAAGATGGGGGAAAACGCATGAGAAGGAGAATGTGTGAGGCCTCCAGGAGTAGCCAATGGCTCCTGGTTGACAGCGGGAAAGATAAAAAAGACAGCCACAAGGAACTCGGTTCCTCCAGCGATCTGAATGGGCTTGGATGCGGAGTCTTCCTCCGAGCCCCCAGGTAAGAGTCTAGCCTGATGGACACTTTGATTTCTGCCTTACTGGGACCCTAAGCAGAGAAACTAGCCAAGTCCACGTGGACTTCTGACCTAGAGAACTGCAAAACCTACGGAATAAGTGAAATGTTGTTCCAACTCCCTAAATGTGAGGTAATTTGTTACACAACAGCAGAAAACTAATACATCCCTTCAGTTTTCGTATCACTAAATAAAAGTAATAACGTCTGACTCTGCCCAAGAAGTGCTCGGAAAACAAATATTAATAAGATTTAATTAATATGTTTTAATTTTAACAGAAAAGAAATGTGTTAAATTATTTCCCAATGTTGTGATTTTTAAATTAATTAGAATACTATTGAGGTTCAATCCAGGGCAATTAGACTGTTAAATCCCAGTTAGGTTTGTTTTCTCCGATTCATTGCAGTTGCAGGGCAGGGCTAACTTTAGAAGCCTCATCATAAAGCTTTAGAGCATGGAATTGTTGTTGCAGAGGGACATTATTTAACTTGCAGCTTTTTCTTTTTCTTTCCTTTTTTTTTTTTTTTTTTTTTTGTTTTGAGACTGAGTCTTGCTCTGTCACCCAGGCTGGAGTGCAGTGGCACAATCTTGGCTCACTGTAACCTTCTCCTCCCAGATTCAAGCAATTCTCCTGCCTCAGCCTCCAAAGTAGCTAGGATTACAGGTGCCCACCACCACGCCTGGCTAATTTTTGTATTTTTAATAGAGACAGGGTTTCACCATGTTGGCCAGGCTGGTCTCAAACTCCTGACCTTGTGGTCTGCCTGCCTTGGCCTCCCAAAGTGCTGGGATTACAGGCGTGAGCCACTGCACCCGGCCTAACTTGCAGCTTTTTCAAGTCACAAAACAACGTATTGCATTTTGTTGATGTTCTATTGGATACTATATCTAAGTGTCAAATATAAGGATTTTTTTTTTTCTTAGAGATATTTCCCTTTCTAAAAAAACTTGACCTTCAACTTGGGAATACCTGTTGAAATTTGGCAAGCTATTCCTGATCTTGAGAAAATTATGAAAAGAAGAAGCAAAAGATGATCATACCTATTTTATAAAATTGATCACTGAAATCAAAGAAAACCCCAAAGCTGGGCAAGAATCTGACTACATAATCATTCCCCAGGTAGACCAAGATTCAATGGTGCTGAGCCTGCTAACCCAGACTTATCCTACTGAGAATAGGTAACCAGGAGTACTCCGATGAACATCAGCTCAGGCCAGAACTAGTTTAAACAAGGTGGTCCGGGGAAGAGATTGTATACAGAGTGAGAACATTCCAATTTAGGAAGCAGACTTTATATACAGGATGAGGAGATGCAAGAAGTATAGCTTGGTAGTTAAAGCTGTATTGGTCCTAGGTAAGTGACTTAAATTCCCCGAGCCTCAGTTCTCTCATGTCTAAATCAAGATAGTTTTTCAGTGTCCTTCGCACAGGACCCAGGACATGGAGCCATCAATAAATGAGGGCTGTGTTAGGATCTAGCAACTCATCCTTCAGCCCTTGACCCGGAATCCCAGATAATCCCTATTTTAATGGATGCTAATAGCTCTGCTGGCTGGACCCAAGCATCATGTTCAAAGCAAAAGACTGCAGGCCAGTGTTCAGGCTAGAAGTCTAAAGCAAGTGCTCCCTTAGGACAGGGAGAGACAGAGAGGATGGGAAAGGCTATGAGAAACCGACTCCCCGGGCAGGAGCGGGGCACTTACTGGATTCACAGAAGGAAGGACCTACAGACAAATATTCACCAATAAAAATCTCTTTCTAAAAGAATCCCATTTTCTGGCCCAATCAGTTGACGATGACTTGGCCACTGAAGATCATATTTTTCCAACATGGTCCATGTTCTTGGCTTTCCTAAGTCATTAATTATGACCATGTTTTCCCAAATGTGGAAATTCCCCTTGCGCAGAGGCAGCCGCTGCTGGCCAACCCTCCTTTCCTGAGAAGTCACTGCAGCACAAAAATATTTTTGTTTTCCCCAATTGCCCACAGGGAAAATTTCCTCACTCTTTTTTTCCCCTCCTCCCTTAAAATCCTCTGGCAATTTCCAGGAATCTAAGCAAACCAGAATTACTTAGATCACGAAGGGCCTTTTAGATGTTCTACTTCTAACATGACAAAAAAGAATCTGAAATTTAAATTCAATTATTATTAAACCAATCCCAAGAGTTCCTTTTAATAAATGAAGGCAATGCCACTGAAATCGAAAAACTCCCATTCCTGCCTAAAAATACGGCTCTCGGACTTGGGAGTTTAAATTATAAACAGTGGTAGCCAAAGTGATTAGTGTTATATCTGAATCAAATAACATTATGTGAAACGTGCTTCATACCTTCACACATGGTAAAGCTCTCTACAAATGTAGGCATTTGGCACCAATGTGGGCACGATATACAACACAGATGATTATTCAAATTGTAAATTTGTATTCAAATTTGTTAGATGAATTACCCCAGTTACCTTGTTCATCTTATGGGTTTATCAAGGTGCCTTGTACAGGGCTTATGACAGTGGAGGACTCTAGGAGATATTTTATTCTTTTCAGAACATTCATCAAGAAGCATTTCTGTGCCAGAAACTAAATTTAGTTAGTGGGGAAGCGGTGGTAGAGCGATGAATCAGGCTGGGTCTCTGCCCTCAAGGTCTTTAAAATCTAGTAAAAAAAGCATGATCTCCACACGAGCACAGTGATTTTAGCCAGGGACAATCTCTCCCCTCCCCTCCACCATGGGGACATTTGGCAATGTCTGGAGACATTTGTGATGATAAAAACTGGAAGTGGAGGTACTACTGGCATCTAATAGAAAGAGGTAAGTGCTGCTGTTGAACATCCTATAATGCCCGGGACAGTCCCCCAGAACAAAGAATGACCTGGTCTAAAATGTCAGTGCCGGGCAGCCGTGGTGGCTCAGGCTTGTTGTTCTGGTGCATAAGGAGGTGAGGCTATGCATTTGAGGACAGCCTGGGCCACACAGAAGCCTCTAATCTATACAACAACAACAACAATTAAAAAGTTTGGCAGGGCACAGTGGCTCACGCCTGTAATCCCAGCATATTGAGAGGCTGAGGCGGGTGGATCACAAGGTCAGGAGATCAAGACCATCCTGGCCAACATGGTGAAACCCCCGCCTCTACTAAAATACAAAAAATTAGCCGGGCATGGTGAATCACTTGAACCTGGGAGGCAAAGGATGCAGTGAGCTGAGATCACGCCACTGTTCTCCAGCCTGGTGACAGAGCAAGAAGACATCAAAAAAAAAAAAAAGTCAATAGTGTCAAGGTGGAGAAACCCTGAACAAGCTATATTAGCTAGAGCAAAACACTGATTGATTAACTAATTGGTTGATTAGTGTTGTTCCACATGGCAAATGACTTTCACCCAAAGACTCTAGTCATTTTGAATTTGTGTCTGTAACCTATTAAAAGTGTTAAGTATCTTTTGAATACGTGAGTACATTTAGACGGGTGCTGAATAAAGCATAAGATAAAGTGTCACCAGGCAAAATAAATGATAATTTAGAGTGAATTGTTAACCCAAGAGGACAAAAATTTTCTAGCTTGATGCCAAGCATATAGTAACTGCTCAGTGAACATGAACTGAACATATTCAGATAACTTCGCAACACTCATTTGTCAGAAGCTAAAAGAAGAGTCATATCATTAAAGCACTCCTCGTAGTCATACAGTGGTAGCCAAAATGATTAGTGTTGTATCAATCAAATAGCATTATGTGAAATGTGCTTTATACGTAGTAAATCTCTATACAAATGCAGGCATTTGGTACCAAAGTAGATACAGTATACAAGACAGATGATGATTCTAATTGTAAAAATGTGTTAGATGAATTACCCAGTTACCTTATTCATCTTACGAGTTTACCAACGTGCCTAGAAGTAGTAGCCTTCTTCCTGGAAATTCTTCACTATAGACTGCTAAGAATTGCATATCGTACCATGAAGAGATACAATCATGTAGTTTTATATTATAGCATCCAAAATTTTCACTAACTCAAGTTGGTGCTTCCTCAGTATGCCTTAGTGAATGCTAATGAAGTGTGAAGTTTCAAACATTAAAAAATTGAGGTGGGGCTGGGTGCGGTGGCTCATGCCCGTAATCCCAGCACTTTTGGAGGCCGAGGCGGGTGGACCACCTGAGGTCAGGAAATCAAGACCAGCCTGGTCAACATGGTGGAACCCTGTTTCTACTAAAAATACAAAAATTAGCCAGGTGTGGTGGTGGGCGCCTATAATCCCAGCTGCTCAGGAGGCTGAGGCATGAGAATAGCTTAAATTCGGGAGGCGAAGGTTGCAGTGAGCTGAGATGGCACCACTGTACGTCAGCCTGGGCAACAGAGCAAGACTCTGCCTCAAAAAAAAGAAAAAAGAAAAAAGAGGTGGTCACCTCATGAATTTAGGGAAGGAGGAAGTAGTGTTTTGGAAGTAGGGCCTTAAATCCTTTACATACAACGTGGCTTCTCTTAAATACAGTAACAGTAAAACAAAGTAGCAGTGGCACTGGCTTTAATCTATTGCTAGATACACATAAGCATCAATAGTAAGAGAATGGTTAAGTGCCACTCTTAGTTAAGGATCAATTAAAAGTAAAATTCTCTCTTTAAATTAGAACATGTCAGTGGAAAAATATGACTTAATTTACTAAAATTATTTGCACTTTAGTTTTTCAGGAAAAATGGTCATGTAGTCCAATGTGCTAATACTTTGAGATAAACAGAGCTATTGCATGGAAAATCTGTACTTTTGATTAAGTAATTATCTTCAATTTTGATATAATGGTTACCAAGGAAATATTGGCTTTCTTCTTCCACCTATTTGACCCGTATTTTCTCAACGTAAGTTGGTGACTAAGTCAGGAAATGGCATCTAATTTTGTATTAGCATTAGTCAAATGCAAGTAGAAGGGGGAGCTACCATACACATTTTAAAAAGAACGAATAATCTGCCATTTGGATAATCAGTATTAACGTCTGTTGAACTTAACACAGGTAATGTTCTCGATTTTTGCAACATAAAGGACAAAAGTTTCTTTGAGTTTGAAAATTTCTACTTAAACTTTTTGCCCAAATATGAGTTCCACAGTGAAGTTTGTTTAGGAATGAAGAAGGGGAATTTTACTCTTTCCTTTTCATAAAGAAATAATTAAATACATAAAAATGACTCCACCTCAGTAAGAGAAGGAATCTCAGGGTAGGAGTTTCTTCATAAATAACTGGGGTTAAAAGTAACACATTAGGCCAGGTGCAGTGGCACACCCTGTAGTCCCAGCTACTCAGAAGACTGAGGCAGGAGGATGGCTCGAGCCCAGGAGGCAGAGATTGCAGAGCTGAGATGGTGCTACTGCACTCCAGCCTGGGCAGCAGAGCAGGACCTCATCTCAAAAAAAAAGCAACACATTTAAACAATTACAAGGCTGGGTGCAGTGGCTCACACCTATAATCCTAACACTTTGGGAGCCTGAGGCAGGCGAATCACTTGAGGTCAGGAGTTCCAGAGCAGCCTGGCCAAAAAGGCAAAGCCCTGTCTCTTCTAAAAATACAAAAAAATTTTAGCTGGGCATGGTGGTGCACACCTGTAGTCCCAGCTACTTGGGAGGCTGAGGCATGAGAATCACTTGAACCCTGGCAACAGAGGTTGCAGTGAGCTGAGATAGCATCACTATTCTCTAGTCTGGGTGATAGAGGGAGACTCCGTCTCAATTAAAAAAAAAAAAAATTAGCCCGGGCACGGTGGCTCAAGCCTGTAATCCCAGCACTTTGGGAGGCCAAGATGGGCGGATCACGAGGTCAGGAGATTGAGACCATCCTGGATAACACGGTGAAATCTCGTCTCTACTAAAAATTACAAAAAACTAGCCGGGCGTGGTGGCGGGCGCCTGCAGTCCCAGCTACTCGGGAGGCTGAGGCAGGAGAATGGCGTGAACCCGGGAGGCAGAGCTTGCAGTAAGCTGAGATCGGGCCACTGCACTCCAGCCTGGGCGACAGAGCTAAAATCCATCTCAAAAAAAAAAAAAAAAAAATTAAAAGACTCAGGAAAATATTTCATGTGCTCAGAAAAAGAGGTATAACTAGTAAAAATGGGCCTGGATGTGATATATAAAGGCCTTCGCAGTAGCATCCACCTTCACCTATAATGAAAATATATGCCCTTTTTTCTCCAAGGGAAGTGGGTATGGCTAAGTAAGAATAATATTCTTCAGTGAATATTGAAATAGAGTTTGGGTTGAAGAGGCCAAGAGTTCGACACCAGCCCAGGCAACATAATGAGAACCCATCTCTACAAAATATTTAAAATATTTAAAAATCATCTGGATTGGCATGCATCAGTAGTCCCAGCTACTTAGGAAGCAGGATTGCTTGAGCCCGGGAGTTGGAGGTTACAGTGAGCTAATGATTGTGCTACTGTACTCCAGTCTGGACAACATATTAAGACCCTGTCTCTCTTTTATTTTTAAATGTGAGTTCAATAGAAACTAGCAAATATCTTTATTTTCTTTCTTTTTCTTTTTCTTTTTTTTTTGGAGACAGAGTCTTGCTCTCTCACCCAGGCTGGAGTACAGTGGGGCGATCTCGGCTCACTGCAAGCTCGGCCTCCCAGGTTCACGCCATTCTCCTGCCTCAGCCTCCCGAGTAGCTGGGACTACAGGCATGTGCCACCATGCCCGGCTAATTTTTTGTATTTTTAGTAGAGACGAGGTTTCACTGTGTTAGCCAGGATGGTCTTGATCTCCTGACCTCGTGATCTGCCCACCTCAGCCTCCCAAAGTGCTAGGATTACAGGCGTGAGCCACCACGCTCGGCCTTTATTTTCTTTTATGTGTCAATGATCTAACCCTCAATTCAGCTATATCTAAAACATAAGATATGTTTCCTTGGGCAAATCCTGGACTCAAGGGATTCTCCTGCCTCAGCCTGTCAAAGTGCTGGGATTACAGGTGTGAACCACCCTGCCCAGCCTGAACTCACGTTCTTATCACTGGTTATGGACGGAGAATTCTAATTAATTCCCTTCCTCTCATAACTTTTCAAATAAAACAGACATATAAAAAAGTCAGTTTTGGAGTCTCTCACAATGAGACCATCAACAATAAGATCAGCCTTAGTTGCCAAAGAGTAAGTTGCTTCTTAAAATTCTAAGTTATCTCTCATTTCTACATCTAGAATGATACTCCCCTAACATTGGTGATGGTTATTTTTAGGTGATGGGACATAGGGTTGTTTCTTCATCTTTGTAATATTTTGTGTTGTTTGAATTTTTTTTATAATTCATGAAAATAATAGTCATTTTTAAAATCTCTCCATTCAATTTAGTTAGAAAAATTTATAGTTCATAGTCTTATACCTTCTCTATTAGCTAACTAGTTTTCAAAATTTGCTTTTAAAAAAATTCAACCCCACTTTCATCATTACAACTCATTTTAAAGGAATCTCCCATTTAGCCAGTGTGGAAAGAAAGGATATCTGACTGTTTTCACAGGACACACTACCTTTTAAATTTTTTCCTTTGTCTATTTTTGTTCTTTGTGTTGTCACATTTAGTTGTTTCAGAATCCTGCTGAACTTCCCAAAGCATTCCGAAGGAATACCATCACATGCAAAATTTAGGTAACTTGGGAACGCTTTGCTCAACTTTGCTTTTCTTTAAAAGAATTTTTTTTCCCATGACACAGCCTCAGGAGGTCCTGACGACATATGTCCTACTTTGCTCAATTTAGTGTTCGTACATGTTGGAATATAGTTTAAGACAAGGTTCCTAGGTAAGATAATCTCAAATTTTCTTTTGTGGCACAGGTGTCAGAGCAACAAAGCAGGATGAATTAGGAATAGACTTGGACAATACTGTGGTGTTGAGGCTTATACATTCTTTACACAGTTCTCCTTCTCAGGGTCTGGCCTTCATGGTGTGATGAACACCACAGACCAGTAAAATCTTCTAAGTGTCTTTCAGTCAATGATTCACTCTCACTGCATCCTGGATTCTGGCTCAATAACAGAAATTTAAAAATAGCTGGTTTTTAAAATTAGTCCGGTGTGGCGGTGTGTGCCTGTCGTTCCAGCTACTCAGGAGGCCAAGGTGGGAGGATGGCTTGAGCCTGGGAGGCAGAGGTTGCAGAGCTGAGATGGTGCCACTGTGCTCCAGCCTGAGCAATAGAGCCAGACATTGTCTTAAAAACAAAACAAAAGAAAACAAAATGGTGATTTTTAAAATGTTGACAGTATTTGATTAGAAATCATTCATACTTTTTTTTTTCTTCTTCTTTGGCATTGTGGTTTTAATGCTATTTGTACTCTATATAAAAGTGGGAAAATGAAAGAGAGTTTGTGTCATTGGAAAATTTCAAGGTCAGGCTGGATGGTTATCCAAGGTCAGGCTGGATGACTATCAGGCATGCTCTAGAAGAGAGAATCCACTTAAAGGAAACTTGACTAGGGAGACCTCTCAAGTTCATCTTTCAATCCTGTGCTCTTGGCCAGGTACAGTGGTTCATGCCTGTCATCCCAGCACTTTGGGAGGCTGAGGTGGGAGTTGCTTGAGCCCAGGAGTTGGAGACCAGCCTGGGCAACATAATGAGACTCTGTCTTTACCAAAAAAAAAAAAAATTTTTTTTGTTAATTAACTGGGCATGGTGGCACGCATTTGTAGTCCCAGTTATTCAGGGGGCTGAAGTGGGAGGATTGCTTGAGACCAAGAGGTCAAGGCTGCAGCAAGCCATGATTGTGCCACTGCACTTCAACCTGGGCAACAAAGCAAGACTTTGTCTCAAAAAAAAAAATCAATCCATCAATCAATCAAGCCTGTACTCTGAAGTTTACCCTCTAATCTTATGGTAGTAATGCACTATTTTGGAAGAATAGGAGTCTCTTCTGGCCATTTTCTTCACTTCGTCTTGATTCTGAAGCCTTTGTGTGTGTGCCAGCTCTGAGAATTAAACAGAAGTGGATGGGGCGTGTAGAAAAGTATTCCTAGGAGACTCGGAGCTGTCCAGCAGTTAAAGGAGTTGCACACAATGAGCTCCAGCTAATGAGACTTGTCTCGGCATTTGGAACAGGGTTTCAGCGAGGCCATTATTGACCAGGGAGAGGGGTGTGTATGTATATGTCTATATAGAAGTCTTTGCTTACCCAACCCATTCCCAGTGGGGATTTTTTTTTCCTGATTTACATGTTGCTTTTCTTTTAAAATGGGGGTTAATGGGCTTCTAAATTGTATAGAAAAAAGAGCAAGTAATAATGTACAGAGCGAGCTAGAAGGAGAAGAGTTGAAGAGGACAGCAGGCAAAAATAGGACTACTACACTGTACAAGCAGTCTTTCAGTTTGTTAATTGCAAGCTATTTAGCAAACACACACACATTCTATGCAAACATGCCGTATAAGTAGGTGCCACTCTATGACAGCTTCATTATTTACATTTTGCAGTCAGCAGTCATTTTAGCACACCATTTTGGGAAAATAAATGAAGGTGTTCTAGTATTAGCTTACAAAGCCTTCACAGCCTTTTTTGGTATAATAAATAAATAAGTAAATAAATAAATAAATAAAGTAGAGTTGGCCTAAAAAGGTTGTTCGGCCTTTTTTCCTTTGTGAGTGACAGATGGATTCGCTTTGACAAATACCCACTTGATTGACGTTCTGAAGAAAGATGTAAAAATCCTTAAGCTTATTTTTATATTCTTATAAATGGTTGGATACCTAGCTGTGTTTTCTTATATTGCCTTATAAGGAGGAACCCATGTTTCCACAGACATCCTAGATTTGAGAGGAGGAATGGAACATGGGGAAACATCTCATCCAGCTTCCATGTGCTATGCAATTCAGTAGTAAGCCAACTTTATAGGTAACACAACTGAATGTGGAGAGGCTAAGTGATAATTTTTCAATAACTTGAAAAATTACAAATTTAAAAATAAAAAATTTAATTAAAAAATTACATTTAAAGTTTCTAAAAGATGTACATATTCATGGTAGAAAATTTGGTAAATATAAAAATATACACAAAAAAAGAAAATTAAAATTATCCTGATGAAACTACTGGTTTTTGTTGTTGTTGTTGCTGTTTGAGACAGAGTCTAGCTCTGTCACCAGGCTGGAGTGCAGTGGTGCAATCTCGGCTCACTGCAACCTACACCTCCTAGGTTCAAGTGGTTCCCCTGCCTCAGCCTCCCGAGTAGCTGGGATTACAGGCACGCGCTGCCACGCCCAGCTAATTTTTGTATTTTTACTAGAGACAGGGTTTCACCATGTTGGCCAGGCTGGTCTCAATCTCCTGACCTCATGATCCGCCTGCCTCAGACTCCTAAAGTGCTGGGGTTACAGGCGTGAGCCACCGGGACCGGCCGAAACTACTGTTAACATAGTCTCCCAAACACATATGAAATATGTACGTGGTTACATACGTATGTGGCTACATGCATATTTCATGCTCAAAATACTGAGGAGGAAAAAAAGGCAAAGTAAAACAGTTGTTGGCCCATCTTTTCCAAATTGGGAATCACTGTCCACATTTTCCTTTTTTTCAGACGGAGTCTCGCTCTGTCACCCAGGTTGGAGTGCAGTGGTGTGATCTTGGCTCACTGCAACCTCCACCTCCCAGGTTCAAGCGATTCTCCTGCCTCAGCCTCCTGAGTAGCTGGGACTACAGGCACCTGCCACCATGCCTGGTTAGTTTTTGTATTTTTAGTAGAGATGGGGTTTCACCATGTTAGTCAGGCTGGTCTCAAACTCCTGACCTCAAGTGATCCACCCTCCTCAGTCTCCCAAAGTGCTGGGATTACAGCCATGAGCCACCGTGCCTAGTCCACTGTACACATATTTTAATCACCTTCTTCAATGCGTCTCCTCTTCTCCTGAGACCAATCTGACGATAAATTGTAAATGGGGTGCCATATCTCCTATTTGAAAAATAGCACCAGGTTTGTAGGTAATTCCTTACCTTTGTTTTCTTCAATAGAGACCCAGGAAATTGTAAAAGAAGTATGATAGTGCAAAACACCTTTGTTTTGTGAGATAACTTTGGAGGTGTTGATGTTGACAGCTGTAGTCAGTCACATGCTTACCAGAACAAAGATCCCTACAAAGGGAGAAGTTAACTTTAGCTTTGAAAATCCTTTTATCCTTCATGATTTGATGCCTTTAAATTTGTCACCTGAATGCGATATTAACATAATCGTCTGCATTTCAGCTAATGAATGCACCTGCTTCTAAGACTTTATTCTAGCAGTTTTAATGAGCTCTTCAAAAGAGTTTGCCTGGACTTAGTGCACGGCTAGAAAAATAGCAGCTGTAAGCAACTAACAACACATTCAGTATTTGAATCAAGCTCTGTGAAGCTGTTAAACTTGAGAAGGAGTATCTATCCATCTGTTTGTGATAAGGGAAATGAAAATTGAGATGTGGCTGTGGCATTTGGAAAAAGCACTAAAGTAACTGGGTCTGGCCAAAGAAGGTTATTCGCTGGCCGTATGTATGGATCTCAAGCATATGAATTTAATGTATTGATTTAAGCTAAAATCTAGTTTTCTTGTCTATCTAATAATGGTACCCATTTATAAGCTTGTCAGGATTAAATATCTCACCTGTTATATGCACTCATTAACATTAGATTTTATAATTATGATGCTTATTAAGAAGATGTGACTTTACAAAGGGCCACATATAGTATGAGTCCATTCATAGGAAATATCCTGAATAGGTAAATTCACAAAGTCAGAAAGTAGGTTGGTGGTTGCCAGGGGCTGCAGGGGGAAATTGGAAGCAATTGCTTAATGGACATGGGGTTTCCTCTGGGTATGAGTCAAACGTTTTGGAACCAGATACAAGTGGTGGTTGTACAATGTTGTAAATATACTAAATGTCTCTGAATTGTTCACTTTAAGATAGGCAATTGCCTGGGCACAGTGGCTCATGCCTATATTCCCAGCACTTTGAGAGGCTGAGGGGGACGGCAGGGAGAGGACTGTTTGAGCCCAGGAGTTCAAGACCAGCCTGGGCAACAAAATGAGACCCTATTTCTGGGGAAGAAAAAAAAAAAAAAAGCAAGAGAAAGAAACAACCTAAGTAATTTTATGTTATGTGAATTGCACCTCAATAATTTTGAAAAAGGGCCTGGTGCTGTGGTTCATGCTTGTAATCCCAGCATTTTGGGAGGCTGAGGTGGAAGGTTTGCTTGAGCCCAGGAGTTTGTCACTACCCTGAACAACATAAAGAAACCACATCTGTACAAAAATTTAAAAATTTTTAAAATTAGCTGGGCATCATGGGCAGGTGGTGGGGGTTGGGGAGTTGAGGCTGCTGTGAGCCATGATGGTGCCACGGAATCTCAGCCTGTCTCAAAAATAATAATTTTTAGCCGGGCGCGGTGGTTCACGCCTATAATCCCAGCACTTTGGGAGGCTGAGGCGGGCGGATCGCGAGGTCAGGAATTCAAGACCAGCCTGGCCAACATGGTGAAACCTCGTCTCTACTAAAATACAAAAATACAAAAATTAGCCAGGTGTGGTGGTGCGCACCTACCTGGCCCTTTTTCAAAATTATTGAGGTGAAATTCACATGACATAAAATTACCTAGATTATTTCTTTTTCTAGCTTTTTTTTTTCCCCAGAAAAAAAAAGTCCCAGCTACTCCAGGAGGCTGAGGCAGAAGAATCGCTTGAATCCGGGAGGCGGAGGTTGCAGTGAGCTGAGATCACACCACTGCACTCCAGCCTGGGCAACAGAGTGAGATTCCATCTTAAATAATAATAATAATAATAATAATAATTTTTAAAAATGTGACTTTGGATTTAGTAAATTCCATTTGATTGGCTATAGGTTGTAAGACGGTTCCTAAATAAATAATTGCTCATCAAGACATATAGTAAGAAAAAAAAAAAAACTGATCTCCTTACATAAGTAATCAGGAAGACTGTTTCCTTGCTGAATCATACCTTGACTCCACAGTGAAGATTTTTGCAAGGGAAAACATTAACCAATCTCTGGAGGTCCAAATCTCTAAACAATTCTGTAAGCCATTTAAATTTTGTAACTATTATATGGAAGTTAGCATATTAGAATACGTATTTACTTCCAATATATATTTTAATACTTTTTATTATATAGTCAAATTAATTCCATGCTTGTTACACTGATTTCAACATCACATTTTCATAATATCCCTCCTTTTCTTCATATGCTCCTGTGTGTACTTTGGGTAGTAGTAACAACCCATCCAAAACTCAAGTGAATGGAAGACAAAAAACACAGGACAAATGTTGCTTTAAAAACATACACAGGAGGTTGGGCGCAGTGGCTCACGTCTGTAATCCCAGCACTTTGGGAGGCCAAGGCAGGTGGATCATGAAGTTAGGAGTTCGAGACCAGCCCGGCCAACCTGGTGAAACCCTGTCTCTACTAAAAGTACAAAAATTAGCGTGGTGTGGTGGTGGGTGCCCATAATCCCAGCTACTCGGGAGGCTGAGGCAGGAGAATTGTTTGAAGCCCGGAGGTGGAGGTTGCAGTGAGCCAAGATCGCGCCATTGCTCTCCAGCCTGGGTGACAGGGCGAGACTCCATCTCAAAACAAAGGACAAAATATATATATATGTATATATATACACAAACACACACATACAGCAGGCCAGGCACGGTGGCTCACACCTGCAATCTTAGCACTTTGGCAGGCCGAGGAGGGCAGATTGCCTGAGCTTAGGAGTTCGAGACCACCTTGGGAAACATGGTGAAAACCCATCTCTACTACAATACAAAAAAAAAAAAAAAAAAAAAAAGTCAGGCATGGTGGCAGCTGCCTGTAGTCCCGGCTGCTTGGGAGACTGAGGCACGAGAATTGCTCGAATCTGGGAGACAGAAGTTGCAGTGAGCCGAGATTGTACCACTGCACTCCAGCCTGGGCGGTAGAGCGAGACTCCATCTCAAAAAAGAAAAAGAAAAAGAAAGAAGAAAAGAAAATATATACAGCAGATACATTACAGACCAATTGGAGGTAACATCCTGTAATGAAGATGCCACAAATTTTTATCTTTCTCTCTCCTTGTAAAATTGGTAACATGAAGGCAAGATAACTTAAGTAAATGGAAAATTCTTCAATTTCCTTTTTATTTTATCTCAATAAAAGTGAGGCAGCTATTCTAGCAAGGGTGGAAGTAATTTATTCTCTGGACTCCTTCTCTCCTTCACATCATCCTGACCAACAGTTTTCCCTCAGTATTTGGAGCTGGTTCATTGGTGTTTCACTCATACGCCACAACACTGGAGAATCACTCAGAAATCAGGACCAGCTTAGGAATCTTCGCCAGCTTGATGCACGAGTTTCTCTGGAAAGGCATTGATTTCTAGAAGCCCCCAATTTGAATCTGCTGGAGTAAGCAGCCTTCTGGCAACTGCTCGCATTCCCACATCTCAAGAGATCCACTTTATCCAGACTTGCGTGGAGCAGCTCTCCAGAAGACATCCAGTTCTACTTTTAGACCTTAGCTTTGTAACCTGAGCAAACAACCCCACGGGGGCTCACCTCCAGCCGCCCTTAGGCAGTGTTTTGCTACCCAAGGCGAGCTGACCTTACACTGATGAAGACCTGCTGTCTATGGCCTAGCTAGTCACAGCGTGGTCCTCAGAAAGGCAGCATCAGCGTCACCTGGGGGCACAGAGTCTCAGTCCTCACTCCAGGGCTATTGAATCAGAATCTGTAGCTCAACAAGGTTCCCAGGTGATTTGTATGCATTTTTAAGCTTAAATAGCAGTGGTCTAAAGGACCTGCCTGGGTTGCTTTTTCCAGCAGTAGGACTCACTATGTCCTGGTCTGAAGTTGTTAGCCATCCATTTCCCACTAGCAGTCTCTACACAGATTTCTCTGCAGTGCTCCAGGGCAAGCTATCTCTATTTTGGATGAATTCCCAACCAGTGGGTCTTATAGCAATCTGCATTTCTATTATTTGGGTGGTCACACAAGTAGATAGCACAGCCTCCCACTAGCCTAAACCATACCCATTCCCCTCCAACTCATTTTGTTCTCCTTATTCCCACAGCTGTAGTGTTACAATGATCATAAATTATTGTTAAAGAAGAAAATTACCAAAAGAAAAAAAAAATAGTCTCTATAAACCTGCATAGTTTAGAGCTAAAGAATATGTTAAAATTTTCCATCATGGAAATTTCCCAGCTACTGGGCTCTTTAGATTTTTTTTTTTTTTTTTCAGAGCTGCAAGCAAAGAATGGAAATTTCCAATTGCAGCATCGAGGGCTGCTGTTCTGCTGACTGTCTTGCTCAGCCGGGGTCATCTGCTTCTCTAAGACATCAAGGAATGCCAAGGTAGGTCTGAGAGAAAACATATACTTCCTCTGCAAGAAGGAAGGAGTGCCCTGGTGCTTTCTCCAACTTGTAATTAGGGGAGGGGCAGGAGAGGTGACATCCCCCGCTCCATCCACCTGGATGTGGATTTTGTTGTTACCACCTATCAGCGGCTTATCCTACTTGACATCTTTCCAGTGGCAGCTGGCTGGCAGGTTTTCCGTGTTTTAAGAAATCCTTAAGGTGGTGGGGGATCCAGAGAGAGGGAGGGAACCAACATTTTTGAGGTCTAGTCCTCTAAGCAACCCACCAGGTATTTTATATATGTTATGTCATTTAGCCTTGTCACACTTAGCCTTCATTACATTTAACCTTGTGACCCACCCAAGGTTAACTTCTGATTTTCTGCACTCAAATTTTGGAAGCATCATTTGTTCTTCCTAAGACAGCCCTATTGCCCCCAGCCCTCCTAGAAACCAGTTATCTTCAAGCATCCTGAAGGTTTTGTTTCCACCTCCTCAACAACATCAACAGCTCTGTTCCTTCTCATTATATCTAAGTTGAAAGATATTTCCATTCACAGCTGGTCCTGATGTCTGAGTCAACAGGCGTCTAATAGTTCCCTAAATTCCGTCGTGTACCTCCCCACTCACTACTGCTATTACTACAGAAGTATGGTGGCAGCTCCACGAAGTTTGAGTATAAAGGCATTGGCGTCTTGCAAACAAAGCTAAGGACCCTGACTGGCTCTGGGCCAGAAAGAACATTCTCATACCTAGGCTGGGTGGGTTTGTCTGGGTGGTTTGGGAGTTTTGCTTTTTTTGTTTGTTTTTTAATATAAAAGACCTTTAGGGGGATTCTGAAATACTGTAAGAAGCAAGAGCTATCTATGTTTACTCTCTTCTTACAGACAGCCGTATCATACCAGGAAAAGAATTGCTAAGGAGGTCTTCTGACCTCACTGTTGCTATTTATATATAACATCATTTATTGAGACAAGTTTGGTAATAGTGAAGATTTTCTAGCAATAAATTTTTAAAAAATCATTACATGGCTAGTGAGTTAAAAAAATTCTCCCATATCTGTCATTTCAATCACATCCATATCTATAGATAGTGATATGATCTTTGAATACAGTGACCAATTTTACCACCACCCAATGATGAAAGTGGAAGCAAACGGGAATCAGTCAGGATACTGTAGGTCTGTTTAGGCTTTAGTCTCAAAAGCTGATGTTTAGTTGAGTTATTGCTTACATCTGTGACAATGGTTTTCCGTATCCGTTTAACCCATTACAACTCAGTCTGATTCCCTGGTGAAATTCATCAGGTGGTATTTGAATATGAGTCTGGGTCTCATGTGATATGCACACATTTCCAACAGGCTTCTTTCCACCCCTCCTCTGTATCTGTCATTAGCCAGAAGACAGTGGTCCTCTGAGTTGAAGACACTGATGATTCATATCTGTGGGTGGGGCCGAATAGACTGATGTATGATGACTCGTTCCTTCCACTTCAGACCACAGAGATGACTTTTAAAATTCTGTGGTTGGAATACACGCTGTTTTAGATGATGATTGATTGATTGTGATTTCAAACATGGCCTCAATTCTGTCCCTCCTGTTTCCCTGCCCCTTGCAATGTGACTCTGCAGCTCCTCCCATCAAGAGCTGGAGTCTGTTTCCACATTCCTTGAGTCTGGGCCTGCCTTTTGGCTGGCTTTGGCCACTATAATGTAATTGAAATAATGGTGTTCCGATTCCAAGCCTAAGCCTCAAGTGTGTGCTTCGGCTCTCTCCTGAAACCTGCCACTGCTGTGTGAACAAGTCCAGGCTAGCCTGCTGGAGGATGAGACATCCTGTGGAGTCGAGGTGAGCCACTCCAGCTGAAGCCATTTTAGACCAGCCAGCTCCAAGCGAACACACGAGCTGATCACAAATGTGTGAGCAAGCCCGCTACAATCAGCTGGGCCCAGCCCAGATCAGCAGAACCTCTCAGCCAATTCACAGACTCAAGAAATAGTGACTGGTAGCTGTTGTATGCCATGCAATTTTAAGATGGTTTGTTATGAAGTAACAGGTAACTAATACAGATGACCAATTATCTCCCCCCCTGCACCCCCCACCCCGTGGCTAGGAAGCTCAGAGCCAAATTCCAAAGCCAATCGTAGAAACTATACTTATTTATTTATTCATGTTTATTGCATACTTTATGGGTGACATATGTACAATCTTCTCTCTCCTTAATGGTGAATTTTTAAAATTAGATAATCTATTGTTTACCACATTGACTCTAAACCAACTGAATACCTTGTTTTAAATATTTAGGTGGTTGTTATTTATCAGATTAGAAGAGATGAATCTAGAGTGAGGATTGGCAAACACTCACTTTCTTTCTCTTTGTTTTGAGCCACAGTCTCACTCTGTCACCCAGGCTGGGGTGCAGTGGTGCAATCTTGGCTCACTGCAACCTCCACCTTCTGGGTTCAAGAAATTTTCCTGCCTCAGCCTCCCAAGTAGCTGGGACTACAAGCATGCACCACCATGCCTGGCTACTTTTTTTGCATGTACTTTTAGTAGAGATGGGGTTTCGTCCTGTCGGCCAGGGTGGCCTCGAACTCCTGGACTCTGGTCTCGAAATCCTGGACTCAAGTGATCCCCCCACCTCAGCCTCCCAAAGTGCTGAGGTTACAGGCGTGAGCCACCACACCCAGCCTAGGACTGGCAAACACTTTCTGTAAAGGGCCAGCCAGAAAATATTTTAGGCTTTGCAGTCTGTATAGTCTCTGTCACAACTACCTAACTCTGCTGTTATAGCACTAAAGCAGCCATAGACAATCTGTATACAAATAAGCATGGCTGTATTCCAATGAAACTTAATTACAAAAACAGGTGGTGGATCAGATTTGGCCCTCAGGCCATAGTTTGCTGACCTCTGGTCTAGAGCAATATGTACTATGCAAAAACATCTTCACCTACACTACAGTCTCCTCAACTTTACTGTAATTTATCTCAGTTGTTTTGAAAAAAAAAAAAAAACAGACAAATGAAGTGAATTTACTTCCTCTAGCAGAGGACAAGAAGAGGCTGACCGTGCGGTAGGAAACTATACAGCATTTGTACCAGGGCAAGTATGACACTGAACAAATCCCCTGGCCACTTTGTCCATGACTGCTTATTTAGTTTAATGCTGAAGGCCAGACTAACACAAGCAATGTCTCATTTGTTTTGTTTCATCCCACAGCTTCTAATCTCAAATACTCATTTAACAAATGCATGCTGGATGTCACAATAAGGATGGCGCTCCAGTCCTCCTTGCCTACTCGGAGTTCCCTGAATGTATTGTGCTATTTCACGCCTCTCTAACTCTGCACACAATGTTCCTTCTGCCTGGAACACACTTAGCCCTCTTCTCTTACTGGCTGACGCCTACACGCTGATCAAAACTAAGCTCAATGATACTGCCTCTTGGAAGACTTCCCTGAGTGCACTTCTACCTCCTCACCCTCAACCTTCAGCCCGCACACTCAATCTCGGCATTTATTCTACTAAACTCATAATGAAGATAGCTAATGCTTACATGGTACCAGGCACTTACTATGGGCCAGGCACAGTTCTATCCTGTCATTTCATTGAAATTATTGGTATGCTTGCCTGTTTCCACAAGACAATGGTACATTCAGAAACATTTATTGAGTACTTTGTAACTGGTATGCTAGGCAAAGTAAATAAAACAGTAACTTACAGACCATAAGCCCACTGAGGGAACCTACTGCATGTTATTTGTCTTTACCTCTCAATACCTAGCAGTGTCCAGAGCAAAGGTTTTGTTTTAATTTTTTTTTTTTCAATCACTGCAGCCGTGATCTCCTGGTCTCAAGCAATCCTCCCACGTCGGCCTCCTGAGTAGCTGGGGCTACAGGCGTGTGCTACCATGCCCAGCTCATTTTTTAAATTATTTTTTATAGAGACAGTGTCTTGCTATGTTGCCCAGGCTGGTCTTGAACTCCTGGCCTCAAGCAATCTTCCCACTTCGGCCTCCCAAACTGCTGGGATTACTGGCATGAGCTACCCATACGTGGTCAGAACAGAGGTTTTTGTTTGTTTGTTTGTTTGTTTTTGAGACGGAGTCTCACTCTGTCACTCAGGCTGGAGTGCAGTGACATGATTTCGGCTCTCTGCAACCTCCACCTTCTGGGTTCAAGCGATTCGCTTGTCTCAGCCTCCTGATAGCTGGGATTACAGGCATGTGCTACCATGCCCAGTTAATTTTTGTTTTTTAGTAAAGACGGGGTTTCACTATGTTGGCCAGGATGGTCTCAATCTCTTGACTTTGTGATCTGCCCGCCTCGGCCTCCCAAAGTGCTGGGATTACAGGCGTGCACCACCACACCCGGCCCGCAGAAGTTTTAAATTAATATGAGATGAACAAATGAAAATGCCACTTATATGGTACAAAATATGTGCTAGGCCATGTTCTAAGCTCTTTACATCCCTAAGCCTCAAGACAACTTTATGGGGTAGCTGGTATAATTATCACCATTTCACACACGGGAATTGAAGGCATGGAGAATTTTTAGGTAATTTTCCTAAGGTCACAGAGCTAGTATGTGACAGCTGGTTCCAGAATCTATGCTCACAACCCCTGGATGAAATGAAAGCTTGGGTGACTCAGCATAAATCCATTTCTACTCCTGGGAGAGTCATTTTTTTTTTTTTTTTTCCGAGACGGAGTCTCGCTCTGTTGCCCAGGCTGGAGTGCAGTGGTGCGATCTCGACTCACTGCAACCTCCGCCTCCCAGGTTCAAGCGATTCTCCAACCTCAGCCTCCCGAGTAGCTGGGATTACAGGCATGTGCCACCATGTCTGGTTAAGTTTTTTTTTTTGTACTTTCAGTAGAGATGGGATTTCACCATGTTGGCCAGACTGGTCTCAAACTCCTGACCTCAGGTGATCCACTCACCTCGGCCTCCTAAAGTGCCGGGATTACGAGCGTGAGCCACCGTGCCCAGCCCCTAGGGAAAGTAATTTAAAAGATGCATCTTTGAGAACATAGATTGTCCAGTGGTACCAGTCACGTGCTTAAGCTTAGGAGTCAGAGAATTTGTTCACATCTGGTCTCAAGTGCGTGATATAAGTGAGTGATATTGGTAGTGGCATTGACAGTACCTGCAAGGTGCAGTCTTACATTTACAAAGCATTATGGTTGCATTCTGAACTCTGATCTGATTTCTTCCGTCACCCTGTCTTCTTCTCGGGTGGTATGCATCAATGCTCGGGCAACTCCAGCACAGTTTCTGCCAGCATGTCTCTGCCATGTTGACTCTTCCCTGATGGCAGGCAGGTTATACAGTAGATCCATCCGTGTTGGCCTGTTCCCTTGGACACATCGGCAAATTAGCATTTTGGAGAAGACTACACGGAAACATCCATAATACTGGTGAACCTGGCTGGGCGTGTGCATCTTTAAAAACGTATTGCTAGGTGGGCATGGTGGCTCATGCCTGTGATCCCAGCACTTTGGAGGCCAAGGCAGGCAGATCACCTGAGATCAGGAGTTCGAGACTAGCCTGGCCAACATGGTGAAACCCCGTCTTTACTAAAATTACAAAAAAAAAAAAAAATTAGCTGCATGTGGTGGCAGGCACCTGTAATCCCAGCTACTCGGGAGGCTGAGACAGGTGAATTGCTTGAACCCGGGAGGCGGAGGTTGTAGTAAACCGAGACCATGCCATTGCACTCCGGCCTGGGCAACAAGAACGAAACTCCATCTCACAAAAAAAAAAAAAAAAAAAAAAAAGCATCACTGCCAGTCATTTATAGAAGGCTTTGGAAGTTCCCATGGGGCCTTGCAAGCAACATGCCACTCAGCAGGGAAGATAAAGACAGGGAGAGACAGTGACTGGCCTGCAGCTGTCTCTAAGGACAGGCTTGCTCTGCTGAAAAAAACAAAGAACAGATATTTGGAATAGAATTTTGCATCTGAAACAAATATGGATTTGGATAATTTTAGGTTTGAGCATTAAGACATTAGAAAATAAAGCCAGGCACAGTGGTGCACACCTATAGTCCCTGCTACTAGGGGGGCGGAGTTGGGAGGATTGCTTGAGCCCAGGAGTTTGATGCTGTAATGCCCTGTGATCGTGCCTGTGAATAGCCACATAGTGTGACCCCGTCTCTAAAAAAAACCTAAAAAAAGAAAGAAAAGTGATCACAGAGTCCCTGCAGACACTTGAAGTCTATGGTCTGTCTGAGTAGAGAACAAATATGTCCATTCTCCCACCTCAAGGCAGCTTAAAAAAAAAAAAATGTAACCCTTCTTCTTTACTCCCTTTGCAAATTAGGTAACTAGGAGGAGGTGAACAGTCAATTTCCTCAGTGGCTTCCACTGATGGTTTAGAGGACCCAACGAGGTACCAGGGCCAGGACTGGTTCCTACAAGCTTCCTGTTCTCAGTCTGGGGCACAACAGAGGCTAAAAAGAATTCAAAGATTCAAGAATTGGCTCTTAGAAGCAACCATGTGTCACCATAGAGCTGGGCAAGATTGTGCTTGTTGACTTTTCTCCTAGTCAAGAATTAACCCTGAGACTTCTCTAGGAAGACATTGATTGCCTGGCTGGAAAACATTGATTGCCTGGCTGGAAAACTTCAGAAACATTGAGTTGACCACTATTCTCAGGCACCTGTACATACATTTTTCAGGGCATTGGGTAGAATTTACAGCATCTTATTTTCCAATTAAAATAATCTGTTACTGCATTTGTAGCCTGTTTCATATGGTTTAACATTTAATAATTCTCTGTTGCTTTTATTACGAAAACTTGCATTCTCTCATCTAGAGCAGAATCTCCCTGAGGGCAAGATTTATGCCTTCACTTCTTTGGACTCCTCCACAGGACCAAATGAAGGAGTACAATGGTGGGTGGTCATGAGGGAATGATTACAGGACATAGTATTTGGAGACCTGGGCAGTTCCAGTGCTCATCACCCCCCGTCAAGCTGAGTATAGGTCCTCAGAAAGCACTTAAGTCTCAGAGTTGCCATTTCCTCATTTTCAGATTGCCTCTCTTACCTTACCGGTTGTTGGGAGGATCAAATAAGATAATGTCTGTGAAAGTATTTTGTGAACCAAGATCTGCTAGCTACTGAAATGTAAGAAGTCATCAGAAGAGGCACTTAGGAAATATCTGATTGATTTTTAATGATAAGATATTGTCTTCCCCTTTCTCCTTTACGTTCAGCTCCTTTGAGGGTGTTATTTTGCAGGATTTCACTTTATATGAGTAGCAAAACCACTCCACGTCCGCCTGATACTGTGTGGTAGGTCCCCTAGTGCATTTCACCTCATAATTACCTTAAAATTTGACTGACATTTAAGCAAACCAACCAAAAAAGTCACAAGGTATGCCATGGTCACATTGATCACAGAGGATTTGTCAAGATCAATGCATGAGTACCCCACTGGCATTTCAGAGCCTTTCTTGTGCTGCTGCGTCAGCCCACTAAAATTATACCCTAGGCAAAGATTATGTATATTTCTGTACTCCAGCACATAGTTCATACATGAGAGAGTGGCAGATCATTGCTCTAAGCCCAGGCCAGTGAAAAAGAAAATTAAAATGTGGCAGTATAATGGGGAATTTCACAAAAAGGTGACACTATAAAACAGACTCTTTAAACGACTCATTTATTTGTAGTCTTTATTCTCTATTTGTTCTTAGCAAAGAAGACAATCTATAGTAACAGAATTCTATATGACTCATTATAGAAATCTTTCAAACATGGTTATTCCTTAAAATGCTTCTAGAAGATATAAGGTTTAGTCTCAGGGTTTCTTCTCACTCAACTGGAGGAAAAAATAGAGATGCTAAGGGATAAGCTAAGTTGTATATTCCAGAGATTTGTTTATATAAACTCCTGATTCCTCATCTAGTTCTTTGGGCCCAAATAACATGAAAGTAAAAATAACTAGACAGAGACAGCTTGGCTGCGGTAAGTATTGTCTTCTCTTACTGAAGCTTTTCAATTCCAGTATTTTCACACGCTATTCCTGAATGCTATGGGAACCTGTTTTTCCCCAAGTTCAATCATATAGTGTCAACTGCAGGACAGGCATCCAGGTTTGAAGCATTTTGTCAACATATTGAATCCAAACCAGTTTTGAACTCTATGAACTCTATTGATGAACATATTTATGATTTTTTTTTTTTTTTTTTTTTTTTTTTTTTGAGATGGAGTTTCGCTCTGTCGCCCAGGCTGGAGTGCAACGGTGCGATCTCGGCTCACTGCAGCCTCCCCCTCCCAGGTTCCAGCAATTCTTCTGCCTTAGTTTCCCGGGTAGCTGGGATTACATGCACGCACCACTACACCGGTTAATTTTTGTATTTCTAATAGGGATGGGGGCCGGGTGTGGTGGCTCATGCCTGTAATCCTAGCACTTTGGGAGGCCAAGGCAGGTGGATCACCTGAGGTCAGGAGTTCGAGACCAGCCTGATCAATATGGTGGAACCCCATCTCTACTAAAAATACAAAAATTAGCTGGGTGTGGTGGCTTGCACCTATAGTCCCAGCTACTCAGGAGGCTGAGACAGGAGAACTGCTTAAACCCAGGAGGTGGAGGGTGCAGTGAGCTGAGATTGTGCCACTGGACTCCAGACTGGGTGACAGAACGAGACTCCATCTCAAAAAAATAAAAAATAAAAATAAAAAAACCAAATAGAGATGAGGTTTCACCATGTTGGCCAGGCTGGTCTCAAACTCCTGCCTCAGCCTCTCGAGTTGCTGGGACTAAATGTGTGCGCCATCAAGTCCAGTTAATTTTTTTTCTTTTTGTTAGGGATGGAATCTCCCTATGTTGCCCAGGCTGGTCTCAAACTCCTGGCTTCACATGATCCTCCTGCCTTGGCCTCCCAAAATGCTGAGATTACAGGGGTGAGTCACTGTGCCTGGCCTGAAGCCTCATTTTTAATAGATGTTAGTAGCTAGTAACATTAAAGTCATACTAAATACCAATACATTTTAATGTTTAAACCTGATAACATGCTTATGCATATCTAGTTTTCTATAATAATTTTATTTTCATCAGATGCTTTTCTTTCTTACTCTCAAATCTCTCCCACTTCTTCTAGGGCTGATGTGAGGCCAAGACTCTTTCATAATCAATACTGGAGAGAAAATACCTAAGAGGAGGAGGAAGTGGTGGATTTAACATTAATTATTATCTTCCTATGACACCATGATCTCCTCCCTTTGCTCGAAAAGTTGCAGGAAAATAATGGTGATGGGAAGGGGAAAACATCCAACTGCAGAATTGATTATTTGTCCATTTACCCCCAAAATATATGGTGAGTGGCAGGCATGTAAGGGTGTCACTGTACTCTTGATATTGAGGGAGAGCATGAGGGGCAAATATTATAACACAAATGTTTCAAGATGGAGAGTTTCTTGTACATACTAAGTCATTTATTTATTATATATATAAATAAACATTTTTGTAGAGTACAAATAGCTTTCTGTATGGAATTATTCTAAGATTTATCAAAATGAATACCAGTTTGTAACCAAATCATTCCCATAAGGGATCTAAAATACTAATTTTAAGAAAGAAATAAATTAGAATGACATTGAGTAGAAGTTATACAGCTTTCTTTTTCTTTTTCTTTTTTTTTTTTTTTTTGAGACCAAGTCTCACTCTGTTGCCCAGGCTGGAGTGCAGTGGTACGATCTTAGCTCACTGCAACTTCCACCTCTCAGGGTCAAGTGATTCTCCTGCCTCAGTCTCCTGAGTAGCTGGGATTATAGGCACCCGCCACCACCCCCGGCTAATTTTTTGTATTTTTAGTAGAGATAGGGTTTCACCATGTTGGCCAGGCTGGGATTACAGGCATGAGCCACTGTGCCCGGCCTTATACAGCTTTCATAAAACATTTGTTTCTTCTTTTATATTGTTCCTCATGGTAAAAACAGCAACATTTCTATATAAATGGTAACATTTACACCATTTGCTTCATTTTAGGATTTGTGATTGCTCTTGGGAACACGCGTCCTGCTGTAGCATGAAGGGGAAGGTATAATTTGGAGCCAGACGAAAGAAAAAAGGTTTCTTTCAGAAGCAATATATTTATGTAAATGTAAGAATATCAGAAAAGGATTAATAATTTCACCAGGTAGTCTAGAGCTACATTTCATATGCAAGTTCTTCACAGAGCTATGACAAACTTTGTAGGACTCAAGTCTTCCATGGAAAAAAGGTCATAAAAAGTCTTTTGGCTGGGCGTGGTGGCTCATGCCTGTAATCCCAACACTTCAAGAGGCTGAGGGGGGAGGATTACTTGAGACCAGGAGTTCAAACTGCTGCGAGCTATGGTTGTGCCACTGTACTCCAGCCTGGATGACAGAGCAAGACCTTGTCTCTAAAACATAAAAAATAAATGTTAAAAATAATAGAACCAGCCAGGTGCGGTGGCTTACGCCTGTAATCCCAGCATTTTGGGAGGCCGAGGCGGGTGGATTACAAGGACAGGAGATCAAGACCATCCTGGCTACCACGGTGAAACCCCATCTCTACTAAAAATACAAAAAATTGGCTGGGCGTGGTGGCGGGCACCTGTAGTCCCAGCTACTCAGGAGGCTGAGGCAGGAGAATCGCTTGAACCCAGGAGGCAGAGGTTGCAGTGAGCCGAGATGGCACCACTGCACTCCAGCCTGGTGACAGAACAAGACTCCATCTCAAAACAACAACAAAATAATAATAATAATAATGTCTCTTTTAAAAACCAAATGCAATGGAGATAGCAAGCCACAAAGTGTATTACAGTATTAGTCATAATTATTTGCCTTATCACTCTTGATAGCTTATTTTGCATTCAGTAGAGTTAGAGAAGTGTATGGATGAATAGTGATCATAATTCTTCTCCACGTGGACTTTAGAATTTTAGGATAACAGCTGGCCTTCTTGCTTCAATAGGTAGACCCTGAAAGGAATCTGGGAAGTGCCGGCCACAGCAGCTCCATCAAGACAGGGCTCATTTCCAGCCCTGCTTCAGTGAGTAGCGAGATATTTGTTGCCATCTAAGTGTGATGTTGAAGGAAGTGAGGAAAATAATCTTCCTTAATTATTACATGGTGCCCATGACCTTATTTATTATTTCACTAGTAAAGAAATAAATTGTATTTCTTCTTCAACATATTCACAGTGAATCTCTGAGATACAGGAATATGCTTATTCAGTCAAGAAAGGTATTTATTTATATAAGAGAAGCAAGAGCTTCAGAAGAAAACTTTCTAGTTAACAGCAGAAGGAAATACCTTTTTTAAAACGATCAAGCCAGTAAGTCTAAGGAAAGGGGGGGGAAGGAAACAATAATGAAGTATAATACATAGTAAAAATAAAATGGAAAGAATAAAAAAAATCAGGTACCACTGAAAACGTAAATGAGTTGAATCTCTGTCAAAAGACAAACTTTTAGATTGGGCTAAAACAAAATTAAGCTATGTCTGAGGAATTCACGTCTAAGAAAGTGACTATGAAAGTTTGCAAATAAATGACTGGGCAGATATATGTCAGGCAACTCCAAAAGCAGGAGTGTTCAACCTGAGAATGCTGATTGCCAAAAATAACAACAAAAAAGGAAAAAAGCAAAACAAACAAAAGCAGGAGTGCCAATATGAACAAATTCAAGGCCAGAAGCATTAAACAGGAACAAGAGACTGGAACGATTGAACAGACTGTGGTGAAGATTGCTAGATGCTTATACAATGTCCATTCCTCTTCATCCTTGCTAACAAAACTTCAATTTAATTTGGAGCAGCAGTGTGTCCACATTTTTTTTTAAGTTAATTTTTCCATCTCCTTTTATAGTAAGGGGTAGACAATAAGTTGTAGGTGGCTCATGCCTATAATCTCAGCACTTTGGGAGGCCAAGGTGGGCAGATCACCTGAAGTCAGGAGTTTGAGACCAGCCTGGCCAATGTGGTGAAACCCTGTCTCTACTAAAAATAAAAATTTAAAAATTAAAAAAAAAATGGCTGGGCATGTGGCAGGTGCCTGTAAACCCAGCTACTCAGGAGGCTCAGGCAGGAGAATCGCTTGAACCCAGAAGGCAAAGGTTGCAATGAGCTGAGATAACGCCATTGCACTTCAGCCTGGGTGACAAGACTGAAACTCCATCTCAAAAAACAAAAAACAGTAAGTTGTAAGCAGAAGTTAATGGATGGGGCCTACTGAAATCTAACTCACCTGGATTACTCATTTTTACTCTTTTTCCTCCTTCCTGTCTGGAATATGTATGTGATGGCTAGAGCTGCAGGAGCCATCTTGCAACCATGACTTGAAATATGGGTGCCACACACTAAAGGTGACAGAGTAGGAAGACAGAAGCAGCTTGCATTCCAGATGACCACAGAGGTACTATTCCAGTCCTGGACTTCCTACCTCCAAACATCTTTTATATGAGACAAACACAGCTTCATGTACTTAAGCCACTACGATGTGGGTATCCTTCTTTATGCAGCCAGCCCAATTTCCTGTGATATGAATAGAAACATGACAAAGATACACGAGTTATCAGCTATTATGCACTAAAAAACAGTGCAAAATAAAAATCAAAAGACAAGGAGCATTTGATGAAATTATAACCGTAGTGGTAGATTTTAATACATCCCTTTCAGAATTTGATAGAACATGAAGTCGAAAACAAGCAAGAATATAGACAACTATAATGATATCATCAAAGGCTTATTATATACACATATATAAGAGTGTATGTGATTAGTAAACAGCATAAAAACCACATATATATCTTGCAAAAAGGGAATATGCAATCTTTTTTTTTTTGAGATGGAGTCTCGCTCTGTCACCCAGGCTGGAGTGCAGTGGCACAATCTTGGCTCACTGTAACCTCTGCCTCCCAGGTTCAAGCGATTCTTCTGCCTCAGCCTGCTGAGTAGCTGGGGCTACAGGCACGCGCCACCATGTCTGGCTTTTTTTTTTTTTTTTGTATTTTTAGATGGGGTTTTACTATTGGCCTGGCTGGTCTCAAACTCCTGACCTCGTGATCCGCCCTCCTTGGCCTCCCAACGTGCTGGGATGACAGGCATGAGCCACTGCGCCCGGCCCAATCTTTTTATATGTGTATGGAACATTTAAAAATCAATCACATATGTGACCATAAAAGATTGTGTAGGGTACACAAGAAAGATGTTGGAAACAGTCTGTTCTACAGCTTGCTGGCCAAGTGACCTTGTGCAAGTTATTTAACCTTTCTGGGCTTTGTTTCTTTGGAGAGTGGAGATCATAATAGCCAGAATTTTAATCTTTTATCATTATTACTGTCCCTCCCAGCCTAGCATTTTCCAGCCTGAGGTCCATTTACCTACATGAAGCTGCTAGTGCCACATGTCACTAGCTCTATGTAGAAGCCGTCGATGACTGTCACTGTTTCCCATTGGAGGGTCAACAGCAGGCTAGAAGGTTAGCTTTTCTCAAATGGGCCTCAACTGAACAGTGAACACAGGGTTGTCTACTACAGAATTCAAGAGCAGCAAAAGAATGTTAAATGGATGAATTGTTATTTGCAGGAAAAGAAACAGGCACCATGTTTCCAATTATTCTTCATTTCAGACAGCGACTCGCTGTTTCCATTGGCCGGCACAGTAGCTGAATGGGGAACACTATGGAGTAAACCTGCTGAAGAAGGATGAATGTGCGCCAGTGAATTTTTTTGACACAGTCCTAGCTTTATTTTTGCTTATTGCTGGCAAGTTAATGAGAAAGTCAATATAAAACAATTGACAAAAATTTTGTAAATAAGGCTTAAAAGACAAGAAATCTTTATAGCTCCCCAAAAGATAAACTTTTTGTACCAACAAGAGTCATTTGCAACATAAGACAGAACTTCCAAATTTAGCTGTTGGTTAAAAAAAGGAAAACAATAGTATAAATCTTTTTAAAAACCCACAAAATAAAATATTTTTATTGTCAAAAAAGCAAAATATTAAAGCACATGAAATATTTTAAAATACATAAAGAAAAGATAGATTTCCATAAATAAGTACTTCAATACATAAAAATATGTGAATCTGTTAAGAATACCATTAATTGCATATTTTAGGAAATTATTAGTTTGCATAAATTAAAAATATATAGGATATGTTACAAATTACAAATATTCAATGTTTTGATAAAATAAACTTTAATAAAAAATATTAACTTCAAAGTTTATCCCGGAACTTAGAGGGAAGGCAGAAATGAACTGAATATAGTAAGTTCCTCAATTCATTTTAGGTCACAAACCAGGGATAAAATAATCAATGTCAGTGGGGAGTAAATGGGGTATTTGTTCCTTTGCTTTTGGAGATCTGTAATAGCATCATCAGAGTAATATTTGTATTTTTTTTTTTTTTTTTGAGAGGGAGTCTCACTCTGTTGTCCAGGCTGGAGTGCAATGGCACGATCTCGGCTCACCGCAACCTCTGCCTCCCGGGTTCTAGTGATTCTACTGCCTCAGACTCCAGAGTAGCTGGGACCACAGGCATGTGCCACCACACCCAACTAAATTTTGTATTTTTAGTAGAGACGGGGTTTCACCATATTGGCCAGGCTGGTCTCAAACTCCTGACCTTGTGATCCACCTGCCTCTGCCTCCCAAAGTGCTAGGATTACAGGCATGAGCCACCGCGCCTGACCTGTTTGTATTTTTATATGTTTAATCTCAAACATGTTGACATACCAAAAGAGAAATGGGAGTTATTTGGGTGTCCAAAATCTTCCCTAACTCTCTAGATGTTCCTATTTTTTCTCAGCATTATTTTAGGGCATTAATTCTTTGACAATACCTACTCCTTCCTCTTTTTTTTTCTTTTTTTGAGACAGAGTCTTGCACTGTTGCCCAGGCTGGAGTGCAGTGGTGCGATCTCGGCTCACTGCAAGCTCTACCTCCTGGGTTCACACCATTCTCCTGCCTCAGCCTCCTGAGTAGCTGTGACTACAGGTGCCCGACACCATGCCCAGCTACTTTTTTGTACTTTTAGTAGAGATGGGGTTTCACAGTGTTAGCCAGGATAGTTACAAACTCCTGACCTCGTGATCCACCCGCCTCGTGATCGGCCTCCCAAAGTGCTGGGATTACAGGCATGAGCCACTGCGCCTGGCCTACTCCTTCCTCTTTTTAAAAAATGTTGTGTGATTACAAAATTGGCTCTCATCTTTCTGCTTAGAATCACCTAACTTCTGTACTCATAAATATTCTTTCCCTGTCTTTGCTTAAGCTATTGTCAATCACAGAAGCTCCATCTTTTCATATGTGGGAGAACATCAAAATCAGGAAGAAGTTTCTTCCACCTACTCTATCTGTCTGTCTGTCCATCTATCTGTATCTATCTATCTATCCATCCATTCTATCTATCTAGCTAGCTAGCTATCGTCTATCATCTATCTATCTATCTATCTATCTATCTATCTATCTATCTATCTATCTATCTATCTATCCATCCATCCATCCATCCATCCATCCACCCTATCCATCTATCCTTCTATCTATCTATCTATCTATCTATCTATCTATCTATCTATCCATCCATCCATTCATCCACCCACCCACCCACCCATCCATCCATCTGCCTATCTATGTATCCATCCACCCGCCCTATCTATCTATCTATCTATCTATCTATCTATCTATCTATCTACCAGTTATCAGGGAGGGAGACAACTGGGGAAGAGAGACAGAACAGACTTGTCCTGTCTGGATTGTACTGGAAACTTAGAGTCTGTACTTGCTGTTCTTCTGTAACTCTACTCAAGAGTGCAATATTGTCAGAATGAAATGAATTATTTTAATTCAACTTGGCAGGTAGCAGTAAATATTTACTGGTTTGAATTATCAATTCTCATCAAGATTGGTACTGAGAGCTATATGAAAACAATTAGAAGATTTTTCTTAAAGGATCATTTTTTATTCCAAAATTTGTGATTGTAAAATGTGTATGCGTCTGTTTAATCACGTCAGGCACAGGATCATCTTGTATTCCTGCCTTCTCCCAACACGTGGAGGTCAGATGCCTCGTGCTGCCCTCACCTCATGTCGGGAAGAGATACCACAAAGTAATTTTGTAGGATAAAGGAGGATTAAGAAGAGAAAACGGGTTCTGAAGAAAATGCAACACACGAAATCAGGAATCTCCCTTTCTCTGGAACTTTCAAAGCCTTTTAAAATCTTTTTTGTCCCCGTTATTTGTTTTCCCATCACCAGGCAAGAAAATTCAGTTTTTCCGATTAAGAGTGCCATCTGTGTCTCTGAAAAAGGACACATATTGTGGAATGAGAAGGAAATGGTGGAGTGAGGGATAAATGGGGATCAAAAGTCTTTAAGGTCTGGAGAAGCAAAGTAAAACCTGAAAACTCAATTCAATTGTCAGTTTCTTCCTCCAGTAGCACTTCTGGTGACAAGAAAATCTGTAGTAAATGAAGACTATGTTGTTTTGTTTTGTTTTATTTTGTTGTTTTGATTTGTTTTTTAAATTCAGCTCCTACAGGAGAACACTGTTTTTGTTTTTGTTTTTTAAGCTGCTCCTTGTGGAGCAGCACTGAGTCAGCTGAAAACTATGTTTCTGTGTGTGTTTTTTTGTTTATTTGTTTGAGATGGACTCTTGCTCTGTCACCCAGGTTGGAGTGCAATGGCACAATCTTGGCTCACTGCAACCTCCACCTCCTGGGTTCAAGCAATTCTCCTGCCTCAGCCTCCCAAGTAGCTGGGATTGCAGGCGTGCACCACCACACCCGGCTAATTTTTGTATTTTTAGTAGAAATGGGGTTTCACCATGTTGGCCAGGCTGGCCTCAAACTCCTGACCTCAGATGATCCGCCCACCTTGGCCTCCCAAAGTGCTGGGATTACAGGCGTGAGCCACCACGCCAGGCCAAGACTATGTTTTTATAAACTTAACCTGCATCATCATTCTAGGACTCTGATATGTCCCTCTTCCACTTGTTGGTCAATAAAAAAAATTCATCTCACTCATAATCCGATCATTTCACATGAGTCAGAATGCATGACTGAGTCAAGGTTCAACTAGCTATAGTATTTTTCCTCTCATTAGATTTAATATTTCCTCCAAGATGGGCTTGTAGGTCAGGTATTTCCTCACTCCCCGATAGCTACAGATTTTTGTTGTGTCTGTTGTATGAATGTGCATGTGTGTGTTTGTATATACAAAATATGATGTATATATAAGTATTTGAATAGTGTTACAAATGCAAATTTAAAGAAAATATTGATTTTTGTCAGTTCATTCAATGAAAGCACATATTCACTAATGCAAATCTCATGTTACAGAATCCACCTGATTTTCATTTTTTTAAATCAAGTAATTTTTACTCAACTTTTACAAATTTGACTCAGTCATTTCTCATATGCTGGGGATCAAAATCTCCCTACTACATTTAAGTCATTCATCATAGCTGTCAAACATTACACAAAGACTTACAGTGGAATGAATACTATGGATCAAGTAGAAGTGGTTGCTCCCCAATTGCTTCTGACAGCATTTCTATTTTCAGTGTTTCCTGAAATGCCCAACAACAGGTTTGTATACGTCAGAACCTTTCTTGCTGCAGTTACTATAGGAGACAGTACAATGGCTTTTCATGGTGTACAAGAAAGGTAGATTTCAATTTCTATTCTCTAACTTTGCTAGGTCTTCAGGTATGCTCATCAATAAATTCTTGTGTGAACAGATTAACGAACTCCAGATCAACTCTTCGAAGGCTCTTCATTGCTTTGGTGGAAGGTGAAAGGCTCACACTAGGTCTTGCGTTCACAGCTCTTCTCCACCTGGCCCCAATCTAACTGCTACTATGTCCCTTCTGTGCTGGTCCCACTGGTCTCCTCATTGTTTCCCAAAATACACCCTGGACATTTCCACCTTCAGGCATGTACTCAAGCTGTTCTTCTCAACTAAAATACCCTCTTTCTTTTGCTCTACAAACCCAAGTTCTATCTGTTCTTTGTCAATGTTGTATTTCTTAATTATACCAAATAATGCATAAGTATATCCTCATTAGAAAAATATTCAAACAGGCCAGGTGTGGTGGCTTATGCCTGTAATCCCAGCACTTTGGGAGGCCGAGTCAGGTGGATTACCTGAGGTCAGGAGTTCGAGATCAGCCTGGCCAATGTGGTGAAACCCTGTCTCCACTAAAAATACAAAAAAATTAGCCAGCCGTGGTGGCGGATGCCTGTAATCCCAGCTACTTGGGAGGCTGAGGCAGGAAATCACTTGAACCCGGGAGGGGGAGGTTGCAGTGAGCCAAGATTGCACCATTGCACTCCAGCCTTGGCTACAAAAGCAAAACTCGATCTAAATAAATAAATAAATAAATAAATAAAAAATATTTAAACAATATAGAAGTATATGTACAGTAAAAACTGAAAGTCCCTATTAATTCTAGCCCTTCCCTTCTCCCACCTGCCAACTGTATTGCCCTTCTTCCAATATGCTGCTTATCCTTCCGACCCTTTTTCACTGCATTTAATAAACCTATACAATTTTTTTTGCTTCGTTTTTAGGTAAGTGGGGTTACAGTATACACTCTGTCCTGTGGCTAGCTTTCTCCTCTTCAAGACCTATATTAAATTTCCCCCCTCTCCCCAGAAACCTCCCTCACCATTTCAGCATCCAATGACCTCCTCCCCATAACCCTGCCTTGGATTTCAAACACTTGGTATTCATGGTACACTATTGGCTTCTGATTCATCTCTTTATGATGTCGGGTTGTCTAACTTTTTTATGTGTGTCTTATCATTGACATGTAAAATCTTTGAGGGGAGGAATATTATCTTGCTCTTTTGCAGCGTTTAGAACTGTATAATGCCCAAAACGGGTCTTCAGCCTGATTTTCTTAAGTGAACTTTAGGTTTCCCATGTCCTGATCTAAGATGGAAAAGCTCTGCTCAATTGCAGGGAAAAATGAAAATATACTATGATGAAGCACTTCAGCGTTTTTGTGGCCTTTCCTAAGAATTCTCTCAATCTGTTGTACATGGCAGGTTTGTGGATTTCTATTAATATAAATCAGCTGAGAAGTGCAGCAACTTTGTGAGGAGCCAGAGACCCCAGGCAAAAACTTTTCTTCTCTGACCTGTCAGACCAAGGACAGCTCCACGAGTGACAAACCCTCAGAGATGAAATCATCACAGAGTGAAAGGGAGGTTTACAGCACAGGCTGATGTGGGAAAAGGTTGTGAGGGAAGCACCAACTAGCCAAGGGGAACTCAGTCTCTCAGACATTTCAGACTTCTAGAATTTCAGCTCTCACTGAACCAGCTTTCCAATGGAATTAGTCAATGGCATAACAGCCACAGCAATTCAAAAATGCCTTTCATTTTTCCTTTTAAATTAAAAGCTGTAAAGTCGAATTTGAAATTCCTTTAAAAAATGTTATTTTCTCAGCATCACAGAGAAGGCAAAACAGCCAATACAACACATCTGTGTTTTATGTTAAATGCTGTCTCTTGAACAAGTTACTTAATCTTTCTAGGCCTCAGTTTCTTTATCTAAAAATGACTATAACATTTGTGCCTACTTTATTGATTTCTGAGCATTAAAATGAGACAATTTAGTGCAGTATGCAGCAAGGCTGGCTCACAGTAAATTCTCAAAATTGTTAGCTGTGATGAGGGCAATCATGTTATGATTCCTCACGTCTGTGTCAGCAGCTACAAGGGCTCTCTCTCTCTCTCTCTCTCTTTCATAAAGATAGGGTCTGCTGTGTTGCTCAACAGTGTAGTGGCATGATCATAGCTCACTATAGCCTCAAATTCCCGGGCTCAAGCGATCCTCCCACCTCAGTCTCCCAAGTATTAAGATTACAGGTGTGAACCACCATGTCTAGGTGAAAGGGTTTTCTACGTGGGACTTTAGCCAAAGAAGGCATACAAGAACACTGTTGAGCTGTTATAATGGTGAACACTATGAACAACATTTCTTGGGAAATTCTATTTAATTCCTCCATCCCCATTACAGTGAATTTGCTTAGAATCTTTATTCAACAGACTATTGCTTGAAAATAAATGGGTTATTAAATGGAAAAATCTCTTTTTGTGAAAAATTTTCTCTAAAATCCTATTAGTCATAACTAGATAATACATTCCTTTTGACATCTTTAAGTCTGCTATTAATAATCTCAATTCTTAAGTCTAAATAACCATTTGAAAGGATCTAACTCAATTAAGAGTTTTGCTTTATCAAAAAATGTTCTATTGTCTCAAAAAAACAGCTTCCAGATCCTTCAAATGAGGCCATTAATCAAAGCAGATAAAATTAATTTTAGTTACTAAATAAATACTTAGAATACTGCAGATAACCAAAGTAGTTAAAATTAACAGTAAACTGTTAATTTTTTGGTCTCAAATAGTTATCGAGACACTGTGACATATGCAGAAAAAATCTGAAGCAATGAGCTGGTTAATTCAGACACTGATATTTGGGGCATCAATTGATTACAGGTTTCAGGTTGAATTATTCTGTTATTCAATTGTTTACTCCACTTAGGCAATGCCTATATAATAAGTTAACTTAGGCTATCTTAATAATTGGTGTGTGTTTGTTAGTGTATTGTCTAAGGACATAGGACTTTAGATGAGAAAATGAGGGTTTCGGCTGGACACGGTGGCTGGCTGGTGCTACAGAGAACAGCCAAGTGGGAATCCTTAATGTCTACCAATGGGGACAGGGGTAGCTAGAATGAGAAAACTAGAAGGGGGCATTAATATGGTGGCTTAGCCTTGATCCATGTACATGAAGATTATCAAGATGCATGGGGGCAAGTTGTGTGGCTTTTTTTTTTTTTTTTTTTTAGCTTTTCTTGTTTCATAATTGTGTCCTTCATAATCAGGCAGACACAGCCTAAAATTATACAGGAAGAGTGGCAAAGAGGAAGGAGTCAGGAATGAGAAAGTGGAGGAATGAGATGTGGGAGGCTAATGAGCTGTAGGGCCAGCCATTGATGTCAGGATCCTCAGAACTAAAAGTAGAAGCCATCAGCCTGGAGACTCACGCTTACCACTGATACCCAACAATGCCACCTAGATGGTGGTGAGTTAGTTGTAACAGTAGTTTCTTTTGAGTATTTTAAAAAATGATTATTATAAAAAATTAAATAGCACATTACAGAAAGGATATAACCTAAATACAGAAAACTGAAAGGATTTAGAAAAAATAAGTCACCAATAATTTCATTAGCCTAATGCATTTAATATCAGCATTGGGGTTAATTTCCTCCTAGTCCTTCTTTGGGTGTATATTTAAAGATAAGTGAAATCATACTCTATAAAGTCGTGGATTCTATTATTTTAAGTATAACATTGCCTTGTAGCATTTTCCTTGTTGCTAACCAGCCTTTCATAACTATCCTTTTAACAAGTGAATAATATATCATTAAGTAAATGAACAGTAATTTACTTAATTTACCTGTTTCTGTATATTGTTAGATGTTTAGAATCTTTCCAATTTCTTGATATTATAAATACCACATTAGTATACATTTTTCCACGTGTTTTCTTTTCCACATTTTTTTTTTCTTTTGAGACAATCTTGCTCTGTTGCCCAGGCTGGAGTGCAGTGGCACCATCACAGCTCACTGCGGCCTCAACCTCCCAGGCTCAGGTGATCCTCTCACCTCAGCCTCCTGAGTAGCTGCGACCACAGGTATGTGCCATCATATCTGGTTAATTTTTTATATTTTATAGAGACAGAGTCTCTCCATGTTGCCCTAGGCTTGTCTTGATCTCCTAGGCTCAGGCAACCCTCCTGCCTCAGCCTCCCAAAGTGCTGAGATTATAGACATAAGCCACCATACCTGGCCTTCTTTTCCACATTTTAGATTATCTTCTTAGAATCGACTTTCAGAATTTTCAAAACATAAAATGTTCCAGGAGATGGACATTTTATGACTCTTTATACTTACTGCCAAATTACTTTTCAAAGGGATTATAACAATGCCCAGTCCCAAGAATGGTGTAATGGTGTATGAGAGTAGCAAACCTCATCATACCCTGGAAAACAGTGGATCATTTCATTAATTTTTTTTTACAGCTTCAGTTTCCAGGTTGTGATATAAACAAGTAAACAAATAGTATGTTAGATGCTGATCAGTACAATGGAGAAGAGGAAACTGGAGAGAGGGGATGTGGCAGGGGGAGTGTTACTGTTTTACACAGGATGATCAGGAAAGGCCTTTCATAAAAGATGATATTTAGGCCAGACGCAGTGGCTCACATCTGTAATCCTAGCATTTTGGGAGGCCGTGGCAGGCAGATCACCTGAGGTCAAGAGTTTGAGATCAGCCTGGCCAACATGGTGAAATCCCATCCCGTCTCTACTAAAAATACAAAAGTAGCTGGGCATGGTGATGGGCACCTGTAATCCCAGCTATTGGGGAGGCTGAGGCAGGAGAGTCACTTGAACCCAGGAGACGGAGGTTGCAGTGAGCTGAGATTGTGCCATTGCACTCCAGCCTGGGTAACAAGAGCGAAACTGTCTCAAAAAAAAAAATATATATATATATATATTGAATAAGAGCCAAAAGAAGTGAGGGATAAAGGTGTAAGAACAGACTGAGGAAAGAGAGTTTCAGGCAGAGAAAACGCTAAGAAAGGCCCTAAGGCAGACCTATGTCGGACAATGTTTGGGGAACAGCAAGAAGGCCAGGGTGGCAGTGCCCAGCGAGAAGCGGGCAAGGAGGAAGATGAGCTCAGAGGGAATGTGGGCAGCCAGGCCACTGAAGGCTTTATCAGCCATTGTAAGGATGTTTCTTTTACTCTGAGTAAGATGAGAAGACATTGAAGTGTTTTTTGAGCAGCGGCAAGTCAGGAATTGGCTTGTGTTTTATATGATTATGTTAGCCGATGTGTTCGGAATGGGCTAAATGTGCTCGAAATCAAACTCAGCATCTTTCCCGGCAAACCTCCTACAGTCTCAGCATCTCCATCCTCTGACTCACCCATGCTCAAAACCACAGTCATCTTTTACATCCCAAAACCAATTGTTGCCAAGCTCTGTCAATACTACCTCCATAATGTCTCTTGCATTTGCCTTCTCTGTCCATTCCCACGGCCAAAAGCCTACCATAACCATTTTCTTTTTTTTGAAATGGGGTCTCCCAGGCTGGAGTGCATGGGCATGATCACAGCTCATTGCAGCCTCGACCTCCCAGGTTCAAGCAATCCTCCCATCTCAGCCTCCTGAGTAGCTGGAACCACAGGTGCACACCGCCACTCCCAGCTAACGTTTATGTTTTTCATAGAGATGGGATTTCACCACGTTGCCCAGGCTAATCTCAAATTCCTGGGCTCGAGTGATCTGACTGCCTCGGCCTCCCAAAGTGCTGGGATTACAGGCATGAGCCACTGTGCCTAGCCCCATAACCGTTTTCTAACTTATCTCCCAGCCTTCTACCTCTCTGCTCACCCTCCTACCATCCAGTGCCGCTAGAACAATCTTCCCAGCAAAGCTGATCACTCAGGGGTCTTCGTGTTATCTTGGTTGTCTCCCTGCTCTTCACCACTCATAAGGTCCAAATTCTTCAGAATGGAATTCAAGCCCTACTACAATTTGATCTTAATCTAGTGCTCAAAACTTATCTTCCATTGTTTTATTCAGAATTAACTGTGCCTTCCTGTCTAACAAGTTCCTTGAACCAGCTCTGTACTTTATTACTGTACATCTTTGCTTACATCATCTCCACTTTCCTGCACCTTCTGTTTAAAACACCCTTCCCTTGGGCTGGGTGTGGTAGCTCACGCCTGTAATCCCAGCACTTTTGGAAGGCTGAGGCAGGTGGATCATGAAGTCAGGAGTTCAAGACCAGCCTTGCCAACATGGTGAAACCCTGTTTCTATTAAGAATACAAAAGATTAGCCAGGTATGGTAGCGTGTACCTGTAATCCCAGCTACTCAGGAGGCTGAGGCAGGAGAATCGCTTGAACTTGGGAGGTGGAGGTTGCAGTGAGTGGAGATCACGCCATTACACTCCAGCCTGGGCAACAAGACTGAAACCCTCTCAAAAAAATCAAACCAAAACAACAACAACAACAACAAAACACCCTTCCCTCAAATCCCTACCCAGTAATCCTACTCACACTTCTGGGATCCCAAATATCACTTTCTTCATGAAGCCAGCCCCATTCTCCCTGACTGTAATGATGTTTTTGTTCTTCTGTGCCCCCATAAATTCTATTCCACTACTCATACATTCCGTACCACATTATACTATTGCTTTGTGAATATGCTTTCCTTCCTGCTAGGTGATAAGTTCCTTGAGAATCCGTGTCTCGTTCATTGTTGTAGCTCCTACAGCACTTATTTCAATGCCTTGAACATAGTAGGTGTCCAAGAAATGTTTGTGGAACTTAAATTCCCCAAGGCCTTGTTGCCAATTTGTTCTTGGAACAGAACTAGAATTCAGGTCATCTGATTCCCAGCTCCCTATCTCTTTCCCAATACCATTCTATCTCTCTGTCTTCTTTCTATGATTCATTGTCATCTCATCTGAATGACATTTGAAACCGCTAAGGAATTTTACAGAAGAGTGACTTAACAAAAAACAAATGCTGGAACATATTTTCCATGTAGCTATTTAAGCCAAAGTGAACCTAGTGAAGGGGCACTAAAAATTTGACCCTGAATAAAAAAATAAAAACAAACTACAAAAAACCCCCCCCCCCAAAAAAAACGTGGCACATATATGTCTAGAAACATTTTAGCTTCTTAGGGTTTGATTTTTGGCTTGCATTAATCTTATAGTAGTCAAGTTGCCATGTTTCTTGGTATGCTATAAAGTTGTAGTCTGGGGGAAGAAATAAAAAACAAATAAGTGGCCGGGTGTGGTGGCACATGCCTGTAATCCTAGCACTTTGGGAGGCCGAGGCAGTCAGATTGCTTGAGGTCAAGGTTTTGAGACCAGCCTGGCTAACATAGTGAGACCGCATCTCTACCAAAAAAGATACAAAAATTAGCTGGGCATGGTGGTATGTGCCTGTAGTCCCAGCTACTTGGGAGGCTGAGTTGGGAAGGTCGCTTGAGCCTAAGAAGCAGAGGTTGCAGTGAGCTTAGATCTTGCCACTGCATTCCAGCCTCAGTGACAGAGTGAGACCCTGTCTCAAGGAAAAAAAAAAAAAAAAAAAAAAACCCAAAACAAATAAGTGTATTTTTCTGTTTAAAACTCTTAGCAAGATTTTTAGCCCCTAATAATATAAGAGGGTTTAAACATTTGGGAACAAGGCCCTGTGGCAAAGCTTAATTTGCAATTATTCCAATCCTCCCCCTGCCTTCCCAACTTGGAAAAATAGCCCAAGGAGCTACTGTTCTAAACTGGGCATCCTCTTCGGTATTTGAAATTTAAAAAGTAAATTATACCCATGATACATGTTGTATACAAGTATAATATATGTAAAATGCAAATAAAATTGTCATAGCATTTAATAACTCATAATAGTTAGCATTAATGATATATACATGGGAATTATTTGTGAGCGAAGAACACTGATGCCCTTAGGAAAAGGAAGATTTGACCAAGTTAAAATATATATTTTAGAGAATGGTTTAATATTTTAGAGAACGGCTTAGTATTTCAGAGAATGATTTCTCTCCTTGGCAGTTTTGTCTTCCTCTCCACTGAAACTTAGAAGAGGGCAGGATTGCTGTGAAGAATGTCCTATTGAGGTTTCCACAAATTCGAATGAAATGGGATGAAATTAAAACCCTCCACTTTACAGGGAAAAGGGATGAAACTGAAGCACTCATTCATCTCAGTCTACTCCATCTCAATCTGAATGTTACAGCAGAGGCTGACCTGTGAATTTGATGTGAATTGTGATAGAATCGTAGAAATGAAAGCAAGCTCTGAAATAGTTCCTTCTACCTTCGATCCTCAGTGGGTGAGTCCCAAACCATTACAAAGTTAGTATTTAAGAAACTTTCTCATAGGCAATTTCCTCCAACTGCACCCTAAATTCTACTTTACAGAACTTCACAGACCATTTTTCATGTGCTCTACAACGAAGACGTGAAGACAGCCTTTTGCCACAGCTAATGATCCTAACCATTTTTCTATCATGTGGGTTACATTTCTGGACTATGGGGAGACAGCCTAGAGTGATGGGTAAGAATTCAGAATTGGAGACAGAGTTGCACTTAAGTCACAGCTGTATGATGATAGGCAATTGACTTAAGCGCTCTAAGCTTCAGTTTCCTCACCCATAATGCAAGCATGATGATACCATCCAACTGATCAGATTACTGTGCGGACTAGTCTAGAACCAGTGCTCTCCAATAGAAATATAATGGAAGCCACAATGTGAGCCACATGTGTGATTTAAAATTTTCTAGTAGCCCATTAAGAAAAGTAAAAAGAAAGAGGCAAAATTAATTTTAGTGCTATATGTTATTTAACTCATGTCCAAAATATTTCAACAAGTAGAAAATGTTCATGAGTATTTTACATTCTCTTTTGTGCACTAAGTTTTCAAAGTCCAAAGTGTATTTCATACGTACAGGTTGAGCATCTCTTATTCGAAATGCTTGGGACCAGGATAGTTTCGGATTTCAGATTTTGGAATATCTGCGTATACATAAATGAGACATCTCGGGGATAAGACCCAAGTGTAAACATGAAAATCATGTGTTTCATATGCAGAATATATACATGGCCTGAAGGTAATTTTATATAATATTGTTAATCATTTTGTGCATGAAACAAAGTTTGTATCAATCGAACGATCAGAAACCAAAGGTGTCACTATCTCAACCACCCATGGGACACTCTGTGCTTGTCTGGCAACATCATTCCTGACGCTCATTTATGTGCTACTGATAAGCAATCATTTTCTCACGTTTATTTAGATGTAAGTATTCAACACTAAAAAATATAACACCAGCTGAGCGCGTTGGTTCACTCTTGTAATTCCAGCACTTTGAGAGGTCCAGGCGGGTGAATCACTTGAGGCCAGGAGATCAAGACCAGCCTGGCCAACATGGTGAAACCCCGTCTCTACAAAAAATACAAAAATTAGCCACGCATGGTGGTGCATGCCTGTAATTCCAGCTACTCGAGAGGCTGAGGCAGGAGAATCGCTTGAACCCAGGAGGCGGAGGTTGCAGTGAGCCTAGATCGTGCCACTGCATTCCAGCCTAGGTGATAGAGTGATATACATATATGTGTGTGTGTGTGTGTGTGTGTGTATATATATGTGTGTGTGTGTATATGTATATATATGTGTACATTTGTATATATGTATATATAACATACTATTAAAATAGTGAAAAAAAGAATGTGTTCAGGATAACTAATCAGCACAGCAGCATCCCTTAGAATACTTGTATCATTTGCTAAACAGCAGCAACAGCAGAGAACAGCAGACTTTGTCACCACCAACAATGCCACTGGTAGCATCATAGTCCTCAAAAAGTTTTGGATTTTGGAGCATTTCATATTTTGAATTTTCAGATTAGGGATGCTCAACCTCCCTAATTAAGGTATGTATAGCATACCTTAATTCAGACTAACCATGTTTCAAGTGCTTAAGAGTCACATGTGACCAGTGGCTATGATATTGGAGAGTGCAAGTCTAGGAAAAAGGCTGTGAAGCACTTAGCATTATGCTAGGTATAGATAATTCTACAAAATCGTCCCGAATGTTATTGTTAGAGGACTGCGTAATCTTCTCAAAGCATTCATGTCTCTAGACTGACCCAGTCTCTCATGCTCTTAGAAGTACCTGGAGAGGTTCCACTGCTTAAGTTTGAGCCCTTCAGTTACTTTAACGGGTACTTCCTTATGGTCACTCCCCATCTACTGTACGGAGAAGGTGACAAAAGGTGGCCTTCTTAGGGGTTCTGCATAGAAAATACACACATGGAGTGTCAGTGACCTTCAGGGTACTGACTTATGAAACCCTAAGAAGGAGACAGCATCATATTGATAGGACAGGATAGGACATTTGCTAAAGCAACCACTTACTCCTATATTTTTCCCCTTCCGAGTAGTGAGGCTTAGGTAAGTAATACATATGATGAAAAGTTGATTTGTTAAATTAAACATAGGCCCAGGTGAGGTGGCTCATGCCTGTAATACCAGCAATTTGGGAGGCTGAGGCAGGTGGATTGCTTGAGTTTAGGAGTTTGAGACCAGACTGGGCAACCTGGTGAAACCCTGTCTCTACAAAAAATGCCAAAAAAAAAAAAAAAAAAGCACAGTGTGGTGGCACACTCCTATGCTCCCAGCTACGCAGGAGGCTGAGGTGGGAGAACAGGCGAGCTTGGGAGGCAGAGGTTGCAGTAAGCCAAGATTGCACCACTACACTCCAGCCTAAGTGACAGAGTGAGACCCTGTCTCAAAAATAATAATAATAATAATAATAAATAAGTTCAACATAGAGTTCCCTTAAAACTGAACGATTCTCCTAGGTATGTACCCAAGAAAATTACAAAACGTACGTTTCCACAAAAGCTTGTACACAAAGGTACACAGCAGCATTATTTATAATAGCCAAGAAATGTAAACAAGCCAAGTGCCCAAGAGCTAATGAATGGATAAACAGCATGTGGTATATTCATACAATGAAATCTTTTTCAGCCACAACAAGGGATGAAGGACTGATACAATATGGATGAACCTTGAAAACGTTATGCTCAGGCCGGGCGCGGTGGCTCAAGCCTGTAATCCCAGCACTTTGGGAGGCCGAGGCGGGTGGATCACAAGGTCAGGAGATCGAGACTATCCTGGCTAACATGGTGAAACCCCGCCTCTACTAAAATACAGCACAATGGAAGGGCTGTGAAGGGCTTGTAGTCCCATACTGGGAGGTTGAGGCGGAGAATGGCGGAACCCGGGGGCTGAGCTTGCAGTGAGCCGAGATCGCTGCACTGCACCACTCCAGCCTGGAGATACAGTGAGACCCGGCCTCAAAAAAAAAAAAAAAAAAAAAAAAAAGAAAACGTTATGCTCAGTGAAAGAAACCACTCACAAAAGGCCACATATTGCATGATTCCTTTTATATGAATATTTACATTAGGCAAATCCACAGAGCCAGAAAACAGATGAGTGGTTGCCGGGGTCTGTGGGGAGGAGAGAATTGAGAGTGACTCTACCAGGCATGGGAGTTTCTTTTCTGGGATGACGGAGGTGTTCTGGAGCTAGGCTCAGGCTCTGGAGCCAGGCAGCCTGTGTGAAAGCCCAGGTCTCACTACTCATTCGCTTTGTGATTTTCAGCCATGTTCCTACCTCTTCTATACCTCAGCTTCCCTTTACAATGACGATGGTAAGACTGCCTGGGCTTGTTGCGAGGATTCAGATAGTTAACATATGTAAAGTGCTCAGGAGAATTCCTGGCCAGTGATATATACTATTTTTTCCCATTATAATTGTTTATGACTTTAAGAAAATTGATATATAATAGTTGTACATATTGTAGGGGTACATGTGATATTTTGAAACCTGATAGCTATTTTGAAATATATAATAAATTATAGTCAACTTTAATTCCCTACTGTACTGCTGAATACTAGAATTTATTTCTACTATCTAACTCTATGTTTGTACCTATTAGCCAATGTCCCTTCATCCCCCGCTCCCCCTTCCCTCCCCAGCCTCTGGTAACCACCATCCTACTCTCCACCTCCATGAGATCCACATTTTTAGCTCCCAGATATGAGTGAGAACATTTGGTATTTGTCCTGCTGTGCCTGGCTTATTTCACTTAATATAATGACCTCCAGTTCCATCCATGTTGCTGCAAATGACAGGATTTCATTTTTTAAATGGCTGAATAACAGTCCATTGTGTGTGTGTGTGTGTGTGTGTGTGTGTGTGTGTATATATATCTATATATATATATATCTCCACATTTTCTTCATCTGTTGATGGACACTCAGCTTGTGTGATAGATATAGATATATCATAAGTGACCCTGATCACCCTGTACCCCACTCTTACTTATTTCTGTCCATAGCATTAGTCACTTTCTTTTTCTTTTTTTCTTTTTGAGACAGGGTCTCTCTGTGGTCCAGGCTGAAGTGCAGTGGCATGATCTCGGCTTACTGCAACCTCCACTTCCAGGCTCAGGTGATCCTCCCACCTCAGCCTCCCTAGTAACTGGGACTACAGGTGTGGCACCACACCCAGCTAATTTTTTTTTTTAAATTTTTTTTGTAGAGACAAAGTTTCACCATGTTGCCTGGGCTGCATTCATCACTTTCTAACCTACCCTGTGATAACTTGCTCATATATCTTGCTCGTAGCCCATCAACCCCTACTAGAAGGCAGGGATCTAATCCATTTGTTTGCTGCTAGATTCCAAGCACCCCAAACAGTGGTTAACACAGAGGAGGCACCCCACCACACTTTCTGAATAAATGAACAAATGGTTGGCACTTCTCGCCAATGGCACTGGGCAGCCTGGATGGAAATGAGATGCACCTTTTACTGAACATCTTTTTGCACCATTTTCTATTCTACCATGTGCTCGGTCCTTTTCATAAAGACAAAAAGTGAAAAATGAAATACAGAAAATAAGAATACTTGACCTGAGGGAGAAGCTGGTAGCATTAAACAGTAAGACTTTAAGTGTCAGTGCAAAGTGTGTGATCTAGAGAAAAAAGTGAGGATGTGGTTGCAGGCCACCTTTAGACTTTTAGCCCCTGAGTAAAAAGTGGAATGACACCTCAGAAATGGCACTCAGTCCTAGTCTTGAAGCACGGTGTGTACACAGGTTAATAAGAAGTTTGTTTGTTTGTTTGTTTGAGACAGAGTTTCACTCTGTAGCCCAGGCTGGAGAGTGCAAAGGCGTGATCTCGGCTCACCTCTGCCTCCCAGGTTCAAGTGATTTTCCTGCCTCAGCCTCCAGAGTAGCTGGGACTTTGCCACCATGTCCAGCTGATTTTTTTTATATTTTTAGTAGAGACAGGGTTTTGCCTTCTTGGCCAGGCTAGTTTTGAACTCCTGACCTCAGGTGATCCGCTTGCCTCAGTCTCCCGAAGTGCTGGGATTACAGACTTGAGCGCCCGGCCTAACAAGAAGTCTCAATAAGATCTTACATATTGTGCAATATGTGTTCTGTACTTACGGGTACAATGAGAAATTTTTCCATGGCAAAAGGCCCGTTTCCTGGCACAGTAAACAGAAGAGCTTGTGGAGGGTTGTTGCCCACTTCCCACTGCAGCATGGACAGGCAGGTGGCCACAGTGGACGGAATTCCTCGGGCAGGGACAGAAGGTCTGTCACCACTGCTGGCAGTGCCCTTCCTCATTCCTTAATGAGCTCCAGAAACTAATAAAGATTACAGGATCCCAAATACAAGACTAGACTCCAAATGAACTGTTGTGTAAATGTATCCCAACTAATGTGGGGTAAAACTCTGCTCTAAGTTGTCTTTGAGGTCTCTACCTCTTTCCTTCCTTCAGCCTTAATACCGCTCTGCTCTATTCTGTTAGGAAAAAAACAACTGATGAGTCACCAGCTTCTTGGGTAATGTATTATCCTTTTCAGGAGCTTTTGCATGAAAAAAGAGGTCAAAAGGAGAGAAAGAAATAATAATGGTGATGATATTAATAATACTAATAATGATGACCATAGCTGATGATAACTGCGTCCCAGCTATTCGGCTAAAAAATGGATACGATTTCTCTAATTTAGTCCTCCAACAATTCTATGAGGTAGATATCACACCTATGTTACAGATGAGGAATAAAAAATCACATAGCAAGTGGCAGATGAAGGCAGATTGTCTCTAAAAATTTTTGCTCCAAGGAATTTTTTAATTTTTGAGACAGTGTCTCTCTCTGTCAGCTGGGCTAGAGTACAGTGTTGTGAACATGGCTCACTGCAGCCTTGACCTCCAGGTGATCCTCCCACCTCGCATCCCAAGTAGCTGGGACTACAGGCACACACCGACACACTCAGCTACATTTTTTTTTTTTTTTTTTTTTTTGTATTTTTTGTAGAGACAGGGCTTCACCATGTTGCCGGGACTGGTTTTGAACTCCTGGCTTCAAGCGATCTGCCTGCCTCAGCATCCCAAAGTGCTGGGATTACAGGCTTGAGCCATCGTGCCTGGCTATGTAAGAATTTCTCAAGTGGAAACTTTGATCCTGTAGGAAGACAGCTGGGGGGAGTCAGACAATCACAGCAACCCTCAGTTGTGGTGGCAATGACAGTTGAGACTTGAAACTTCAAATAACCCACTGTATCTATGACTAACTAGGTTCAAATCTTGAGTCTGACATTCTTAGGATTACCTGGTGGCAAGTCGAATACTCTCTTTGTGCTTGAGATTGTCGTTAGAATTCATCGAGATAATGCAAACAAAGTACTTACAACAGTGCCTATGAATACATACATGAGGCACTCAGATGCTGTGTACAGGTGCTCCTCCACTTACAACGGGGTTATGTCCTGATAAACCCATCATAGGTTGAAAATAACAAAAGTCAAAAATGCATATAATACACTTAACCTACCACACATCGAAGCTTAGCCGAGCCTACCTGAAACATGTTCAGAACGCCTGCAATACGGTATTCAGTAAATTACACGAGAAATTCAACACTTTATTATAAAATGGGCTTTGTGTTAGGTGACTTGGCCCAGCTTCACAAGAGAGTAGTATCTGCACATTGCTAGCCCAGGAAAAGATGAAGATTCCAAATTTGACATATGGTTCCTGCTGAATGCATGTCACTTTTTTTTTTTTTTTTGAGAGAGTCTTGTTCTGTCACCCAGGTTGGAGTACAGTGGGTGTGATCTCAGCTCACTGCAAGCTCTGCCTACCAGGTTCACACCATTCTCCTGCCTCAGCCTCCCAAGTAGCTGGGACTACAGGTGCCCGCCACCACTCCTGGCTAATTTTTTGTATTTTTTAGTAGAGACGGGTTTCACCATGTTAGCCAGGATGGTTTCAATCTCCTGACCTCGTGATCCACCTGCCTCGGCCTCCCAAAGTGCTGGGATTACAGGTGTGAGCCACCGTGCCCAGCCGAATGCATGTCACTTTCACACCACTGTAAAGTCAAAAAATCATGATAAACCATTGTATTAGGTTGATGCAAAAGTAATTGCATTTTTTGCTATTAAAATAATGGCAAAACCCGCAATGACTTTTGCACCCCTAACAAGTCATTGATGGTCTGCATTTTGATTGCTACAAATCCCTGCTAAGTATTAGAAAACCCATAATTTATTTCTAGCTTCCCAAATAACAAAGGTGCTCTTTTACCTAATTTTATAATGTAGTTGTTCATCCATTGTCTATAGAATTTTTATTGAAAAGGTGACATAATCAAAATTTGAAGGTAGACACACCAAATCCCATTTCCCTAACACGACAATTATATTTGGTTTTGTGTATTGCTTTCAAGTTTTGCTAACTCTGAGAAGCGACATGGAAAGGGCGCTGTACCAAATCAGTTTGGGATTTTGTCACACTCTCACAAAGTAGCTGTATGACTTTAATGAAGTTACATAACTGCCCTTTGTCTTCATTTTCAAAAAGTTTAAAATGAAGGGGTTAGGCCAGCCGATCTTTAAGATCGCTCTAGCTATAACAGTCTATGATTTTGCCTACAATCTACTTTCTTTTTTTTTTGCTTTCATAATCATGGTTCAGTTGTATATAGAAGGTACATTAAAATAATGTTTACAAAGTTAGTTAATTTCCTAAACTATGTTTGGAAAATAAAGTTTCACATATAATGAGCTCTGCGAAGGTAAGTTTACAATAAAAAACCTCAGGAATTTCAAAGATAACTGCCAAAATTACCAAAAAGATATAAAAATTCACATCTTAATACATTCATGATATATGTATGTTTACAATGAAAGGATTTATAATTCAATGCATTAATTATAAGGAACACATTAAGTTTGACAAGCCCATTCTAATCTTTGTGGATTGCTTCCTGTCAATACCATTTCATGGAGGGATAAACTATTTCCTCCTTCATTTCAAATGCAGAATAGCTTGGTGATGAAATAGCTCTTCCATCTACACACAAAATTGTAGAAGTAAAGGAGCACTTTGCAGGATTTTCTTCAGATATAAAGGGCAAATAAGTAGGACTTTTAAGGAGTCAAATATACAGTTATTAATTTATAATGTAAATATGAAAACGTTAGAGCAGTGTAGTTTTTCCATATGGTATTATTGCTTTTTAAAATTTCTCTATAAGAAAATCAAAAAGGGAAAAACAAAAAAGGCACAGTTCTACCTGACATAGATCGGCAGAACTATGTCAGCGTAAATGTCTAAAATGTCTATAACTATTAATGCAGTGAATCAGTCACTCTCTCCCCCACTGCCACTTAGCATGTAACCTGGTATAACCTTTCTGGAGGTGATCTGACAATACTAATCAAGAGTTTAAATATGTTCCTACCCTCTAGTCGGGTAATTCTACTTACAGAAAAGTGTATGAAGGAAATAATAAGTGCACAATTGCTTTGCCACACTTATTATATACAAGTGTAAAGAACTGGGAACATGTAAATAACCGGAAATAGAAGAATAGCTAAATAACTGATGCTACACATATATGAAATTTATGTATATATGCATATATATTTATGATATATGTGTATGTATATCATATCATAATATAGATAACAAGGGTGCTCATTGCTTCTGGCTTAGTCATGTTTCTAGGTTTTTCGGTGAATGGAGGACCTAGGAGATCTGTCTATACATGTACATATACATCCTAAATTTATATCAACTCTCAATTCAAATTCGGGACCACAGGATTTCTGCCTAAGCGCCTCCATGTTATATCTATATTCCCTTCCTCTCATGCTGAGAATCCTGCTTCTCAAGGACAGCAGGCATAATAAGATTAGAATATCCCACAATTAGGCCGGGTGTGGTGGCTCACGCCTGTAATCCCAGCACTTTGGGAGGCCAAGGCAGGTGGATCACTTGAGCTTAGGAGTTCGAGACCAGCCTGGCCAAAGTCAAATCTACAAAACAAGGTGAATTCAAAGCAGTCTAGTTTCTATCCCTATCCCCCCACTTTCTTTCCTCCCTTTTTCATAGGTAACTACTATTAATATTTTGTGATGTGAATCCTCCTATTCTTTGTTTTCTAATATAAGCAAATGTATTTACATATGTGTGTGTATGCATGCATATATGTGTGTAGGTATATAAATTTACATATATATCCCTTCTGACATATATGGTAGCATTGTAGACTCACATTTCTACCCCCATTTTTTTTACTTGTAATATATCCTACAGATCAATCCATAATAAGTATATTTAAAGATCCTACTTCTGGCCAGGCGTGGTGGCTCATGCCTATAATCCCAGCACTTTGGGAGGCCAAGGCAGGCAGATTGCCTGAGGTCAGTAGTTGGAGACCAGCCTGCCCAGCCTGGTGAAACCCCGTCTCTACTAAAAATACCAAAATTAGCTAGGCGTGGTGGCAGGCGCCTGTAATCCCAGCTACTCGGGAAGCTGAGGCAGGAGAATCACTTGAACCCAGGAGGCAGAGGTTGCAGTGAGCTGAGATAGCGCCACTGCACTCCAGCCTGGGCAACAGAGTGAGACTACGTCTCAAAAAAAAAAAATCCTACTTCCATTTTATAGCTACACAGACTCCACTGTGTGTAGGTATCATAGTTTATTCAACCAGTCCTCTATTAATAGACATTGGGGTTATTTCTAGTCTTTTGGTATTATAAATAGTTTCTGTCCTAAGGTTTTGTATTATATTTATATATATTCACATCTTAAATATAAGTAATTTTTACTATGTGGAAATATATAAGGTTAGCCTATGCCATCTTGTACCAAATAGCAGGAGAGCTATCAAAAACTCTAGGGTTGTGTCAAAAGATGTCAAGAACCAATTTGAAGATGCTATCGCAGACCAACGAGGATAATTTAAGCATTAATAAGAATAATAAATAATATGCACATAAGCACATTAAATACATTTCAATAAATGAGTTCAAATTATAGAGAAAACAAAAGTAATTTAAAAATAAGACAAAGCAAACACCATTGGCACATGCCAAGGAATGATAGGATTAAAATATTACCATTTTTACAATCCTTAATGAACTAATAGATCCAGGTAACATCACAAAAGAAGAGATTTTTATGTACCACCTAATGGCAAACTACTCCACTCCCTAGGAAGCAGTCTTGCCAAAAAAAGGAAAAAAATATATGTATATATGAATCTGATCAGGCCTGTGTGTAGTTAGAGGACAGAGGAACAGTTATAGGACAGCTCCTATGTTGAGCTACATCATAGGAATGCAATCGGAGACATCCAGACTGTGGGGAGTTCTACAGGACAAACAACTTGGTTTTTGCAACAAATAAGTTACGAGGAAAAAAATGAAATTAAAAGAGATTTATGGAATTTAAATTCAAAGAGATTTAAGAGACATATCAACCGACCTCAGTGCATGAACCTTATTTGGATCAACAAGCAAACTATAAAAGTAAGTTATATTTTGGGAGGCCGAGCAGGGTAGATCACGATGTCAGGAGTTCGAGACCATCCTGGCCAACATGGTGAAACCCTGTCTGTACTAAAAATATAAAAATTAGCTGAGCATGGTGGTGTGTGCCTGTAATCCCAGCTACTTGGGAGGCTGAGGCAAGAGAATCGCTTGACCCCCAGGAGGTGGAGGTTGCAGTGAGCTGAGATCATGCCACTGCACTCCAGCCTGGGTAACAGAGTGAGACTCCATCTCAAAAAAAAAAAAAAGAAAAAGAAAAAACAACAACAAAAGTAAGTTATAAGATTTGTGAGACAATTAAAAATTCCAGCACTGAATATTTCATACTACTAAAAAATTGTATTAGTTAATGTAGATATGATAATGGTTATGTTTTTTACAAGTCCTTATCTTTTAAAGATTCATATTGAAATAGATATATTTTAGACAGAGTGTCAGTCTGTCACCTAGGCTGGAGTGCAGTGGCACAACTGTAGCTCACTGCAGTCTTGAACTCCTGGGCTCAAATGATCCTCCCACCTTATTCTCCCAGTAGCTGGGATTATAGGCACTCACCACCACACACAGCTAATTTTTTAATTTTTTGTAGAGGCAAAGTTTTACTACGTAGACCAGGCTGGACTCAAACTAATGGCCTCAAGTGATCCTCCTGCCCCAGCCTCTGAAAGTGCTGGGATTATAGGAATAAGCCACCACACCCAGCCATATCAAAATTTATGGATGAAATAATATAATATCTGGAATTTGCTTCAAAATAAAATGAGATGGGGAGAGGAATGGGATATTGATGGGCTAGACATGAGGTCCAATTAGACATGGGGTTCTTTATGCTTTCTGTTTACTTTTCCTTATGTTTCATTTTTCTACAATAAACCATTAATATGCATTTATATATCATGATATTCTGGTATGTGTATGTGTGTGCATGTGTCTGTTTGTATGTGTGTATAAATTTAAAACAAAATTTTAATGACGATATCTCTGAGTGATAGAATCATCTTGGTGATTTTTATTTCCTTCTTTTTACTCTGTATTCTGTATTTTTATACTGCACATGTATTGCCATTTTTGTAATTCAAGTATAATTCACTTCTGATGCAGTGAATAAAATAACTTTGTCCAGTACTCTTCAAATACAACTGGGCAAGGCTAATTATTCAATATTCAATTACATTTAGTTTTGATTGTGTACAGATCATAGTTTATGAAAATATAGCTCTAAAGGAAAGTTTGAGGTTTGGAAATTCTGTCATTTGATGTAATAGGATAATTTTAAATGTATAGCTTAGGAGTACACCGTTCATTTTTTTCCTCCTTTTTATATAATACAAAAACAACAGATCCAGTTTGGCACAAACTTTCTCCTCCAAAGCCACCTTTGTGCTGACATGCAGCATCTCAGGTTTCAGTCAAGTAATTTGCAGATGAGAAAAGGTTTCTTAGCAAAATTTTCTTATGGTTTTACTACAGTGTTAGTTCCCAGTAATTTGGCAGAGTACTGTGTTCACAGCTAAGTGAGTCAGAGGGAAGGCTGCTCCTTCTGATTTTCTGATATGCAGAGAGGACAGGCAGTTATCAAATCAAATCACTCTTTTTTAACCACTAAAATAAATGTAAGGCCATGACAGCAGATGCAATTAAAGAAAAATATAGTTAATGGATATTTGTAGTTTATTACTAGTTAATACAAGGTACTGCCTGGTTTATCATTCAATTATGAAAAAGTTATTCCTTTAAGGTCAATAAAAATTTTTTAAACCAACTTACAAAAACAAGTCTATTTTATAATTATATCACATCTGAATGTTCTATTATGAGATAATTGTCCCTTCTTCATTTATTTTGAAATAGACATTTTATTTATCTAATCTTCCTCCTTCTGCTTGGTCACATGTCATTTTCTCCTGAATAAACCCTTGTCAGCTCCTGTCATGAAATCTATGAACAGATTATCATGGAAGTACTTTTTTACTCTGAATGTAGACTTTAAAGCAAAATCATAGGTAGATTTAGTTATTCATTTGAAAGTGAAACTTTGATTTAACAAATGGCTAGAGGCAGACAATTTTGATTTGGGTCCATCTGCCCATTTGAGTTTCCATGGATTATTATATACTGCACATAAATTCAATTTACACTTGCAACTATGTTCCAAGCTTTGTGCTAAGTATTTTCATATATAATCCCAAGCTATTTGTGAAATAGCTATTTTATTATTTTTGGTTTGTTTGTTCGAGACAGGGTCTTGATCTGTCACCCAGGCTGGAGTGCAGTGGTGCCATCATACCTCACTGCAGTCTCGACCTCCTGGGCTCAAGAGATCCTTCCACTTCAGCCTCCTTAGTAGCTGGGACTACAGGTGCATACCACCACGCCCAGCTAATTTTTTTATTTTTTGTAGAGACAGGGTTTTGCCATGTTGCCCACGCTTGAAATCGTTATTTTAGAGAGAGATTAAGTTGCTTGCTCAAGATCATACAGTCATTGAGTTATTCCAGATTTTGTTGCCACTTTTCAGTTCTGAACAATGATGATTGAGAGCATTTGTAACAGTCCTTGGTGCCTAGTACTGGGCCTTGTACTAGAAAGGATATCAAATCAGTTCAAAGGATGTTAGACACCTGTCTGGTTGCAAAAACAAGAGGTACAAGGTAACTATCAGAGGAAAGACGGGCCCGCTGAGGTGGAGCATGCTTTCTCTCATGCAGAAACCAACTAAAAGGAGAAGGAAGAGGGAAGTCTGTTCTTCACAGCAGCAAAGCGGTGCTAGCCTTCTGCCTTGATCTTTTAACAAACTTAGGAAGGTTCCAACATCTTCAAGCTTGGGAATACACAGTGTTTGAATGTGATGACCAGCAAACTAAAGGTCAACCTGAGAAAGTTGATTCTTGACATATTTCCAGCAAGGGTCACTTGTTTCATCCCAACGGACTCAAAGTTAAGAATTAAAAACCTCAACTGTAGTAAATTACAAGTTTGAAAAACTGAGAGTTCTAATTACTCGTACATCCCAAATGCCAGTGGGGCCTACTCTATTCATGTACTCATAGCTTTATGAAAAACTGTTTGTTTGAGATGTGGTTTTTTAAAAGTAATTTACCTTGGGACAGATTTAGTTGAAGAATGGAATATGTGAGAAAAGAATTTTCCAACTTTTGTTGACTCAGAGATGAAAAGGAAAATACGTTTATATGAATATGGCTACTTGTTGATCTAAGACACTTGAAATTTCATTTGCTAAATGCCATATCCAATTATAAATTTCAAGCATAATTTCCAAACCATACCCTTGTTCTAATACTACAGAACCATCTCAATGGGCATCAACTGGGCATCAAATTAACTATTCCTATAAGGCTACACTAGAGTTACTACCAGGAACATTTCATTTGTGGAGACATAAAGACAGGTTACATGATACTTTGTAAGTGGACTTGAACTAAAGGATATTAGAAATAAATAGGAACAACAAAAATAAAACATGACTAAACCAGCTCTCCTGCCACCATCAAAACAAACGTTTCCAAGGAACTGAAGCCAAGAAAATAGAAATCCACAAACACAAAGGCCAAGATAATCAGTCGAATCTACTAAATCTCCATAAATGACAAAACAAAACACTAAAAACCAAGCAATACCAAAACCCCACCTGCATTGAATACCAAACAACATTGAATTTTCTGCCCCACCGCCTGCCACAGAAATCCAAGCCTGCAGCTGATTTTAAAATGACCAAATCTCCAAAAATTCTGAGAGATGTCAATTTTAAAGACACAATATCTTCAATCATATAGGTCACGTCCACATTAACGTAAGTAGTAATTATTAAAAAGGAAGGAATCTCCTTCATTCGTTTTAAAAACCAATTCTTTCTCAGATTTGCCACAGAGCCAGACCAACTTAATTGTTAAGACACAATAATGTTAGACTGAACTATTTTTCTCTTTCTTCTTTTTTCTTTGGAGACTGGGTCTCACTGTGTCACCCAAGCTGGAGTGTAGTTGTGCAATCATGGCTCACTGCAGCCTCTACCTCCTTGGTTCAAGTGATTCTCCTACTTCAGCCTCCCAAGTAGCTGGGACTACAGCTGTGCACCACCACGCCTGGCTAATTTAAAAAATTTTTAGAGACGGGGTCTTGCTATGTTGCCCACGCTGGTCTCAAACCCTTGGGCTCAAGTGATCCTCCCACCTTGACCTCCCAAAGTGTTGGGAGTACAGTCATGAGTCACTGTGTCCAACCCTGAACTGTGTTTCAATCCAATAATTTTTATTATGGAGAGAAAGCTGGGCAATTTAAACAATTATGTGCTTTATTTCTCCATTTCTGTATTCCATTCTTGCTAATATACAGGTATTGAATTTAACTTGTTTCACTCTTAATGGTTTATGTCTTCTTTTTAGAAAAATTTAAACCAGCCAAAAGGCTGCAGGGTAAGTGTTGGTGGCTAGTTCCTATGAGTAACAAGTCATAGTCCATAGAGCCCAGGATGCTGACCTGGAGAACAGGCCAAATTCTGCAGATGTGGTAGTTCATACCTATAATTCCAGCTCTTCGAGAAACTGAGGTGGGAGGATCACTTGAGCCCAAGAGTTCCAGGTTATAGTGAACCATGATCACACCACTGCACTCCAGCCTAGGCAACAGAGCGAGACTCTCTCAAAAAAAAAAAAAAATTCTGACTGCCCTGAAAAAACCCTGAATACCGACAACATAGAAAATCTAAAGCTTGTGCATAATGCTTGTCAGTGGTTAAGTTCATGCACGTTACAGACTTCACCATAGCCCTCCCACCATACCACCATACCATGGATGCAGGTACTACACAAGCCTCCTTGTATCCACATGACCATTTCTTCTCATTTGGATGCAGTATCTGCTAATGAGCAAGGTCACTTGAAAGAGAACTGAACTCGGAATCAGAGTCCAAGTGTGTCAGTTCCAGCTCTTTGGGGGACTAGACAAGGCAATTTAGTGCAGTGGATCAGTGTCTGCCTGCTAAAGTTAGACAATGTGGGTGGAAATCCTGGTTTTCCACTTTCTGGCTATGTGACTATAGGCAAGACTCTTAAATCTTGTGACTCGGTTTTCTTATTTGTAAAATGACAATGATATCAATAACTACCTTAGAGGATTAAATGTCTTAAGATGGTTTAGAACAGAGTTGCAGATATTCTAAGCACTCAATCAATGTGGGCAATTATTTTTACTAGCTATATGACCCTGGGGAGCTCAACTAAGCTCCGTAAGACTCTATTTCATCTTCTGTACAAGAAGGGGTCACGATCTCACATGGTCTTTATGAAGACTGAATAAACTCAAGTAACACATACGTGGAAGCTATTTTTAAGACATAATCAATGGCTGGGGGCAGTGGCTCACACCTATAATCCCAGCCCTTTGGGAGGTCGAGGCGGGTGGATCACCTGAGGTCAGGAGTTCGAGACCAGCCTGACATGGTGAAACCCCGTCTCTACTAAAAACAAACAAACAAAAATTAGCTGGGCATGGTGGCAGGCACCTGTAATCCCAGCTACTTGGGAGGCTGAGGGAGGAGAATCACTTGAACCCAGGAGGCAGAGGTTGCTGAGATCAAGCCACTGCACTCCAGCCTGGGCAACAGAGGGAGATCCCATCTCAAAAAAAAAAAAAAAAGAATAATAAATAAAAGTATGTAAATAAATAAATAAAACATAATCAAGTATCAGATGACTCCTTCAACCTAGCAGAATTAGTTCCTTTCTGTTCTTTGCTTCCATCAAACTTAAAAAACATACATGCAACTGCTATAGCACTTGTCGCAAGGTACTGTAAGAATTTGCCCACAAGTCTTCTCCCCCACCGACAGCACATCCTCCGATTCACCTCTGCACCCTTCACACATTGGACATACCTGGGACAGGACCGGTACTCAATAAATATTTGTTTAAATGAATATCGTTCAAACAATTGCACAGGAATTCTCAAGGCCTTTGCTGGGAATGAGGGATTATCACTTTTGCTGAGGCTCCTCAGTAGACGACCCAGAAATGTGCTTTTCTTCAGGCACAATATATTGAGATTCTGTCATTTCAGATCCCGCCGGTGTTGTATTTGTAGCATTTGTTCATTCTTTTCACTTAATAAATAATTAGCAAGCACCTACTCTGCCAGATCCTATGGTGGGCTCCATCTAGTATGCCCAAGTGGCAAATGGCCAGACTAATACAGTTCCTGCATATTACATATAGAGGGAACCTACGTACTATAGAATCATCCACCCTTTGAGATAAACTCCTCAGTTTGATTATTTCATTAGAGTGATAGGATCTCAAGGTGGGAAAGAACGGCTTTCTAGAAGTAAAAGTCCTTATACTTTACTTTTATTTTGATTTACTTATTTTAGAGACAAGGTCTCACTCTGATGCCCAAGCTGGAGTGCAGTGGCATGATCCTAGCTCACTGCAGTCTTGAACTCCTGAATTCTAGTGATTCTCCTGCCTCAGCCTCCCCAGTATCTGGGACTACAGAGGTGTACCACCACACCCACCTTGGGGTCCTTATAGAATAATAATTAAGGTTTGCGATCTGACTGCCTGGGTTCAAATCCCAGATCTGCTTTGTACCAAGGTGTAAGTTCTTGGACAAATTGCTTAATCCCTCTAAGCCTCACTTTCTCATCTGTAAAATGAGCTAGTGGGATTGATGTATTAGAAATGACAACCACGTTAATCACATATTATGGCGCTTGCCATACAGTACGCACTCACTCTGTGTTTGCTATTATAAACAAATCTATTCTCCTCATTTCCTCACCCGGGTGTTTGAACTTCTATCACAAATGTACCCAGTGAATGGGGCATGACTGCCCCGCTTCTGGGCCCCAGGGTCAGGGAATTTACTACCTCCAATGGTTGTCATTTGGCTGCTAGGCAAATCTAGCAGCTGACCAGTGTTAATGGGTTGAAATATACATGCTTACATCTTCCACTCATTGGCCCTCAATCTGCCATTGGGATTACCCAGAAGAAATCAAATCTCTCCTCTGCCGGATAGACCTCAAACTTTGAAAGGTAGCTACATATGCTAGTTTTCACCACCCCCCTTACACACCTACATACAACCTTGAATCTTTTTGTTATTTCTAAATAACTCTGTGCAGCAGATTTCTTATTATCCTTTTTATTTTTCTCATATAATCCTTTGTTGATCAATGTATCCGAATGTCTGAAGCCCAGAATTCATAAAACACAATAAATGTGGTCTGATCGTTGGTGAGTACTAGAGAACTAGTTCCCCTCTGGAACATGACATTTCTATTAATACAACAAAAGATTGATTTTTAAAAAAGCTACATCCCACTGTGTTGACTCATCATCTTCTTACAATCAACAGGAGACTGTAAATCTTCCTGCCGTGTGTAGCTGTAAGCCATCTCGCCCCCACTCAGTACTTGTACAATTCAATTTGGGGATCTTTGAGTACTTTATATTGGTACCCATTAAACTCTATATGGTTTGATATGATTCATTATTACATTTTGTCAGGATTGGGGGCGGGGAGAGAATCTGATTGTATCCTCCAACCTATTTGTTATTCTTTCTAGTGTGTGTCATCTGTAAATTTTTTAAGCGTGCCGTCAGTATTATTGTCTTAGTCATCGATACAAGTGTTCAGGGAAAAACCAGACTTTCATTAGATCCCTAGAGATCCGAATGTGCATCAGCCCCTGTGTGTGTGTGTGTGTGTGTGTGTGTGTGTGTGTGTGTGGTGGGGGCGGGGGTGGGGTGGGGACGGAGTTTCACTCTTGTTGCCCAGACTGGAGTGCAATGGCACGATCTCGGCTCACTGCAACCTCTGCCTACTGGGTTCAAGCGATTCTCCTGCCTCAGCCTCCCGAGTAGCTGGGATTACAGGCATGTGCCACCACACCTGGCTAATTTTGTATTTTTAGTAGACACTGGGTTTCTCCATGTTGGTCAGGCTGCTCTCGAACTCCTGACCTCAGGTGATCCACCCGCCTCAACCTCCCAAAGTGCTGAGATTACAGGCGTGAACCACTGTGCCCGACCCACATCAACCTCTTGAAAGAAAGAAACAAACAAAGAAAAACAAGGGCCAGGTGTGGTGGCTCATGCTTGTAACCCTAACACTTTGGGAGTCTGAGGCAGGAGGATTGCTTGAGGCCAGGAGTTCAAGACCAGACTGAGTAACATAGCAAAACCTCATCTCTATTTTAAAAAGTATAAAAAATAAAAAGAAAAACTTAAAAAATACATTATTCATTCAATCAAAAAATATTTACTGAGTGCCTTCTGCGTACCAGTTACTACTCCAAGTGCTGTGCGTCTAGTGCTGAACAAAAAAATTGTCTGCCCTCATGATGCTTACATTCTAGAAGGAGAGGTAGACAATAAACAAAGAAGCGTTATGAAAAACAAAAGCAGGCTGGGCGCGGTGGCGCATGCCTGTAATCCCAGCACTTTAGGAGCCCTAGGAGGGCGGATTAGAAGGTCAGGAGAGCGAGACCATCCTGGCTAACACAGTGAAACCCTGTCTCTACTAAAAATACAAAAAAAAAAAAAAAAAAAATTAGCCGGGCGTGGTGGCAGGCACCTGTAGTCTCAGCTACTCGGGAGGCTGAGGGAGAACAATGGCGTGAACCCAGGAGGCAGAGTTTTCAGTGAGCCAAGATCACGCCACTGCACTCCAGCCTGGGTGACAGAGCAAGACTCGGTCTCAAAAAAAAAAAGAAAAAAAGAGAAAAACAAAAGCAGTTATGGAGCTAGAGAAATTTGACAGTGGGGATGGAATAGGGTTGCCAATAGGCAGTATGGCTAAAGCAGAGTTGGTTTTGGAGTATGGTTGAACTACTCATGTCCTGCATTATTCAACTGGCCATGAGTGGTGAGCAAGTCTTTCTGAGTCTCAAAATCCACTTTTATTTTTATTTTTTATTTTTTTCAGATAAGGTCTTGCTCTGTTGCCTAGGCTAGAGTACAGTGTTGTGATCAGGGCTCACTGCAGCCTCGAACTCCTGGGCTCAAGTGATCCTCCTGCCTCAGCCTCCCAAGTATCTGGGACTACAGGCACATGCCACCTGTAGTCCTAGATAATTTTTAAATATTTGTAGAGATGGGGTCTTGCTATGTTGCCCAGGCTGATCTTGAATTTCCAGCCTCAAGCAATCCTCCTGCCTTGGCCTTCCAAAACACTGGGATTACAGGCGTGAGCTACTGTGCCCAGCTGAAAATCCACTTTTCTCTATGTAAATCACTTTAGGAAAAAATCAACAGAGCAATGATAAAGAATTTCTTTTTTTTTTTTTTTTTTTGAGATGGAGTCTCATACTGTTGCCTGGGCTGGCATGCAGTGGTGCAATCTCAGCTCACTGCAACTTCCGCCTCCTGGGTTCAAGCGATTCTCCTGCCTCAACCTCCTGAGTAGTGAGATTACAGGCACCTGCCACCACGCCCAGCAATTTTTTGTATTTTTAGTAAAGATGGGGTTTCACCGTGTTGGTCAGCTGGTCTCGAACTCCTGACCTCGTGATTTGCCCACCTTGGCCTCCCATAGTGCTGGGATTACAGGCATGAGCCACTGTGCCCAAAGAATTTAAATACTCATGAAACAGAGGAGAAAATGTGAAAGGATGGAACTCCTCAGAAGACTTCACAACATTTCTCGGTACACATAGCACATTCAAACAATGTGAAAACAACTAGACTAGTCAGGAGTCCAGTCACATCTTCTAATGAAGACTCCAGAGAGAATTACAAAAGCATTACTCTACAGGTACAGTCCATTGTTGACAACTAAACAGAGAAAAAATGAAACATCAACACTTACCGAATTCCAGTCCCCATGTTTTCAAGTATGGAGCAGGTTATGAATCCAATAGTTTATGGAGTCAGGAGGACGGAATGTTTGGATGATCCCAAAACATGGTTTGAGAGTCTGGATATGGAACTCTGGAAAAGACGCCCCCAAGGGACAGATGTGAAGTATACCTCTATTAATTACCCTCTGCTTGCAATTTTTTTTTTTTCTTTTGAGACATAGTCTTGCTCTGTTTCCCAGGCTGGAGTGTGGTGGCGCAATCTCGGCTCCCTGCAACCTCTGCCTCCGAGGTTCAAGGGATTCTTGTGCCTCAGCCTCCTGAGTAGCTGGGATTACAGGCGTGCACCGCCACATCTAGCTAATATTTTTGTATTTTTTTTTTCAGTAGATGCGGGGTTTCACTGTGTTGGCCAGGCTGTTCTTGAACTCCTGACCTCAAGTGATCCACCCACCTTGACCTCTCAAAGTGCTGGGATTACAGGCAATAGGCCACTGTACCTAGCCCCCTCTGCTTGCAATTCTAATGTTGATGAGTTCTTCTAAATTTGTTTTATCTTTTTTTAAAAAGAGATGGGGTTATCTTTTTTTAAAAAGGGCTGGCCTCAATCTCCTGGGCTCATGGAATCCTCCTGCTTCAGCTTCCCAAGTAGCTGGGACTACAGGTGTGCACCACCATGCCCAGCAATAGTTTTAGTGTTTAAATAAATCCCTTTAATGTTTGAGGGACTGGACAAATCTTTGTTGAGTAAAATACTAATTGCTTTCTCCGATTGGAAATTTTATTTATTATTATTATTTTGAGACGGGGTCTCACTCTGTTGCCTAGGCTGGAGTGCAGTGGTGTTATCATAGCTCAGTGCAGCCTCGACCTCCTGGGTTCAAGTGATCCTCCCATCTCAGCCCCCTGATTAACTGGTATTATAGGTGCACATCACACCTGGTTAATTTTTTTTATTATTATTATTTTAATTTTTTCTTTTTTTCTTTTTTTTTGAGATGGAGTCTTGCTCTGTCACCCCGGCTGAAGTACAGTGGCGCGATCTTGGCTCACTGCAACCTCCGCCTCCCAGGTTCAAGTGATTCTCTTGCCTCAGCCTCCCGAGTAGCTAGAAGTACAGGCGCATACCATCACATCCGGCTAATGTTGTTTTGTATTTTTAGTAGAGACAGGGTTTCACCATTTTGGCCAGGGTGGTTTCAAACCCCTGACCTCAGGTGATGTGCCCACCTCAACCTCCCAAAGTATTGGGATTACAGGCATGAGCCACCGTGCCCTACCTTTTTTTTGTTTTTGTAGAGAGAGACTTGTCGTGTTGCCCAGGCTGGTCTCAAACTCCTCGGCTGCAGCAACCCTGCTGCCCTGGCCTCCCAAAGTGATGGGATTACAGTTGTGAGTCACCCAGCCAGAAATGTAATTGCTATTTTCACAATGATACCTTTGACATTCGCATTCATTCATTTCTTGAGCATTTGTTTTTTTTTGTTTGTTTGTTTGTTTGTTTGTTTTTTGAGACGGAGTCTCGCTCTGTCGCCCAGGCTGGAGTGCAGTGGCCGGATCTCAGCTCACTGCAAGCTCCGCCTCCCGGGTTCACGCTATTCTCCTGCCTCAGCCTCCCGAGTAGCTGGGACCACAGGCGCCGCCACCTCGCCCGGCTAATTTTTTGTGTTTTTAGTAGAGACGGGGTTTCGCCGTGTTAGCCAGGATGGTCTCGATCTCCTGACCTTGTGATCCGCCCGTCTCGGCCTCCCAAAGTGCTGGGATTACAGGCTTGAGCCACCGCGCCCGGCCGAGCATTTGTTTTTTATACCAAATACTTTGTTGGCGTTAGGAATACAAAGATGGATAGAAAAAATAAGGGTCCCCGTAAGCACTTACAGGAACCTCACAGGAGACGGCACGGTAGAAACAGGAAAGTCAGCTGTGATAAAGAAGCGTGTTATGAAGAGATAAGTACTGAGAGCCCTAGGAGGTCACCTAACCCAGATTTAGGGAAAATTGGAAGTTAGTAACTTGTACACAGATACTTACAAGGTGTGAAGGAGTTAACCAAATAAAGAGGTGGGGAAGTCTGTTTCAGGTGGAGGGCACAAGTACACAGATTTTGGAAAGAACGTGAATGATTATGCATGCTGAGTATGTGAGTACTAAAAGTAGTTTAGAGAGTCTTAGAGTGGTCAGATATGAGACTGGAAAGGTGAGCAGCATCAAATTACGAGAAATGTACAAGCCACATTCTCGAGGAGGTAGAATCTACTGAAAGTCATGATGGATTACATGTTGGAGTTTTGAAGACAGAAAAGTCCGGACTGGAGATCGGGTTTAAGACTTGGACAACTGGGTGGATAGTGGATATCATTCACTAAGACAGCAAAAATATGAAGAGGAAATTGAGGAGATTTTGGGGAGAAGGTGCTGAGTTCAGCCTTTGATGTGCTTGTTTTGTGATGACTGAGGAACACTCAGAGCAACAGGAAGTAGTTTGATCTAGAAATCTGAGGACACGCGTTTAGAAGTCATGCGTACGTGACAGACAAGAGACTTCACAGCGATGAATGAGATGCCCTTGGAGGGTGTGTAGGAGCAGAGAAAAAGAAAGAAGCCAGAATAACACCAAAGCTTAAATAACGGATGGTGTGGGTCCGGTGCGGTGGCTCACGCCTGTAATTCCAGCACTTTGGGAGGCCGAGGCAGGTAGATCCTGAAGTCAGGAGATGGAGACTATCCTGGTTAACACGGTGAAACCCCATCTCTACTAAAAATACAAACAGAAAAATTAGCTGGGCATGGTGGCGGGTGCCTGTGGCCCCAGCTACTGGGGAGGCTGAGGCAGAAGAATCACTTGAACCTGGGAGGCAGAGGTTGCAGTGAGCTGAGATCGTGCCTCTGCCCTCCAGCCTGGGTGACAAAGCAAGACTCTGTCTTACAAAAAAAAAAAAAGGATGGTGTGTTAGTTCATTCTGTGTTGCTTAAAAGGAATGCCTGAAGCTGGGTAATTTCTAAAGAAAAGAGGTTTATTTGGCTCACAGTTCCTCAGGATGTACAAGAAGCATGGCAGTCACATCTGCTTCTGGTGAGGTCTCAGGAAGCTTTTACTCACGGCAGAAGGTGAAGGGCACCAGGTATGTCACATGACATGGCCAGAGACAGAGCAAGAGTGAGAAGAGGAGGTGTTGCTCTTTTTAAACATCAGTGTTCATGTGAACTAATAGGGCGAGAACTCACTCGTTACAGCAAGAAAGGCACCAAGCCATTCATGAGGGATCCACCCCCATGATCCAGACACGTCTCACCAGGCCCCACCTCCAACGCTGGGGATGAAATTTCAACATGAGGTTTGGAGGACACAAATATCCAAGCTATATGAGATGAGCAGAGAAAGGATCCCTGGAAAAAAGAGTGAGAAGGTATAGCCAGAGAGGTAGGGGAAAAAGAATTATGAGGTATCCAGAGAACAAAGGAAAAGCATGTTTCAAGGAGTAGGCTGTGGTCCACAAAGGCAAATGCTATCAAGAGATCAAGCAAGAAAAAGACTAAGAAGCACCCATGGGTGAGAACCATGGAGATATCTGACCAGTTTGGCAGGGAGCAGGGTCCAGGGAGGCAGCAGTCAGGTCATAGTGAGTTGAGGAGTAAATGGAACCAATGGACACAGACACCTGTTTCAAAAAATGTGCCTTGAAAATGGAAGACATAATCCCTAAACTTTCTTTCCAAGGTTAAGGAAGGTGGGCCACCATTAGGCCCTTACCACCTGTGTGTCAGCTCAGCTGACCTCATGCCAATGCTCTTGAAGGACATGGCCTGTGTGTTGAACGGCAGCCCAAACACCAGTACTGGTCTTGGCCAAAACTGCAGAACAAACCAAATCAGCCTTTTGTGTCCTCCTCCTAACTCTTCTTCTGCACCTGCCCCTGTCCCTAGGCCTCTGAGGTCCACACAGACTTCCTGGTCCATGGCCCACTGTGAGGCGTGAATGTGCACCTGAACTCTGAGCAGTCCACTGGTGAGATGACCTACAGAGGGATGAATCTGTTCTGACACATTTGTCACACCGTCACTATCTCTCACTTCTTGTCATGGCCTATGTATCGGGACCAGTCAGAGGGAGAGGAGAGGAGTGTAGTCACCTTGGAGTCTGGAACAAACAGCTGGCTCTGCAGCTGGCCAGGCAGCTATCCAAGCAGGGGGCCTCCCTAGGAGCAAAATCCAGAAGCCAAAATAAATGGGTCAAGTGGAAAGCGGATGACTATAACTGCAAGCAATGCTGAAGGTTGGCCCTGGGAAGTGAAGGTGAGTCAAGGCCTAATGGACGGACACCTGAAGGGGTTTGAATGAGAGGGGAGGGACGGGCGGAATCCAAGAGCAGGGGCCAGAAATGGGTTAGAGTCAATAGACCACACAGAGGCCACAAACAATGATGCTGTACAGATGGGTCCATCACCACCAGCTCTCTGTTACCCTGAATCCCAGGGTACTGTTTCAGATCTCAGACCTTCACATGAAATTTCTGATATCGACAATTCTTCAAATCTTATTTCCACAACACCCCTTCTCCTGCCATCCTATCCCTGTATTCCAAGAAGAAGATAGGAAAGCCCTGGGCCTGGTTGGGGTGCTAATGAGGTGCTCATAGGCCTTAGTGGTAACTAACCTGAAACACTGCAGGAATAGGTCCCCCATCCTAAGAACCAGGAGTGGAAGTGAAGGCCTGGCACAGTTAATTTAGGCCCTAAATCAGTAAGAAAGCTAGCAGCATGACTTGATTCGTGGAAACATTATTTCTAAGTTGTAATCATTCCAGATTACTTAGGTTTTCCAAAACGTATACAGCGACTGAACTGAAAGGCTTAACTGTCTTCAGTTTGTGATTAGAGCACAGAGAGGAGATAAAGAACACTGGTAAACATCACATATAAATATACTATTTCTGCCCGTGCACAGACAGGCTAGGCTGCACAAACTGAGTTTTCAGCCGAAGAAATTTTTTTTCATTTCACTCAAGTCAATAGTCACTTACCCACTGAATATTGCTTAAAGCAGAGTTTTCATCTAATTCTCATTTAATGAGCTTGAAAAGGCAAAACTAAATAATAATACCTCATTTGTGTGTAATGCTTGTCTTTCAAAGAAGGCATCATAACCCATTTTAGACTACCTAATTTACAGTAACAACACTTTTACAATGTAAATACTAGTAAGGGCTATTATCATTTTACAAATTATGCATGAAAGAGACCAAGGCACCTAGAAATGAAATGACTGGTTCAGTGTAACTTCCACTTCAGAGGTGTTACGGCTGGTTTATTTTTAAATTTTTTTATGAAAAATTTAAAAACCATGACTAATGAAATGATGCTTCAAATAAACATATTTATTAAGATGTACCTTGTGCTCCAATTTTAAAGGAAAAAATATTTTGCTTAAAAGAAATAACAAGGACCAAAATGTTCCTGTGTTCCGGCCAGGCGCAGTGGCTCACGCCTGTAATCCCAGGACTTCAGGAGGCAGAGGTGGAGGCAGGTGGATAACCTGAGGTCGGGAGTTAGAGACCAGCCTGACCAATGTGGAGAAACCTCGTCTCTACTAAAAATACAAAATTAGCTGGGCGTGGTGGCACATGCCTGTAATCCCAGCTACTCAGGAGGCTGAGGCAGGAGAATCACTTGAACCCGGGAGGCGGAGATTGCAGTGAGCCGAGATTGTACCATTGCACCCCAGCCTGGGCAACAAGAGCGAAACTCCGTCAAAAAAAAAAAAAAAAAAAAAAAGGAAAGAAGAAAGAAAGAAAAGAAAAGAAAAAAAGACAAGACAAGACAAGGACCAAAATGTTCATGTGTTCTGGCCAGGCGCAGTGGCTCACACCTGTAATCCCAGCACTTTGGGAGGCTGAGGCAGGTGGATCACCTGAGATCAGGAGTTCAAGACCAGCCTGGCCGACATGGTGAAACCCCATCTCTACTAAAAATACAAAAATTAGCCGGGTATGGTGGTGCATGCACGTAATCCCAGCTACTTGGGAGGCTGAGGCAGGAGAATTGCGTGAACCCAGGAGGCGGAGGTGGCAGTCAGCCGAGATCGTGCCACTGCACACCAGCCTCGGCAACAGAGCAAGACTCCATCTCAAAAACAAAAACATGTTCATGTGTTTCACAGATCACATCTCTCTCACAAATCTAGAATTAAACCAATCAATTCCTACCACCCAACTCTGATGTTCATCAGCATAATTCCACAATCTTGTGTCACACACAGTACAAGTCATTGGATGGATCACTCCCCTTTCCATATGCATTACGTTGCAATAATCTTGTCTCAATCGGATGTGGAAAAAAACATTATATGTGCAAATTCTGCATATACGTGAAGTCATTGACACTCTTTTTCTTTTATTAGCTTCAATTTGGGGGGTAACATTTTTCTGATCCTTTTATATATTCATTCATTCATCCACACTCTCCAGCCTTCATGCAACTATTCAACAAACACGATTATGTGCTCAAAATGTACAGGCGCTATTCTAGATGCACAGGATAGAAATAGGAATAACGGCTAAGTGCGATGGCTCGCACCTGTAACCCCTGCATTTTGGAAGGGGATCACTTAAGCCCAGGAGTTCAAGACTAGCCTGGGCAACGCAGGGAGACCCCATCTATGCAAACAAGTTTTAAAAATTAGCTGGCTGTGGTGGCATGCAAAAAAATAAAACAACCTAGGAACCCCAGAATTAAGACAAAGTCACAGGCTTCAAGAAACTCACAATCCAATGGGAAATCCAGAAGAGAAAACCATTGAAGTTCACTGTGGTAGGTGTGGCGATTGAACTACACGCAAACGTGGTCTGGGGCTCTGTGTGTGGGTGGGTGAGGAAGGCCTCCTGTAGAAGGTCCTCCTAGAACTAAGCATGCCAAGAAGAAGGGCATTGGGTGTTCCAGGGAACAGCATGGGCAAAGACACCAACAAATAAGAGCAGACGATGCATTTGGAGAACGGCAGGACATGTGGTACAATAGGAGTTGTTCAGTTACTTTATGGCTGGTTCTGTTTCACAATCTGGGCCCTGGACATCCCCAAAAATGCTTCTATGAAGGGAAACGTGTTGTCCTCAGTCATGTAAGTAAAAACACATTCTATATGGAATCGGTACCAAAATGCCTTTTGAAGCTTTGACCATTTGAGGAAAATGACACAGGGAACAACACAAAATCAAAGTTTGGGTCTGGTCTACCCAGGTTTGTATTTTTCATACTTCATTACTGTTGTACTCCAGTGGGGAGCTGGTAGGAACAGCCTGCTTATTCATCAAATCTAGGCGACCACTTGGTCCATCTCCATTATTATTTCAATATAACATTTTTATAGAGAAACATTTTGAAGTACAGCATTTTCAAATACACTATGTTGGATGGATCAGGTTTTTCATACTCACCTCTTCCTGACCAGGCAGACTTGGTGCTGCTCACCCCCCAAAAAGGGCGGGAGTCAGCCTGAAAGGCTTATTCTCAGGAACCCCACACACCTGCAAGAGGTGTTTGAAAATAATCTCTCAAAATCCTACACCCAAGTCCCTGCAGGGACAGCTCTTCCTTCAGGCCCCCTCTGAGAAGTCTTGCATGAAGGCCTTTATGAACTGGGACCAGGAGGAGATAAAATTGCAAGCACAACAGAGCTCATAAACAACCCTTCCTAGACTCACTCTACTGCCTGAGTAATCCCACCTGAATTCCCTTGTCACTTATGCAAAGCTTTGCACCCTGAAATCACATCATTGTTTCTACTCGGGAGTTTTTCAGAGACTCAGAATAACTCATTTATCTATTTTGGTTCATGATTGATCATGGGATCCTCTAGAAGACATTATTTCTTCATTCATCCGACTTTTATCCATTCAACAAGCATCTACTTCCTCATTTCTGCCTATCTCTTGAAGCCAATTCAGTCAGCCTTTTGCCCCTATTACTCCACTGAAAACACACCGATGAAGCTCGCAATGACCTCCATGACATCAAATCCAAATTCACAGTCTTCATCTTACTCCTCCTCTCAGCAGCCTCTTGGCACAATGTTCACCCCCTTCTAATAAAACACTTTCTACCCTTATCTTCCATCACACCTCACTAGGTTTCCTCCTATCTCATTGTTGCCTCCCAGTCTCTTTGGCTGGGCCCTTCCCGATGTCTGAATATTGGCAGCCCCACTGGGCTTGTCCCTCTGCAATTGTCGATCCAGTCCATTACCTTAAATATTGTATTTCTCACTCTGATGTGTCCCTAAACTCCTGACATGGAAGTGGAAGAGGGGCCAGGCACAGTGGCTCACGCCTGTAATCCCAGCACTTTGGGAGGAGGAGGGCAGATCACCTGAGGTCAGGAGTTTGAGACCAGCCTGGCCGACATGGCGAAATCCCGTCTCTACTAAAAATCCAAAAATTAGCTGGGCGTGGTGGCGGGTGCCTGTAGTCCCAGCTACTCGGGAGGCCGAGGTGGAAGAATCTCTTGAATCTGGGAGACGGAGGTTGCAATGAGCCGAGATCGCTGCACTGCACTCCAACCTGGGCGACAGAGCAAGATGCCATCTCAAAACAAAGACAAGAAAAAGGAAGTGGATTCTTTTCCTAGAAGCACTGAAGGAGGAGATGAGTTGGCAAGGAGAGAAGAGTGGCTTTTTTATAAGAGGAATCGGATGAAAACAGGCACAAAGGTGTGGAGAGGGAAAACTGTGTTCCAAGAAAAGAGAGAAGTCTGATGTGGGCTGGAAATCAATGCTAAGGTATGTTGTGGCTGTATTGCAAAGAACCTTGATTACAGCTAAGGAATCTGGACTCGATACTGAAGACAGTAAGTAACTATCAGCATTTCTTAAAGAGTGGAAATATGTGCTCATTCATATTTTTAAAAATTAAAATAAAAACTTTAGTGGCAGGATGAAGACTGAGCCAGGAAAGCCAATTAGAAGACTACTGTAATAGTCTAAAGAAGGGATTAAGGTCTGAGTCACCATAGCAGCAGTGGGGTGAAGGGTAGTAACAAGTCCAAGGGGGATTTAGAAGTAGCACTGTGGACACAGTTATCAATTAGAATGAGGTTTGGGAGCAGGAGAGACGGGTCGAGGTTGAAGTGCAATGACACTAAGCTAAAGGCGGGAAGGAGAGCAAGTGCAGAGGCGATGCTGAGCACGGTATGAAGCTCACAGTAATTGTGGGATGTCCAGTGCAAATGAATGACATGTCTGCAGATCAGGAGAGAGGTCTGTACTGAATGCACAGGTTCATGAGTCCGGGCCCAGCAGTGGCTCCGTCCTCATAATGAATAGGATATCTTGGGGGCAGACAAACAATGAGAAGGACCAAGCAAAGAACACTGAAAAACAGCCTGAGGCGGCTGTCAGTGGAGAAGAACCCTGGCAATAGACTGGAAAGGAACAAAGATGGGGCATGAGAGTCGGACAGAGGGAGGTCTGCAAGGAAAGAGACATGAGACCTTCCCAGAGAAAATGATCAACAGCTCTCTCTGGGGTCGGACCAGGGATAAGGCTTAGTAATTAGAAGACCTGATGAGCACAGTTTCTAGAGAATTAGAAGTCAGCAGGCCAGGTGCAGTGGCTCATGCCTGTAATTCCAGCACTTTGGGAGGACGAGGCAGGTGGATCAACTGAGGTCAGGAGTTCAAGACCAGCCTGGCCAACATGGTGAAGCCCCATCTCTACTAAAAATACAAAACTTAGCTGGGCTTGGTGGTGGGTGCCTGTAATCCCAGCTTCTCAGGAGGCTAAGGCAGGAGAATCGCTTGAACCTGGGAGGCGGAGGTTGCAGTGAGCTGAGATTGTACCATTGTGCTCCAGCCTGGGTGACAAGAGGGAAACTTTGTCTCAAAAAAAAAAAAAAGAAAAAAGAAAAGAAAATAGAAGTCAGCCTGGGCTGGATGCAGTGGCTCCTGCCTATAATCCTAGCAGTTTGGAAGGCTGAGGCAGGAGGATCACTTGAGCCCAGGGTTTGAGACCAGCCTGGTCAACATACTGAGACCTCATCTAGTAAAAAAATTTAAAATAGAGGCTGGGCGCGGTGGCTCACACCTGTAATCCCAGCACTTTGGGAGCCCGAGGTGGATGGATCATGAGGTCAGGAGATTGAGACCATCCTGGCTAACACGGTAAAACCCCATCTCTACTAAAAATACAAAAAATTAGCCAGGCACGGTGGCAGATGCCTATAATCCCAGCTACTCGGGAGGCTGAGGCAGGAGAATGGCGTGAACCCGGGAGGCAAAGCTTGCAGTGAGCCGAGATCGCGCCACTGCACTCCAGCCTGGGAGACACAGCGAGACTCCGTCTCAAAAAAAAAATTAAAATTAAAATTAAAAAAGAAGTCAATCTTGAGTGGCTTGAGTGAAGACTCCTCTTTGAAGTTGGCCAGGAGGGAAGCAGGTAAGGCTGGAAAGAAGGTGGAATTGGGCAAGGAGTAGGAATTATTTTATGGAATGAGAGTCCTGAGTACAACAAGTGGCCATCTAGCTTCTGCTCAAAATCTCTAGTGAGCCTACTACCCCACAAGACAACTGGTTGGGCATCAGGCTTGGTACTTCAGGGCCTAAAAATATATGCAAGGTACAGTCATGCTCTGGTCTTTCCTTCTTCCTTCCTTCCTTCCTTCCTTCCTTCCTTCCTTCCTTCCTTCCTTCCTTCCTTCCATCTTACTCTGTCACCCAGGCTGGCATGCAGTGGCTCAGTCTCGGCTCACTGCAACCTCCGCCTCCCAGGTTCAAGCCATTCCCTGCACTCCGGCCTCACGGTAGCTGGACTACAGGCACCACCACAATTTTGTATTTTACAAGTAGAGATGGGGTTTCACCATGTTAAGCCAGGCTAGTGTTGATCTCTTGACCTTGTGATCCACCCTCAGCCCTCCCAAAATGCTGGGATTACAGGCGTGAGCACAGCCGGCGCGTTTCATTATTGGCCCAAATCTGCCTCCTTCCAACTACAGCTCTGTCCTCTGGAGACACACACAGTATAAGAAGACTTTCTTTCCATACGACAGCCCTCCAGCTAACTGAGAATGGTTTCCAGCCACCTCTGGGGCTTTCCCAATCATTTCACCTCTGTGAAATAATCCAGTCGTTATGTATGGGTATATGTATGTACGTGTGTGTGTGTCTTTTGTTACCAGCTGGCTGCTCTCCTCTGCATAACCATACCCTAGTCTGTCAAAGTCCCTTTTAAAATGTGGCACTCAGAATTAATCACAATTCTCTCCATCTGGTATAAGCAGTTAGAAACCAGGAGGTGCATTCTTTCCCTTTTCCAGGACACGGTCCTTCTGTGAATGCCACCTGAGATTGTATGAGTGTTCTGACGCCACACTACTGACTCGTGGTGTTTTAGGATCAGCTCAAATCTTGAGATCTTTTGCAATTGAAATGTTGATATACTAGGTCTTCTAAATCTAACATTTACATAATTGACTTTTAAAAGCCAATTGCAAGATTTTATACTTTTTCCCACTATTATGTATTTGTACATTTGCTTTTCATGAGCCAATCGTAAAAAGTGGAAAGGTTTAAGAGTCAGACAGCTCTGGATTCGAATTCTGGCTCTGTTACATAGTCCAGTGACCTCGAACATGTCATGTGATCTCTCTGAGTCTCAACCTGCTTATCAGTGAAAATAGGGCTAATCCTACCTGCACTGTGAAGTGGTCCTGAGTCTGAAACTAGGGCAGTATAATACCTGATGTAAGTTCTCAATAAATGGTGGTTTTCTTGTCTTCCTTTTCTTTAATTCTCTCAAGTTTGAATCTTTAGCAGAAGTATGCCTTTTAAATCATTGCTCCAGGTTAATGTATCTTTTAATAAAAAAATTTGAGCATAACAGGAGCCAATAACCAAAACAAGATACTTTAGTATAATAGTTAAGCATGTGGCTTCTGAAACCAGACTTTCTGTGACCTATCTGAGCTCTTCTAATTACTAGCTATCTGGTGATTACAAGCAAGTTCATAAACCATCCTGAGCCTTGGTTTGCTCATCTGTAAAATGGGGATAACAATACCTGTTTCTCCAGCTGCTGGGGAAGATTAACTGAGATGATGAATGAAAGCGTTTTTGCATAGAACCTTGCACATAAGTACTTGGGAAGTGGTGTTTTTATTACAGCTTAGAAACCTCCAGGTAAACAATGTCCTATTAATCTGCACTTTTTAATTTGAGACACAGTCTTGCTTTATCGCTCAGGCTGGATGCAGTGGCATGATCATAGCTCACTGCATCCTTGAACTCCTGGGCTCAAGTGGTACTCCCTCCTCAGCCTCCCGAGTAGCTGGCAATACAGGTGCACACCACCAGGCTCAGCTAATTTTTTTTTTAAGTAGAGGTGAGGTCTCACTATATTTCCCAGGCTGGTCTCAAACTCTTGAGCTCAAGCAATCCTCCCACCTTGGCTTCCCAAAGTCCTGAGATTACAGGTGTGAGCCACCGTACCCAACCTTTTTTTTTCTTTTTTTGAGACAGGGTCTCCCTCTGTTGCCCAGGCTGGAGTGCAATGGCATGATTATAGCTCACTGCAGCTTCAACTTCCTGGACTCAAGCAATCCTCCCACCTCAGCTTCCCAAGTAGCTGGGAGTCTACTTGCATGCCACTATATCCAGCTAATTTTTGTAATTTTTGTAGTGACAGGTCTTACTATGTTGTCCAGGCTGGTCTTAGGACTCTTGGACTCAAGCAATCCACCTGCCTCAGCCTATCTCAAAGTGCTTGGATTATAGGCATGAGCTACCTCATCCAACCCACATTTGTGTGTGTAATCATTTTATCTGCTAATAATACATTAGTAATAAATGTAATAATAAAACATTTCATCCACTAATAATACTGAATAATACTGTTTCATTGACCATTATATTGTTCACCAGTATCCCTTGAAAACCTCTGTCCAATGACAGGTATGACAAATATGTCTGTCATCTTCTTACCTATTAACATTATCTACAGAAAAAACTAAACCAGCTAGAGGATCTTGGGCAAATCACTTGACATTTATGACCTCAGGCTCCACTTCTTTGAAATGGGAGTAATGGTAGCAATATCTACCTTAGAGGTCTGGCACGAGGATTATGTGACTTAAAGCACATGGAAGATAAGGAAATGACAGTGGTTTGGAAGTACTTAACTTCAGTGAACCCAGATTGGCTCTTGTTGGTACCAACTTTCTTTCCCTAACCAAACTAAGCTTATCAGGCTATAGGTTCTGGAATCCACCATTTTCCCTTTTAAAAATTGGCACAGTTGCCCAACCCGAGGCATATGGTATTTCTTCTGTCCTCAGTGATTCCTCATAGCATGACTATAATCACACCTGGAAGTTCCTTTTGTATCCCTAGATACCGTTTATATGGATCAGAAGATTTGAAGCTAATTTAAATTTGAATCTCATCTAAATTTAAATTTTGTCTAATTTAAATGTATCCTTTCATCGTTCACCTTGGCTCCCATTTCATCTTAAATGTCTTCTTAATCCAGACTATAAGAACACACATGTCTATCGAAGTGGACTTAGACTATAGAACTCACACCCATAAAATAAAATCAATTATAAATCCACTACCACAATATTGCCACTGTTAATATTTTTCTCCGTTCAGTCTTTCTTTTTTCTGAGAAAATATATTTAAAAATAAATAACCTAGCTGGGCATGGTGGCTCACACCTGTAATCTCAGCACTTTGGGAGTCCGAGGCAGGATGATCCCTTCAGGCTGGGAGTTCGAGACCAATCTGGACAACACAGCAAGACCCTGTCTCTAAAAAAAGTTTAAAAAAATTCACAAGGTATGGTGGTACATTCTTATAGTTCCAGCTAATTCAGAGGCTGAGTCAGGAGGATCACTTGAGCCCAGGAGGTCAAGGCTGCAGTGAGCTATGATTAGGCCACTGTACTCCAGCCTGAGTGACACAGAGAGACCCTGTCTTTAATAAACAATAAATGACCAACCTTTTCCGATGTCATGATATCTTCCATAACCTGCTTTTTATTGGATACATAGATTTCATCATGGGAATACACAAAATTTATGCAATAACTCTTTTTGGACACTTGTTATTTCTAAGTATTCAATATTATAAAGAATGCTACATTAAATATTCTTCTACATTAAATTTTCTTAGTACCTCTAGTTATTTTCTTAGGATGAAGTCTTAAAGATGAAATTGCTGTGTTAAATAAGTGGTTTGTGTATGTTAAGGTTTTTAACACACAGTACCAAATTGCTCTCAGAAGGCTTATACCAATTTATACTCCCAATATGGTATGAGAGTTCTTATTTCCCTGAATCTTTATCCATGTAAGATATCATTTTAAAGTTCTTACAATTTTCTAGGCACAAAGGCATCTGGGTTTTACTTTGATTTGCATTTTCATTAATTAATAATGAAACTGGACCATTTTCATTTTCACTGACCAGTTGAATTCCTTTTTTTCCTTTTTGCCTTTTGTTGTTCTTTACCTGTTCTTCTTTTGAGATCTTGTCTTTTTCTTGTAAGTGTATGAGTTGTATGTCTGTTAAAGACACTATCATTTGTCATATACATGAAGTCCTAGAATCTCCAGCTTGGGCAATAGAGCAAGATCCTGTCTCTACCAAAAAAAAAAAAAGGTGAAGGTGTGGTGGCACATACCTGTGGTCCTAGCTACTCGGGAGGCTGAAGGGGGAAGGATCACGTGAGTCCGGGAGTTCGAGACCAGGCTGGGCAACATAGGGAGAACCCATCTCTAAAAAAAATTATTATCCAGACATGGTGGCACACACCTGTTATCCTAGCTACCTGGAAGGATTGCTTGAGCCCAGTGAGCTATGAATGTGCCGCTGCATTCCAGCCTAGGCAACACAACAAGACCCTATTAAAAAAAAATCTTCTAGAATTTCTTATGTATCTTTTCATTTTGTTTGTGCTACTGTCTTATCTACATAAGCTGTAAGTTCTAAGTAATGAAATATATCAATGTTTTTCTTTCTTTCTTCTTCTCTTTTAGAGACAAAGTCTTGCTATGTTGCCCAGGCTGGATTTAAACTCCTGGACTCAAGTGATTCTCCTGCTTCAGCCTCTCAAGTACAATGTTTTTCTTTTATAAACCATAAACCATTGCTTTTTTGCTCATGAAGGCCTTTACCACTCCAAGGTCAAAAAATGCTTACACCACTTTCATCTTTTAAGCACATATCACCCCTATTATATGGGTGACTTTTCACATTTAATTGTTTAATCCATCTGAAATGTATTCCATTCTTCTTGACCACATGTTTTTCCATTTTTTTGAATCAGAGGTGATACTTCAGTCCCTTCTCTTTATGTTCAAGCTGCATATGGACCACTTGGCACATCACAGTTTCTAGGGGCCTGCTCATATAGGGTTGGAACAATTTCCTCCACAGCCAACTGATCCATAGGTTCTCTAAACTCCTTGTTCAACATGAGTTCCACAGACTTAGTAAAAACAGACCACAGCTCCAACTCTCCGCTGAATTGATTCTGGTAACGTTTCTGGCTTTTGGCTCCCTTGTTCCCTGGTTACTTATTCGGATCATTCCTGTCCTTTATTAAACAAGCAAACAAAAACAAAAATACTCAGCATCTTGCTTATACCATTTCACAATGTCTTTCCTGATCTGTGATCCCAAACCCACAACGTGATTTAAATACCTTCCCGGAGGAGCCTTCTATGTGGTTAATCGAAGCCACATAGTTGGACCCTGGAGCCCCAGGGCTTTAAGTCAATCATTTAATCGATTCAGAAAAGGCAGGACACAGTGGTAGACATGTATTATGCTCCAGGCACAGTTCAAAATGCCCTGCCCAGGGCAAGCCATTCCCATCTGGCCACATGTTAGACACTGTTCTGAGCATCTTCACAGCAATTCCTTTATTCTTTCTTGCATCTTGGCCATGCCTGGTCTTTTCAACACCCATCCCCTGTCTCCATTCCATCTTCCTCTGTGACACACATGTTCAGTGACTTGGCTTCTGTGGGCCGGCAATGGACTCTCTCTACCCCTTCTCAGAAGGTTTTGATCAGTTTTTCTTTCTTGTCCTGTCTCTAATATTTGCTGCACTCCTGTTCTTCAGTCACACTTGTGCACTCTCCTTTGTGTGCTCCATGAGATAATATGCCTCTGTGTGTGGCCTCCAAACTCGTTTCTGACTCTTTCCCACCTTTTAGTGGTCACTGGCTGCAATGCCACTTCCAAGATCCAAGACCCCTCATCTGCTGAGTGCGATTGATACCAGCAAACTAAGTGAAAAACAATTCCATATTTCTTCTATTCTTTTTTTTTTTTTTTTGTGAGATGGAGTTTTGCTTTTGTTGCCCAGGCTAGAGTGCAGTGGCGTGATCTCGGCTCACCACAACTTCCGCTTCCCAGGCTCAAGCGATTCTCCTGCCTCAGCCTCCCAAGTAGCTGGGATTATAGGCGTGCACCACCACGCCTGGCTAATTTTGTATTTTTAGTAGAGCCGGAATTTTTCCATGTTGGTCAGGCTGGTCTCAAACTACCAACCTTAGGTGAACCGCCCACCTCAGCCTCCCAAAGTGCTGAGATTACAGGTGTGAGCCACCACACTCGGCCATATTTCTTCTATTCTAAGATCAACATATGGGCTGGGTGCAATGGCTCATGCCTGTAATCCCAGCACTTTGGGAGGCCGAGGCAGGAGAATCACCTGAGGTCAGGAGATTGAGACCAGCCTGGCCAACAGGGTGAAACCCCATCTCTACTAAAAATACAAAATTTAGCTAGGCATGGTGGCATGCACCTGTAACCCCAGCTACTCGGAAGGCTGAGGCAGGAGAATTGCTTGAACTCAGGAGGCGGAGATTGCACTGAGCCGAGATCGTGCCACTACACTCCAGCCTAGGTGACAAGAGTGAAACTCCATCTCAAAAAAAAAAAAAAATCAGCATATGGTAGGATACACCACCATTTAATTGCTGCTTTGAGAGCCCTCCCAAAAAACACTGCCATGTTAAATGTACCTACATTCTCATTTTAGAAATATTTAAAAAATGGCGGGGATATCTGTACTTTAGAATCTAGGACATGCTATAGTTAAATGACTCTATTTTTCACTTAACTACTCACATATGACACCTGCCCCATTCAATGGTACTATCCTTTCTTCAGTATTATTCTTTACTATAAACATAAGCAAAAATAAAAGTTCATAATTCATTGTCTTCAATACTTTTCCCAGACCTCAGCTGTCTCTGGTCATTAGCCCTTCTGACATTATTCTCACGGGTCTCACGGATCTGAGTCCTCCTTTTTGAAGGAAGCCTCATTATATACCCCTTCTCCTGCCTTTTATACATGTCCTTTAAATGTACGAGCTTAAGTGAACACTTCCAGAACAACCACATTGATCTTTTTAATCTTTTTTTTTCTGGATTTTTTATTTTTTGCAGAGACAGAGTCTCACTTTGTTGCCTGGGCTGGTCTTGAACTCCTGACCTCAAGGAATCTTCCTGCCTGGGCTTCTCAAAGTGTTGGGATTACAGGTGTGAGCCACAGCCTGATCTTTTTAAGATGCTCGTCTTTTCTTCATTTAAACCACTGATTTTGTAAAAACATACACTTCCAATCATATTGTTCCTCTTGCCCTTTATTTCCTAGTTCCTGGCCAGAGGGGGAGTCTTGTGTCCATATTTTCTCTTAACTTGCTCCTCTTGTTCGTGTCAGGTTAACAAGTGCAGAATTGCCTTCTTTGGCTATTACAAATTCAAAGCTACCCTGGTCACTTATTTTAAGTTGTTTGTCACTTCCACTTTGCCAACACATTTTTCTTAGCTGGTTAGAATTAAGCATCGAATAGTACCTCTTCAGTAAGCAATTAGTTTAAATTTAAGTCATGCCAACTTTATTTGACGATCACTTTTCAGCAGAATGAGACTGTCAGTAGATGTCAGATAAGCTGAAGTTCTCCATTACCCCTATATCATGCCCCTGTGCCAATAATTCTGTCATTTGTATTGGGAAAGCATTACTGATGTTGCCATAACAGGATCACAAGGCACGCTAGGACTAGTTGACTGCATACAGCCAGTGTAGAGAAGGTACAAGCCAAGACCTGGGGAGGGGGATGCTCCCTGGGGCACGGCTCTGAATACAGAAACCAGCCTGTATTTGGGCAGCTGGCCTGTGCAAAACCTTGCATCTCTTAATCACATAAAATTCAGGAAGCTGTTAATGCCAAGCAGTTTAGCTTTACCTCAGCAGTGGGTTATCTATAAAGGGGAAGGCACATGTGTCCCATAGTTTGAGGAGAGCACAGCAGGGGTGCAGGCAGCAGCATACCGCCCTCTGCAAAAGATGACTGGTCAGAGCTAAGCTAAAGAAGACATCAGGATCATGATAAAGTAGGCTGGGGTTCAAGACAGGGACCCACATCCAAAGGGAGACAGGGATACAAGGCAAGAGGACCAGAGACTGAGGTGTTGAGGCCAAGGTGGAAGCCCATATTGGGCAGAGGGGTGGGGAGGCACAATAGGAGGGAGCTACAGATGTCTGAGGCCCCATGGCTGACCTGGCTAAAAGGAAGCACAATGGTGGGGCCGATACTAATGCTGACTTTCTCCAGTCTGAGCCAGTGTTTAAGTACTGGGGAGGGTGGGGGTTGGACCTATAAGTAAGGCTCCTTGGACAACCCAGCAGCTGGTTGCTAGGGAAGACAAAGGCAAGACAACTGGCCAGGTGCCTTATTCTATGCTCCCGTGACAATGTCACTTCTGCTTTTATTTTCAGCCAAATGTTCTCGGCCAGGTGTTCAGCCCCCAGATTTGCGGGTTTCTATATGTGTCCGTGACTTCTTGACTTGCAAGGTTACTCTGCTTTGCCTTTGGTTGTGTGCTTCTTTTGAATAAGTTACCTACCTTCATATTGCTGTAATGCTACAACAACAGCTACCATTTACTCACTGTCTACCATTTCCCAGGTACTACACCTGCTGATTTACATACATTATCTCATTTAATTCTCACAACCTCCTTGAGAGGTAGGTGTTATTATACCCATTTCAAAAAGAGGAAACTGAAGCCTATATGGTGCATGTAATCACCCCAAGGTCATGCAGCTGGGATGCAAAAGAGCTCATATTTAAACTTAGTTTTGTCTGACTGCCTATCGTAGCTTTAAAAGACTGAATTTATACATTGATACTGTGATACACCTGAACAATTCTCATGGAACTTATCAGTCACTAGATCTTTTGTCTGTCAGTCTGCCTACCTATCAATTATCTATCCTCTTTTATCTTCAACTCCATAATACCCAGTACTGTACTATATAAAAAGTAGATTTTTTTTTTTTTTGAGTCAGAGTCTCACTCTGTTGCCCAGCCTGGAGTGCAGTGGCACAATCTCGGCTCACTGCAACCTCTGCCTTCCAGGTTCAAGCAATTCTCCTGCCTCAGCCTCCCAAGTAGCTGGGATTACAGGTGCCTGCCACCATGCCCGGCTAATTTTTGTATTTTTAGTAGAGACGGGGTTTCACCATGTTGGCCAGGCTGGTCTTGAATTTCTGACCTCGTGATCCACCTGCCTCAGCACAGGCACCACACCCAGCTATTTTTATTTGTATTTTGTAGAGACAAGGTCTTGCTGTTTCCCAGGCTGTCACATTTTTAAATGATTGGAAAACGTGAAAAGAATAATGATATTTTATGACACATAAAAATTATTTGAAATTCAAATTCGTTTTATTGGAATGTGGCCAGGTTCACTCATTTAAATTTTGTCTATGGTTGCTTTGCACTACAATGGCAGAATTGAGTAGCTGGGACAGAGACTGTAGGGCAAGGAAGGCCTAAATTATTTCCTTTCTGGCCCTTTATAGAAAAAGTTTACTGATCTTTGGTATAATTAAGTGATACAGGATGGCATAACATTTTAAGTATTGTTTAAAATACATCTATTATTGTATTTCCTAAAATTTGTAATTCAAGGACACTCTCTTTTATTATGTAGAAGATCTCCACATTGAACAGAGTCAAACATGTCCTCCTTTGATATTCTGTACAGTGGCCCTGAGAGCAGCAGCACTTTAATGCAGAAACAACAACAGACTAAGAAGTTGGTGGTTTCTCTAAGAGGTTAGACGTCTCTTCCTGCCAGTAGTCACCTTTCTCTCTCAAGAGAAACGGGCTGGGCAGCCTTATGAGTGATTACAGTGTATTACAGAACTGTAGTGGCATAGAAATGGATGCCCCAGGTTCCATCAACTCATTCAGGGTGATGTGGTGGGGTCATAGATGAGGAAAAGCAAACTGCTCTTTTCGTCATCACCTAGGACCTAAATAAAGATAAAAATGACTCAGCTTGACCAGACACAGGTGAATATCACTTCTCAAAATGTTTTCTGAAGGCACTTACATGGCAACAACATGGTTCTGTGGGAGCCCCATCAATGTGTTAGCTCAAGAGTAAAACACAGGGAGCAGAAGGAACCTCCTTACATTTCCTAAGATCAAGCTGGGTTTGCAGTCAACCTCAAGGGAATCTGTTTTACTTATTTATTTTTTGAGACCCAAGCATACATTCTACTGTCTTTCTGCATGTCTGTCTTTCTTGCCATGCATCTTTCTCTCTTTCTTCAACCTAACAAAAGTTTACTGATCATTTATTATGTGTGGGTCACAGGGCAAGCCCCAGGGAAACAAAAATAAACAATAAAATAGTACTAACTCTCAAGGAGCTTAACGCTTACGTGAGAAACAAATTAAAATAATCTTCCTTGACCTTTTGGCAGTGTTTAACAAAGAGTTGATCCTCCTTAACAGATTCTTCTCTTGGTTTCTTTGGCACCGTAGTCTCCTAGTTTCTGATTTTCAGTCTCCATTGCCAGCTCTTTCTTTTCTTTTCAGTCTTAAATGATCAAGGTTTAGACCTGGACCCACTTTTTTTTTAGTCTTTCTATTTACCCTCCCAAGGCAATCTTCTTTCAGATTTATAAATCCAGTTCCAGCAGCTCTTATGAGCCTCACAGCCGTATCTACAAGTCTTCAGGGGACATCTGCATTTAGAACTTTTGATCTTCCCCTGTGTGATAGTCCATTCTTGCATTGCAGTAAAGACATATCTGAGACTGGGTAATTTTTAAAGAAAAGGAATTTATTTGGTTCTTGGTTCTGTAGGCTGTACAAACATACTGCCGCATCTGCTTCTGGTGAGAGTCTGAGGAAGCTGATATGGATTGGCTCTGTGTCCCCACCCAAGTATCATGTTGAATTGTAATTCCCAATGTTGGGGGAGGGACCTGGTAGGAGGTGACTGGATCATGGAGGCGGATGTCCCCCTTGCTGTTCTTGTGACAGTGAGTGAGTTCTTGTGAGATCTGTTGTTTGAAAGTGTGTAGCACTTCCCCTTCACTCTTTCTTTTCTGTGCCAGCCATGTGAAGATGTGTTTGCTTCCCCTTTGCCTTCCTCCATTATTGTAAGTTTCCTGAGACCCCTCCAGCTATGCTTTCTGTACAGCTACACAGAACCATGAGCCTATTAAAGCTATTTTCTTTATAAATTACCCAGTCCCACATATGTCTTTATAACAGTGCAAGAATAGACTAATATAGAAAATTGATACCAGAATTAGGGTATTGCTATAAAGATATACAAAAATGTGGAAACAACTTTGGAACTGGGTAATGGGCAGAGGTTGGAACACTTTGGAGGGCTTAGAAGAAGACAGGAAGATGAGGGAAAGTTTGGAACTTCCTAGAGACTTGTTGAATGGTTGTGACCAAAATGCTGACAGTGATAAGGACAGCGAAGTCAGGGTTGAGGTGGTCTCAGATGGAGGTGAGGAACTTATTGGGAACTGGAGTAAAGGTCACTCTTGCTATGCTTTAGGAAACAGACTGGTGGCATTATGCCCCTGCTCTCAAGATCTGTGAAACCAAACCTCAGAGACATGATGTAGAGTATTTGGCCGAAAAAATTTCTAAGCAGCAAAGCATTCAAGAGGTGGCCTGGCTGCTTCTAAAAGCCTATACTTATTTGCATAAACAAAGACATGACTTGAAGCTAGAACTTATATTTAAAAAGGAAGCAGAGCATAAAAGTTTGGAAAATTTGCAGCCTGACCATGCAGTAGAAAAGAAAACCCCATTTTCTGGGGAAGAATTTAAGGCTGCAGAAATTTGCATAAGTAAAGAAGAGCCAAATGTTAATAGCCAAGATAAGGGGAAAGCATCCCAGTCACTCCAGCTCCAGCTGTGGCTAAAAGGGGCCAAGGTGCAGCTCAGGCCGTTGCTTCAGAGGGTGGAAGCCCCAAGTTTTGGTGGCTTCCATGTGGTGTTGGGCCTGTAGGTACACAGAAGGCAAGAATTGAGGTTTGGGAGTCTCTGCCTACATTTCAGAGGATGTATGGAAATGTCTGGATGTCCAGGCAGAAGTCTACTGTAGAAATATAGCCCTCATTGAGAACCTCTACTAGGGTAGAGTGGAGGGGAAATATGGAGTTGGAGCTCCCACACAAAGTCCCCACTAGGGCACTGACTAATGGAGCTGTAGGAAAAGGGCCACTGTCCTCCAGATCCCAGAATGGTAGATCCACCGACAGCTCGCACTGCGTCCCGGGAAAAGCCACAGCCATTCAACACCAGCCCAAGAAAGCAGCTGCAGGAGCTGTATGCTGTAGAGCCACAGTGGTGTAGCTGCCCAAGGCCTTGGGAGCCCACCCCTTGCATCAGTGTGGCCTAGATGTGAGACATGGAGTCAAAGGAGATTATTTTGCAGCTTTAAGATTTAATGACTGCCCTCTGGCAGCCATTTTGGACTTGTATGGGGCCTTTACCCCTTTGTTTTGGCCAATTTCTCCCTTTTGGAATGGCTGTATTTACCCAATGCTTATGCCCCCACTGTATCTTGGAAGTAACTAACTTGTTTTTGATTTTACAGGCTCATAGGCAGAAGAAACTTGCATTGTCTCAGAATGAGACATTGGACTTGGACTTTTGAGTTAATGCTGGAATGAGTTAAGACTTTGGGGGACTGTTGGGAAGGCATGATTGTGTTTTGAAATGTGAGAAGGACATGAGATTTGAGATGGGCCAGGATGGAATGATATGGTTTGGCTCTGTGTCCCCACCCAAAACTCATGTTGAATTGTAATTCCCAGTGTTGGGGGAGAGACCTGGTGGGAGGTGATTGGATCATGGGGAAAGATGTCCCCCTTACTCTTCTCGTGATAGTGAGTGAGTTCTCAAGAGATCTGTTTGTTTAAAAGTATGTAGTACTTCCCACTTCACTCTCTTTCTTCTGTGCCAGCCATGTGAAGATGTGTTTGCTTCCCCTTTGTCTTCCACCATGATTGTAAGTTTCCTGAGACCTCCCCAGTGATGCTTCCTGTACAGCCCACAGAACCATGGGCCAATTAAACCTATTTTCTCATTAGCCAGTCTCAGGTATGTCTTTCTTTTCTTTCTTTCTTTCTTTCTTTTTTTTCTTTTTGAGACAGAGTTTTGCTCTTGTTGCCCAGGCTGGAGTGCAAGGACACGATCTTGGCTCACTGCAACCTCCACCTCCCAGGTTCAAGCGATTCTGTCGCCTCAGCCTCCTGAGTAGCTGGCATTGCAGGTGCTCACCACTGTACCCAGCTAATTTTGTATTTTTAGTAGAGACGGGGTTTCACCATGTTGGCCAGGCTGGTCTCGAACTCCTGACCTCAGGTGATCCACCCGCTTCAGCCTCCCAAAGTGTTGGGATTACAGGCATGAGTCACTGCACCCAGCCCTCAGGTATGTCTGTATAGTAGTACGAGAATGAACTACTACAGGAGCTTTCAATCATGGCAGAAGGGAAGGGGAGCCAGCAAGTCACATGGTGTGAGCAGGAGCAAGAGAGGAAAGGCAGAGGTCCCAGACTCTTTGAAACAATCAGGTCTCTCATGAACTAATTGAGCGAGAACTCATTCATCATCAATAGGCTGGCACTAAGCCCTTCATGAGGGATCTGCCCCCATGATCCAATACCTCCCACCAGGCCCCACCTCCAATATTGGGGATTACACTTCAACATGAGATTTAAATGGGATAAATATCCAAACTGTATCACCCTGCAATTCTGTTTCTGTCCTAGGATTCTCCATCTTAGTCATGCTCTTGCACCTCTGTTCATGTACCTGATCTTGGGAGAAAAGTCAACTATGACAGTGTCTCCCTCTCCATAACCCACTATTTCCAATCAATCATCAGTTTCTTTAAAATAACTCTTGGCTTTCATCATTTCTCTCCCTGTGTGTTTCACTGCCTTAATCTGGGCAACCATGATCTCTCACAGGAACCATTAATGTACCTTCCAACTGTTCTCTCCACATCTGCTCATTCTCTTCTCTATTTTATCTCCCCACAAGTTTTGATTTTTAGACCAAAAAATGTAAACCGTCTTTTAAAAAGAAATGCAATGCTAGCAAAATACACGCTGTTCTTCATTGTATTTTTTTTTAACTTAGTAATGTATCATGAAGATCTTTTCACACAAGTATGCCTAGAATTGTCTCACACTTTTAACAGCTGCCTTTCACTTGTTTTTTATTTTTTTCTTTTCTTTCTTTCTTTTTGTTTGTTTGTTTGTTTGTTTTCTAAGACAGAGTCTTGCTCTGTCACCCAGGCTGGAGTGTAGTGGCGCAATCTCGGCTCACTGCAATCTCTGCCTCCTGGGTTCAAGTGAATCTCCTGCCTCAGCCTCCCGAGTAGTTGGGATTACAGGTATGAACCAACACGCCCAGCTAATTTTTTGTATTTTAGTAGAGATGACATTTCACCATGTTGGTCAGGATGGTCTCGATCTTCTGACCTCGTGATCCGCCCACGTTGGCCTCCCAAAGTGCTGGGATTACAGGCGTGAGCCACTGTGCCCAGCCTCTTTCACTTGTTTAATTCTATCATAATTTATTTAACCACTTCTCTATTGATGGCTGTTTTCAGTCTTTAACTACTACTATAAATCGTGCTTCAGTGTAGGTCCTAGAAGAGTCATCCTTCAATATCTGTGTGAGTATATCTATTGGATAAATATATGACAGTAGAATTGCCAGGGTAAAGGCTTTGTACATTTAAAATGTTGCCAGATTGCCCTCCATAGAAGTGATACCACCTTTCACTCCCATTGGCAGTATAAGAAAGTGCCTGCTTCCCAGCCTGGCCAGCCAAGTATATTATTAAAGTTTTTTATTTTTGTCAACTTGACAGTAAAAAATAGATGTCACTGCAGTTGTGATGTGCATGCCTTTTATTATTACACATTTTCAGATACATTTGTATTTCTTTGACTACAATCTATTTGTCATACCCTTGCCCAATTTTCCAGAGTTTTAAAGGTTTTTTTTTATGGATTTGTAGGAGTACTCTGATTTCTTCTTAAATAGTTTAATTTCCAGGTTCTATCAGATATCCTGGTATCTTTTCAAAGTAATGATTTAGTCAATTTTTAAATTCTAATAATAAGTAATCATCAAGGGCTAACTCCATTACAAGGGAGTCCACATGTAGAATGCATGAATTGATTTGCAGAAGTCTTGAATTCCTGAAAATAATTTCACAAGACTGCCTTATGCCTATACCTATTCCGTTTCATTTCATTTTCCTAATAGCCTTGTGAGGCATATAGTATTATTAACCACAAAGTGAGGCTCAGAGAATGTAAACATCCAGGATCACACAGCTAGTAACTCTTCCACTTCCAGAATCTTAAAAACCTAGTAATCATTGCCACTAGCCATTCCAGTTGCACTAAGACTCTGATTCTTGATGCCTCCAATTTCTAATAAATGGTTGTTTTTCTCCTTTTCCTACTACAAACATCCAATGAATATATATGTGTGTGTGTGTGTATATATATATATATTTTTTTTTTGACTTATTTATTTTTGAGACAGAGTCTCGCTCTGTTGCCCAGGCTGGAGTGCAGTGGTGAGATCTCAGCTCACTGCAAGCTCTGCCTCCCAGGTTCACGCCATTCTCCTGACTCAGCCTCCTGAGTAGCTGGGACTACAGGCACCCAACACTATGCCCAGCTAATTTTTTTTATTTTTAGTGAAGACGGGGTTTCACCATGTTAGCCAGGTTGGTCTCGATCTCCTGACCTCGTGATCTGCCCGCCTTGGCATCCCAAAGTGCTGGGATTACAGGCATTAGCCACCGCGCCTGGCCCTAATGAATATTTTTTAAGTGCCTGACATGCCAGTAATCTTCATAAGGTTTGCATTTTAGAGGAGTTCTCAACCATACATGATAAAAACAAATAGTAATAAAGTTCCACTACTACTACAAAAAAATACGTAGGATAGTTGGAAACGTGGAGAGAGAAGGACATTTCAGGTGGAGTGATCAGGGAGGACTTCTTTGAGGCGGTGACATATAAGCAAAGATCAGAATGACCAAAAAAATATTCCAGGAAAAGGAAGTATATGGGGTAAATCGTACAATACAAGAGCAAATTCAACACGTTTGAGGAAGATAAATAAGGCTGGTGTCACTGCAGTGGTGGAGAGTGGTGGGAGATGAGGTTGAAGAGGTGGTCAGGGATGCTGTACAGGGCTCCATAGGCCCTGTATGGAGGAGGAGTCTGGACTTTATCACAAGTGCCATCAGCAGACATGGAGGGATTCTAAGATGAGAAATCACATGATCTGATTTATGTCTTAACACTTATGATTTATGAAACTCTAACTGTGCTGTGGAGAATGAGGACAAGAGCAGAAGCAGGAAAACCATTTAGAAAGCTATTACAAGAGCACAGAAGAGGGATGATGGTGGTTTGTATTAGAGTGGTAGCGGTGGAGATTGAAAGAGACATTTTGGAAATGTTTTGGAGGTAAAGTTAACTTGAATTCTGAGGATTGTGAAAACGGAGGAAAAGAGAAGAATCAAGAATATCTACATGCTTTTTGTGTTGAGTAATTGGTGGATGGTAATGCCATTTAATTTGAAGGCTGAGAGAATAAAGAATTCTACTAGGATAGTATTTCCTTCTTTCCTTGCGCCGCCTTAAGCTTGCAGACCATGGATTGCACCAATCTCTTTCCAATACTTTTATTTTATTTTCTTCCCCTACTTGCCCTTTAGTCCTTCTTATATAAAAGAACTTCATCTATCTGCATCCTCTACTGTCATCCTGTCTTCAACTCACTGCAGTTTCGCTACTAACCCCATTTTACTAATAAACTCCTTCTTGCCAAACACACCAATGACCTCCTTATTACTAAATCAAAAAACTTTTCAGTACTCTTCTTCTTTTCTTTTCTTTTCTTGAGACAGAGTCTTGCTCTGTTGCCCAGGCTGGAGTGCAGTTGTGTAATTTCAGCTCACCACAACCTCTGCCTCCTGGGTTCAAGAGATTCTTGTGTCTCAGCCTCCTGAATGGCTGGGACTACAGGTGTGTGCCACTACACCCGGCTAATTTTAGTAGAGACAGGATTTTGCCATATTGGCCAGGCTGGTCTGGAACTCCTAACCTCAGGTGATTCGCTCACCTCGGCCTCCCAAAGAGCTGGGATTACAGGCGTGAGCCTCCGCAGCTGGCCACAATCCTCTTTTTCTTGATCTTTCACTGGCATTTAATACTGCTGATATTTCCTCCCCTGGCTTCTCTGAAACTACTTGTTCCTAGTCCTCCTACCTCTTGGGATATTTTTCCCCTGTGTTTTTTCTTTCCTCACTTTTTAAATTCAGTGTTTTCATTGGGTTCCAAAGTAGATCCTCTTCTTTCCTTTCTCTATGCCTTCTCTTGGAGATTTCATCTACTTCCATGAACTATTCCTTATTCTGATGACTCCAGCATAGATCTCTCTCCTGAGTTCTAGACTTCCCCGTTCAATTATGTAGTAGACAGCTTCACTTTGATATTCTATGGACACTTCAACTCAACATGTTGAAAACTAAACTAATTACCTTTACTCCACAACCTGCTTTTCCTCCTGAGGTCCCTATCTTGGACCTCAGGATATATCTGCAGGATATAATGGGAGCAGATTTACGGTTTATGAAAATGGAAGGATACCACTGATGGAGGATACCATCAATAATCAAATTCTGTTGGTACTATGTCCTTAATATATCTTGAACCCTTTCAATTCTTCCTTTCTCCATTTCCATTCTTGCTACCTTAGTTTAGACATCCATCATTATTTCGTTCTTATAATGTGATATGGTTTGGCTCTGTGTCCCATCTCAAACTGTAATCCCCACGTGCTGAGGGAGGGACCTGGTGGGAAGTGACTGGATCGTGGGGGAAGTTCCCCCCATGCTGTTCTCATGATAGTGAGGGAGTGCTCATGAGATCTGATGGTTTTAAAAGTGGCAGTTTCCCCTGCAAGCTCTCTCTCTCCTGCCGCCTTGTGAAGAAGGTGCCTGCTTCCCTTTCGCCTTCCACCATGACTGTAAGTTTCCCTCGGCCGGAGCACAGAGGCATGATCTCCTCCCATTGCAACCTCCGCTTCTCCGGTTCAAGTCATCCTCCTGAGGAGCTGGGACTACAGGTGTGTGCCACCAGGCCTGGCTATTTTTTTGTGTGTGTTTGTGTTTTTGTAGAGACAGGGTTTCACCATGTTGCCCAGGCTGGTCTCCAACTATTGAGCTCAAGCAATCTGCCCACCTCAACCTCCCAAACTGCTGGAATTACAGTAGTGTGCCACTGCACCCAGCTGAGAGATCTTTCTAAAATGAACATCTGATCAGTTCACTATGCCCCTTAAAATTTATCAGTGGTTCTCCAACAGCCTTAGAATAAGTTCAGACTTTTTAGGATGACATACTCGACCATGCTAATCTTCCTGGATTTCTCCTTCAGGACTTCTGCCACGGATTTATACAATGTATTTATTTAGAACCTACTTGCCAGGCTCTGTTTTTCACCCTCAACTCTCTGGGCACAGCTTTTTCCCTAAGGTCTTTACACATAGTACTTTCTTTGCTTGGAATATCTTTCTCTGTAACCTGCCCACTTGTCTGGCTTACTTCTACTTATCCTTCAGAACTCATCTCAATATTCACCTTGTGTGGTTAAAGACCCTATGTGTGGTCAGGGTTAGGCACCCTTATAAGCTCCCCTGTTGATATCACCTCACTGTTGCCTCATCAACTGCATATTCATCTTTGTTCTCATGATACTATAATGTCCTTCAAAGCGGAAACTGTGTCTTATTCATCTTTGTATTCCCAGCACCCAGCACAATACCTGACACAGCGCAAGCACTCAATAATGAATAAAGTGGCAGAGTTGGGTTTCAAAGTCAGGTCTTTTCTCTGTGGCACAAATCTCACATTTCTTCATGCCACTTCTCAATACTGTGAATCTGAAAAATTCTAAGAGCTGAGCAAGGTCTATTTTTGCCTAGCACTAATTAAAACACAGGCAAATAGATTATTATTAGTTCCATGAGGATTCAGTTTATATTTCTGTATACCCCTTCCTCCATCATTCCACCACTTGGATCATCAGAGTACTTAGGATTACCTATATCTAAAATGACTGAAAGGCTAGGCATGGTTGAGTGCACCTGTAGCCGCAGTTACTCAGGAGGCTGAGGTGGGAGGCTTGCTTGAGCCCAGGAGTTGGAGGTCAGCCTGGGTAACACAGTGAGAGGTTGTTGTAATAAATAAATAAGTAGACTGAAAGAACTTTCTCTATACTTTTATATCCTTTTGTAACTCTTATCCTGCTGCTTCCATAATACCACTGAGGCAGGGAGAGAGTAAGTACATGGGGAGTAAGGTAAATTTTATTTTTCTGTCAACAGACACTAAAAATGGATACATCAATAGAAAATCATTTCCCATCATTTCCCTCAAGGTTCCTATGGATAGATACTAAAGGTTCAGTGCTAAAATTTAACATTGCAAAATCCAGCTAAAATTGAAATTTTTATGTAGTGAGTTCAATCTCATCACAGAAGTTTGTAAATGGGAGGAGCCTTAGAAATCCTTTAGTCCAGCACTTTCATTTAAGTTTCCACAAAGAAACTGACATAAGACCTATAATGGCTCACTCAAGGTCATCCAGGCTATTGATGCCATTATACATCTTTTTCAAAGGGCTTTATTTTCCATCTAAACAAATTGTCTACATCAGAATCCACCTATTTACATAGGGCTTATCTTTCTGATATTGCCTTTGCAATATCCTTGTTATAAAGAGGAAGGAACTGAAAACAAAACAAAACAAGGTTGTCTTGTCCAGGGACGTAGGGGAATTGGTAAAAGAGACAATTAGTACACAAAGTGATGGGGTTTCCTATTTGTAGTGCAGCCTTGTAATCACACTGTGTTCTCTGAATGCCACAATGCTAACCCAAGCTTACTTGTCCTTCCTGGGCCTGGATTCCATTCAATTCTATGCCTTATTTAGTCTAAATGATTTCCCCAGCTTCAACGTGTATTTATTTATTTATTTATTTATTTATGCGTTTCATTTTAGAAGTATACTTAAATCTACTCTTTACTCGAGTGTGTCTTAGTTCTAGTGCTGAGGAATGAAGATTTTGGGTAAAAGAAATCGAGATGATTTTTTTTTCTAGGCTTTACATTTCAAGGATGGTTTCTCAAATGGCAACTGGCAGTCTGCTCCTCAAATGATGACGTTTTCCACGGGAATTAGAATTTAATTGGAATAATTTGTTTTCAACGGGAAGCAAAGATTTCTTTCCAAGAGGATCAGTTTGATAATGTTTTACCAGCTAGTGCTACAAGACCAAATATAAACCAGTTCTGAGAAACAGGAAGTGAACTGACTGGTCTAGTCTGAGTGTCCCTGGCAGTGACGCAAATACAGAAATCAAATTAGGAAAACAAGATATGTGGGTGTGAGGCAATCGATAATCCAGGATGCTACAACATAAGCAAGAACGCCTTTAACCCGATGCCGTTCATTTTAATAACACCCTGAGCAGTTTGATTTCCATGGAACACGCTGGTGATTAGAGAGCAGCAGGAGCTTGGGTTCCCTAGCAACAGCATGTGCTTTTGAGACAGTCATTAGCCTTTCAGTTAATCCCATCAACCCCTTACCTCTAAATGTATGACTGACATTAAAAAAATGATGTTTTAGAAAGTGCTTTGAAATTTCCAGGAGTGCAATGGAAGGGAATAATCATAATTAAAAAGTTGTCTGGAGAACTACAGTCCAGTGAAGGAAGTAATGTTCCTACATGCCCAGCCTGTCCGTAAACTTCCCTGCTCTCAGTTGTAGGTTCTGAATTCCCGTGGCAAAGGGCAAGGGAGGTGAAATTGTTCAGAGTTTCAGGCAGTCTTCTCACCCAACGTGAGTAGTATTGCAATGTCTGTCGGAATCATGGCTCTGAAGATGAGGAGAGGAGCGGGGTGGGCAGTTTGTGTGGTGAGGAGTCTGGCCGCAGGTAGACTGGGAGGGAATGTCACACACAGTTTTCTTTCTCCTTTAAGCCGAATGAGGTACTCTGGTCAAAGGAACTTGGGGAAGGAGGATGGTGAGGGGAATGAAGTAGTTCTTCCTATTGATTATTTTATTGCACCAGAGGCTGTTTGTCCAAGGCCACTGGCCAAGAGCATTATTTTCGTGGCTAAAGTGAGGTTGGGCAGGTTTCCCATCCCTTTCGCTAGTTTTAAACAAGACAACCCAGAAAGCGCAGCAAGGCTCTGGGAATACGATGTGGGTTGGCTTTTCCTACTCAGCTGCACCTTAAAGCGCCAGGCCATTGGGCTTGATACTTCTCAAACCCTGAATCATTGCCTCCAGCTCTGCCCTGGGTTCAGGATGCACCACTCCACCCTCTGTGTAGCTTGGGTCAACTTCGGGGCGTCACTCGAATAGTAATTATTGCTGCGTTTGGCTGGACATCCTTATTACGGCCTGGGTCCCTCTCAGCTGGACACCGGGCTCCTTAGTTTGGCTGGGATGACTCCAGTACTTCCCGCCGCCCCACCTTACCCCCCTACGCGCTCCCTTCCCAAGGCGACCACCTGCACCGCCCCACTTACCATCTGCCCCGCGGGGAGGGCCCCCCCGGGCTAGCGGAGCCCTCCCTGCTCCCAGGCGGCTTTGGAGGAGCTCGGTGTTTGCCTCCAGCCCTTCGCTACCGGAGGATCAGGTTCCTCCCCTCCTCCCCCTCCAGCTCCGGCCGCCGCCGCCTCCTTCTTGCATGACACAGCAGAACCGCAGCTGCTGCAGCAATTCCAAGCCATCCGCCCAGGAAGCGCCGCAACCGGGACTCGGGAGGGGTGGAGGGGGCGAGGCAGGGGCCACGGCCCCGGGGGATCCTCGGCCCCACTGTGCACCACACACTCCTTTCCCAGCCCAGGGGCACGCGAACAAAATGAGGCTCAAGCTGACCAGGCCGAGCTGGAGGAACGCTGGGGCTTGGCAGCAGAAGGGATGGGACCAGAGCGAAGGGTGAGGAGGAGACCCCAGTGAGGGCCCGGACATTTCAGGTAAAGAGAGGTAAGAAGAGGCCCAGACGTCAAGGGCCAGACTGTGAAGGTGAATAGAGGTCAAAGAGAGGTAAGGAGGTAGAGTTGCAGAGAAGAGAGGCCAAGCTGGGAAGGGCGTGGGGTTGGGGGCAGCTGCAGGGGAGGATGGGGGTATAGTCTTTGGGGAGGCCTGAGCTGAGCGCCCAGGCAGAAAAGGGGCTGAGTTGGGAGGCAAGGACTGTAGGAGGAAAGGGATGAAAGAATTAGGCATGAGGTAGGAAGGTAAAACTTGGGAGAGATATTATAGAATTAGAAGGGTTGGAATGGAGCTCATTCATCATGGCTGATGAGGTAAACTGATGAGGTGGAGAGAGAGTGTCAAGGCAAGGCCAAAAGAAAAGATCTTCCATCCCACTCTTCAGTTTCTTGCGAAGTTTTTTCTTGATTCCGCCAATCCAAACAGTTTCCCTTATAAAATGGAAACGCATGAACTAAAAAACCCAGAAATAGCTATCTGGCTTAGATTTACAGGATAAAATCTCCGTGTCTGCAAAAACTTTAAGGCAGAAATTTGGGATTTATGGTACAAACCCTTAAAGGGACTGTGAGTCAGTAATACCCACAGCACTCAACATTGTGAGTTTCCACACATCCCTGGACTTAAGTAAGTCTTTCCAAGTGTTTGTTAATGCTAGAAATGATGAAAAAATTAGTGGCTCAAAAATATTAAAGTGCACATGCTTTTTGCTTTCTCTATGTATACACAGATACATATATGTATACTTTCTAGCGACTAGCAAGTATGGTATGGCTAGGGATAATTATGTTTTTCTGATTATTTTGTTTCCCATCAAACACCCCACGAATTTTACAGCAGACCGCCTTCTTGTCACCATTTGAAAGAATGTGGTCAGAAAAGTAATGCAAAAACTGCCACTTTGGTTTTGTCTGTACCTTCCAGGTCATATCTCCGTACCTCACTTCCTGACACAAACAAGTTTTCACTGTTGTCAGCAACAAAGCCCTAATATAGCTGCGGAAGAGAAAAACTGCATTGCATTTTGCCTCCTGCAAGCATCATCAACAGTTACTGGAGGAATGTAATTCCAGAAAGCTTGAAAGCCGTGGTGATGGTAATTATGTATCAAATGCCTGGTTCTATTTCTGTTATTATTGTTTTGTCATTTCTGTTCTCCCAGCGATCTGACTGAACTTGCAGAGGGACAAATCCGGTTTTTCTTTTTGACTTTTGTCAAACTGAATCAGGCCTGATACAAAACTCATTGCTCGCCGAGGAAACAAAGTAGGAGCCATGAAATGTCATTTTAACAGAGCGTGGGTTTGGTGACTGTAGGAAAGGATTTGAGGACGCTCCTTCTGTTCGGCTTCCTATGTCATGAGCACAGACTCCACGCACGCACAGACACCACGGCTCCCGGATGCTGTGGCTCCCCGATCTGGGCTCCTGCAGCGCCAGAAGCCCCTCCGGGATGCTGCGAGGGGCTCCCGGTGGGTGGAGGTACGGACGCCGCTGCGGCCGCCGCCGCCAGTCCTGCTGCTGTTGTTGCTGCTGCAGTCACGTGGGAGCCCCTTTAAGTTTCCATAGAGAGGCCTCTCTGGTGTCACATGATGGACATGATATAATGAAACAACATTGTGGAGAGGAAAGCATTAGGGGAGCCCACGGCTACAAAAACAAGTGAGTGAGAAGAGGTGGGAGGAAGAGAAACTACGCCACCTCCCCTGCAGCCGAGCGCACGCAGCAGCCTGGCGTGACAAGTGGGCGACGCCGGGGGGCAGGGAGCCGGGGTCCTCGGCCCTGGCCGGGGACCCCACCGCCCACCGCGCGGAGAACAACTTTTAGCCGGCAGCCCAGGCCAGCGCGGCACCTGTCTCCTGAGTCTCCACCGCTCCTCCCCATCCATCCCAGGGAAATTCTCAAGAATACTCTCTACAAATCTACGTGCGCATCGTTTTCCCCTCTCGTCGCGCCCGGGAGGAAGGAACGAGGCAAGGAGCTAAGCAGCGTGCGTTCAGCCCTGGGGTAAGTTCGTCGGGTGGGCGAGCCAGTCCCGCAGGACTTTGGGATGGGAATTTTGCTCTCCTTTGCGATCTCACGGCGTGAAAAAGGCGTCCCCTCCGCTCCTGGCGGGGCTGATCGGCTGGCTAGTCAGTTTCCCCTTAGCACGCCCCGTGCGCCCACCCTCGCTCGGCCCGGGGCCCCCTCGCCGCCCCCCGGAAAGGGTCTGCGGTTCCTGGCCAGGACCTTCGGAAGGCGAGCGGGGGAAGGTAGGGCTGTCGCGGGAACCCGGCTTGTGGGAGCGATTTCGCCATGTTTGTGTTGCTAAGAGCACTTTTTCCCCTTTGCTGTGGCTTGATGCCACATGGCTCCTCTGGAGCTGCCGCCGGGCTGAGAGAGTGTGTGTGTGTGTTTTTTTTTCAATGTCCGCATTCCAGCTAATGTTGCGCAGATAAAATTCAAACTTGAGGTAAACAGAAGAAGAGGAGGAGGAGGAGGAGGAGGAGGGGAGGGGGGAGGGGGGAGGGAGGGGGAACTGTTTCCATTTCGAGATCCCACCTCTTCCCTCCGCGCAGCCCAACATCCCGAACCTAGAGACAACTCTCGCCTTTCTCCCACGTCCCCCACCTTTGCTGTCAACAAGAAATAAGGCCGGGGGGGTGGGGGTTGGAGTTGGGGGGTGGCATGCTTATTAATTAGAAAGGACACGGTGTCTCGGTTCTCCACTGGAATCAGCAACTCCCTGGAACTCGGGCCTCTGGCCCCGTCCCTCTTTTCTCCGGCAGGGACGCAGGATGCCTTGGTGCACTCTGGAGACGGGGACGGGAGGCTGCAGCGCGCCTGGGTGGGGCGAGGGGTGCCGGTCCCCTCACGCCCTCTGACTTTAGGATATCAGACAGTGTCTCTTCAACCCCACCCCGGGCGCAGGTTTCCAGAAGGTGGGGTGGGTGGGGCCCCCGATTACCTAGCAGGTGTGTGGGGTGGGCATTGCTATTCGGTAAGTCTGTTGCATGGGGTAGGATGACGTGGGAAGCTTAAAAGCTTTAAAGCCAGCCCAAAGGTAGAGCTGCGTCTGCTGTTTTTTGTTTGTTTGTTTGTTTTTTCCTGTGTGTGTGGCAAATTAGGGAGAAAAATCAAGACGTTCCCCCCACTCCTCCCTCGGTGTAAACGTCTGCTCCAGCTCGCAGCCCGCTGCTGGGTGAGTGGCGACGATCAAGGCGAGGGTGAGCTTCGTCACGGGGAAAGCTGGAGGCTCCTGACAGCTCGTAGCCGTCCTCCCCGCGCCCCGCCCTAGGCGGAAGGTGTGGGTTGGGTGGTCCGAAGAGGGTGACGTCCGAGGTGGGGTGGGCACAGGCTCGGGATCCCTCGCAGAGCTAGGGGCCGCAGCCCCGGTCGCCGGGGAGTGCCGTGGCAGGAAGGCGGCGGCCACGTGAGGGGTCTGCGGAAGCGCCGGAGCTGAAAGCCGGGGGCGAAGTGCGTAGCAGAGTCGTGACGGGGGTGACACGCAGCAGCCGGGGGCGGCAGGCCGCCGGAGCCGGGCGCCTCCCACGCAGGGCCGGCGTTCCCCGCCGCGGGTGGGTGCGCACTAGCCGGCCCTCTCCCGGGAGACCGTTTCCGGGAGCGGGCGCGGGCGGGGCGGGGCGGGGCAGGGGAGGCCGGCCTGGTGGTGAAGCAGGGTGGCGCTCTCTGCCCTCCCGCCCCCGGCCTGCCGGGGCGCGCGGCCGGCGGCGGCCGGAGTGGCGGAGGCGCGGTCGCGGCGCCGGGCAGCGGGGGCGCGCCCGTTCTCTGCCGCCCCCGCGCGCGCCCGCCGCCGCCCGGCCGGCCTCACCGCCGTTTGTTTGATGGAGCCAGGTACGCTGGCATCCGAGTCACGTGCCAGGGGCGGGATGGGGCCGGGGCGCGGGAGGCGAGGGCTCGGTGACGTGGGCCGGAGGGGCCGGCGCCCGAGGGGGCCGCAGAGGGCGCGCGCGAGGGGGCGTGTGACCCCCGATGGAGCCGTGTCTAGCGGGTGGCCCGGCGCTGGGTGAGGGGTTTGGCGCTTGTCGGCGAGCAGTGCTAGGTTCATCGTCGCAGCGCTTCGGGGAGCCTTGTCCAGGCGGGAGGGCTACCTGCGCTGCTGGACTCAAAACTTGGATCTTACAGGTGGTGTGTACATCTCTGTGGACGTGTAGACACTTCTGTGTGCTCCTGAAGGACGGCTGCGCGTTATAACCAACTGGAGTGCTTTAAAAAGAGTTCTAACGCCCAACCCAATCCCAGACCAATTGGACCCACATCCAAATAGGGCCTGGACGGTGTATTTTTAACCCCCACTTCCCCGTAAGTGATTTTGGTGCAGAGTGCGAATTTATACAAGTAACCAGCTTGATGGAATAGCTACTTGTGAAATCATACCTATTTAGGGACAAAATAGTAAGAACAGCTAAAATAGCTAACACATATTGATCTGTCACTCAGTGGGGTCTCTGTGTCAGATACTGCGGCTCCCCATACATGGATCTACTCGTAAAAGTACTGTTACCCCTATTTTACAGTTGGAGGAGTGAAAGCTCGGAGTTAAATCAGGGAGGAAGACTGTACCTAGGACCTAGAGAGGTCGAGTTCAGAACCCTTACTTTCAACAGACACGTATGCCTCGTGGAAAACGTCCCTTTGCCTAAGGGCCCTATGTTTGTGTGAATAGTAGTACTTATGTTCGCCTAAGGGCCAGCTGGTTTATGTGGGTACATTTCTACTGTTAAGATTTTTGTTTGAAAAGCTTTGCTTGTATAAGGGAGGAAAATCATTTGGAGATTCTTTAAGGCCTGTAGGCGACTTTTTCCAGAAGTTTATTGTGGATTAAGGAGAGAGGGGATCTCCGTAATTTGAAGTGAATAGGTTCTCTGGAAGTTTTTTGTTCTGTTTTTGAGACTTGAGCATTTGTATAATATGAAGGGGAGAGTCCAGAAGAGGCAAATATTTTCCAAGTATTTGCATGAGCAACCACAAGAGTGTTTTAGGTTGCTGGATGCGATACAGTTGTGGTGTGGTCACAGCTGGATGTACCCAGAGGTGCAGTGTGGTACAGAGTAGCAGAAGTTCTGCCATTAGCATTTTGGATTTAAAAAAAAAAAAAAAAAGACTGGTCTGGAGTACAGAAACTTTGCTGTTACATCTCCTTTCTCCTCTTAATTTGTTTCATTTGTCTCCTGGTCAGATAAACTGTTGGTGGGACGTTTAGATGTGGGAGTAGTCTATTTCATTAGTGTTTTCTGTACAGAGATTCCAAAGAAAACTCATAGTAAACAGAGGTTTCTCCCTGAAAACAAATGATACTAGCTACAGTGTATTTGTGACCAATATGTATTAAGAGTACCGCGTCACAAAGAACTTTATATTCCTGTTGATTGCTGTCAAATATTGTTAACCTCTATGGCAGGCATGGGTATATTATTTAACAAATTTTAGGGATTGGTTTTCGTATTACTTGCAGTTTTGGTGAAGAAGGCTTACAGACCTGCTCAGGCAGACATGACTGGAACGTGAGTATCTGTGGTCTGGTGTGGAAATAGCTCTGTAGCCCCATCTCCCTCCTCCCATTGTCCACCCCCATCCTCCTAACCATGAAACACATTTTTCACCAGCATTGCCAAACCACTTGGGGTTCCTGTGCACGGCTCTGCTTAGTTTGCTCTTCTGCTTCTTGGATACCTCCTTCAGGAAATGTTCCCTGATTTCTCCTCAGAAACCATTGAAAAAATACCCTCCCTGCGTCATCTCTGCATTGTATATATGCTTGTCTTACTGCGTTATATCACAGCATATCTCATTGTGTTTGTTACATATTGAACACCACTACTAAATTGGGCTCTTCAGAGGTGTGGGAATGGTGACTTGTTTATCTGCACATCACTGGCACACAGTGAGCACTTAAGTTTATTGCATTGGTCGCAATTAAATTTACTTCCATTTAAGTTGCATTATCTGTGTCGGTGTTTTCCTGAACCACTCATCTTCATTCTGAACTGTCCTCACCTCCTTCTCTGCTACTAGCTACCAGGCTAAAAACACAGCTGCAAGCACCCCAAGACAAAACTTACACAGAAAGTACACAATACTAGTAACACATTATCAAAGAAATAGGAAGGGGCAAAATATCAGTTTTTCACTTGTTTGTGAATTTCATCCTTCACCAACAAAGGAATTTGTGAATTCCTTTGGCCGATTGGACGGTGTGAATTTTCTTGATTACTAATATATGCTGGAAGAGATGCCCAAGGTTGTTTTTACTTTTCGACTTACTTGGGAAGGAAGTACTACGTTACCAGTGGACGTGCTTTGATGTGCCATAACAGAGCACAGGTGCTTCATCACGTTTCATTGTTGTAATTTTCAGATTATTACAGAGGTATTTGTAGAGCAGCACTGTCCCATAGAGCTTTTGGAGAGGATGGAAATGATTTATAAATCTGTGTTATCCAGTGTAGTAGCCACTAACCACTTGTGGCTATTGAGCACATTAAGTGTGACTGACGAACTGAATTTCTTTTCTTTCTTTTTTTTTTTTTTTTTTTTTTTGAGACAGGGCATTGTTCTGTCGCCAAGGCTGGAATGCAGTGGTGCTATCTTGGCCCACTGCAACCTCTGCTTCCCAGGCTGAAGCGATCCTCCCACTGCGGCCCTCCCAAGTAGCTGGGATTACAGGGACCTGCCACCATGCCTGGCTAATTTCTGTGTTTTTAGTGGAGACGGGGTTTCGCCATGTTGCCCAGGCTGGTTCTGAACTCAAGCAATCTACCTGCCTCAGCCTCCCAAAGTGCTGGGATTACAGGCGTGAGCCCCTGTGCCTGGCCAGAATTGAATTTCTACTTGATAAATGTAAATAGCTGCTAGTGGCTACTGTATTGGATGGCACAGTTACAGAGGATATGTTTGTGTTTAAATCCTGTAATTGACAGATCATCATTTAGGCTAAGGTATTCTGCCTTTAAAAGTCTGCAGTCATCTTCTAGGTCTTAACACCATGCTTCCCCTTCATAGATTATAAGGTGCTTAGTGGGTGATATTTTTGGCCTATGTGGGGCCTTCATATTATGGAGCATTCGTGTGTTCTGTGGCTTTCCATGTAGTGCATGTGGTCTCCCTTTTTCAGGAGCAGAATGGAGTGATTATTAGTAATTATGATTATGAGTAATTATTTACAAATGAATGTGAGCCCTTGGCGTATACACTAAATGAAAGTCCTATGAGTTGAATCAGTACTTTTCTGAGATGCATTGTGAGGGGAAGGAACTGTGCTTGTCTTGCTGACCATTGTTATCTCCAAGGCCTAATATGCTGTTTAGCACCTGTCAGTGCTCATAAATATATGTTGAATGAATGAATGTTCAATTAACTTGAGCCTTCCAGTTTAGCTTCAGAGGCTGTATCATGGAGCTGAGAAGAGAAGTAACCAGTAACTACACCACTGGCTTTATAGTTCTTCTAAGGAATGCAGTCTCTCCGGGGGTACTATTGTTAGCTCTGTGACTCTGATTTCTTTCTGCTAAGATATGTAGCAGGAATTGTTACACTTATTTGATGACAGATTGAAAAATAAAGTCACAAGAAGATTTGGTGCTCAGGTCATACAGAGAGAGTTGGAAGTATAAATCAAATTGAAGTAGTTGTTTCTGTTGCATTGTGCACTCATCCATGGTAATTTTTTTTTTTTTTTCTTTTTTTGAGATGGAGTCTCTCTGTCACCTAGAGTAGAGTGCAGTGGCACGATCTCAGCTCATTGCAGTCTCTGCCTCCCAGATTCAAGAGATTATCCTGCTTCAGCATCCCCAGTAGCTGAGATTACAGGTGTGTGCCACCACGCCCGGCTACTTTTTGTATTTTCAGTAGAGATGGGGTTTCACGATGTTGATCAGGCTGGTCTCGAACTCCTGGCCTCAGGTGATCCGCCTACCTCGGCCTCCCAAAGTGCTGGGATTACAGGTGTGAGCCACGGCACCTGGCCCGTGATAACTTCTTCAGAGGAAATAAAATAAAATAAAATCATGCACTGAACTATGTTAGAAAGTTTGGGTTATAAAATCAAAGTTTGTTTGGTAATTGTATATGTTAATGGAGTCTGAAAAAAGGACTGGAAATATTATCTCTAGTGTGGCATGACATTGACAAAACACCTTAACCATGACAAACAGGAATGGAAACATTTCTTTCTTCAGCTTCCAAATCTCATGTATTCTATGACTTTTTTTCTATGGTAATCCTAGCACCCGAGTTACAAGCTTGTCAAACAGGATGTTTAAAATGTAAACAGAAACTTGTTTAATTGTGTAGATAACCCCTACTAGGCTTTGAAATGTATATATAGAATGAGAGCCCTAAGACCAAAAATTGTTGATTTTGTTTCATGTAGTAGATCCTATATTGGGGGTTGTATTGTAGCCATATATTTGGTTTAGTACCTTTAAGAGGTGATACACATAGTCTGCTGTCTATACTATGCATCAGACTTAACCTACTTTGTGCTGCTATGTGTGTTTGGATTTTAGGCCCGTCTTCATCCACAACAGCTTGTTCCTAGGATAAATGTTGTCTTCCTATCATTCTGCCACTACATGTTCCACAAATGAAAAGTAATGTTATCATTGAGTAAGTCAAACACAATTGGAAATACAAATCTGTTGTCTTAAAAAAAAAAAGTCATAGAATACATTCCAAGATAAAATGGGAAGACTTATCTTTTAAGCAATTCCTAGTCCTTTAGTCCTTACTTCTCAAATACCTTTGCTGTGAACCTTTTGGGTGGGGCAAAAAAAATAAAAGCCCCCGAACCGAAAACAAAATTATCAACCACGTGTTCCGTCAATTCCTGCTGTTGCCCTTGAAACCAAACCAAAACACGAGCATAACAAGACAAAACCCACGACTGCTAATAGCAACAAAAGCTAACCCAACCAACCACACAGAAAGAGACTGTGAGATTTGAGTTGTCATTTTTGTAGCGAGGTCACATGTGAAGTCTTTTTTATTTAAAAAAATCTGTATTTATCTTTTTCAAGATGGGATCTGGAGTGCAGTGGCATAATCGCAGCTTACTGCAGCCTCAACCTTCTGGCCTCAAGCGGTCTTCTCACTTCAGCCTCCCGAGGTGCTGCTACTACAGGCGCATGCTACCATGCCCGGCAAATTTGTGGGTTTTTTTTGTTGTTGTTGTTTGTAGAGACAGTGTTTTGCCATGTTGCCCTGGTGTGTCTTGAACTCCTAGGCTCAAGGGACCCACCCCCTCGGCCTCCCAAAGTGTTGGTTTACAGGCATGAGCCACTGCGCTCAGCCAAGTCTTCTTTTTTAGGTATTAAATATAAATTACTCATGACAAAAATACTTGCCTGTATCTGAGTAGATGGTAATGATATTAGAATTAATGCTACAAAAGATCAGGATATATTTTTGCCTAGAAGATCCTATGGGACTACTTGGATTCAGGTATATAGTTTAAGAATCATTTTGAAGGTCACTGACTTGTTCGAGTTTGAGAATGTTACTGACTTCACTTCTTTCTCATCGATGGAGTGGTTGGATTGAACCTGTGGTTCTCAAACTTTGGTGTGTATCAGAATCACTGAAGAACACACTTGACTGGGCCGCACCCCAGAGTTTCTGACTCAGTAGGTCTAGGGTGGGCCCACTAATGTATGTTTCTTACAAGTTTCCAGGTAATGCTGACGTTGCTGGTCAGAGGGCCAAACTTTGAGAACCATTGGGATAGACAGTATCTTCTAAAGTTCTGTGATTCTTTTTTTTTTTTTTTGGCCGGTTCTTCCCACCCCCATCACTTTTAGCAGTGATCACTGCTTGATTTCTAAAGGATTATGTCATTTAAAAATTGCTCTATGGCAGACTGAGTTGTAAAAGTTTAAAATGGATTAAATTAATTTTATTTAGAATTTCTTGAGAACTCCATATATTTTCCAAAAATATTGGGTCTGTTAAAACTCAGATTGGGTGTTCCTACTTAGCTAAAGTAGAAATCCCCAGTTAAAATATATTAAAGTATTTCTGATGTTATTAAATGACAAAACTATTTGCTACTCCTTAAACCTAAATGTTGTATTAAATCTAACCAAATGCCTTTTATTTATTTAGAAGTGGTCTCACTCTGTCACCCAGGCTGGAGTGTAGTGGTACAATCATAGCTCATTGCAGTCTCAACCTCCTGAGCTCAAGTGATCCTCCCACCTCAACCTCCTGAGTAGCTGGGACTGCAGATTTGTGCCACCACACCCAGCTAAATGAAAAATATATTTTTTTCTAGAGATGGGATCTTGTCTTGTTGCACAGGCTGGTCTTGAACTCCTGGGTTCAAACCATCCTCCCACCCCTACCCTCCCAAAGTGCTGGGATTACAGGAATGAACTACTGTGCCTGACCAATTTATTTTTAGAAATGGAGTCTTGCTAGATTGCCTAGATTGCCCTTGAACTCCTAGGCTCAAGTAATGCCCCCACCTCAGCCTTCTGAATAGCTGGGACTACAGTGCATGACACTGCATGTGGTCTTCTCTTAATATGCAGCTACAGAGTATAATGCAGCACATTATATAGTTGTGGACTCTCTAGATAAAATGATTTTCGTGAGACATAGTTTTTTCTAGACAAAACTCCATGGATTTGGGTCCATAATAGACTGTGACAGCATTAACTTGGACATCCCCTGAAGATAACAGCCTCATGGAAGAATCAGGGTTGCAGGAAGGAAATGTCCATCAGGGGCATGGATGAGTACGTTAGGACACAGTCATTCCTGATTTTGATGACCTTGGAGAATAGTGGTGGCTCTGTAGTTTCTAAATGAGGGCACTGTGGGGCTGGAATCTGGTAGGAAAGGGGGTGGGGTTACTAGGAGACTTGTCTTCAAGCAGTGCTTGCATAGCAAGCACACCGTTCTTACTTAGAGTGTATGTTTATGGGGAGGGAAGGTCTTGGGGAGGCATTTGGTAGAGATTCCAGGGCATTCAAAGAGGACAGATGGTGCTCTGGAAGCATTCCATGTTAAACCAGACTCCAGGTGCCGAGAATCAGATGGACTCAAGGTCTTAGTTGAATCGAAGTGAGGTTTGACAGTATATTCTAATACGATTGAATTTATTGGAGAGGAAAGAAAAGTTAAAACTTTGAGGAAAATGTATATAACTTGACCTGAAAGCAGAGAAATAGAAGAAATTGGTGAGCAGGGAATGGGAAGACAAAAATGGAATGTTGTAAGTTTTTAAATGTCCTAAACTTTTAAAAGACATATCAACTATGTCAAGACTAGTCAGTAGCACAGGGTTCTTTGTTAGAAAATAACAAATGAGTAAGTTTTCCTTTTTGTTTCTGGTGAACACTTTGCAATATCGCTAGGTGCTATTATTTGACTCATATCAAATGCCTTTCCAAAATTATGTCCAGAATTCGTGCAGTGCTTACATTTTTAGATTGCTTTATGATCGTTACCTTGTTTAAATCAAGTTTCTGGAAGGCACACATGACGCTTATTACTAGGCGTGCTTCATGGATTAGGAAACAAATCATTTGTATAGTGCAGACCACGAAGCTGGGCTGAGACCGTGAGACTTCTCTGCTTTTCACACTACCAGTTTTAGTTTTATCTTGAAATTGTATGTTGTCCCCCTGCTTTTATAAAAGGATTGAACCTTAAAATCTTAAGAGTTGATTTGGCATATGAGTAATTGATTTGAGACTGTGTTTCACGGACGCAGCTTTAGATTTTGACCACCTCTTTCTCTTTAAAAAGAGCTACGTGTGATTTGCTACCCAGATCTGTACTCATTTCTTGACTCAAATACGTATCTGTGACATAATCTTCGTAATTAAATCTGTGAAACTGTTTTGAATCCTTCAGACTTGACAGTGTGAGGCTGGGGTTGGCAGTCTGCTTAACAAGATGCTGGGACCACTTCTGAATTGGTGAATCAGGGAGCTGCTGTGTGATCGCCTCCCCAGGCTTTCCTGGAGTTTGTCTCTGCCACTTCCTCAAGCCCTTCAAAAAGGCTCCTGTACTTTAGAGAGTCAGGATGTTAATGACAGTTCTTTTTTCTTGTACTTGATAAGACTAGTGCTTAAGTGGCAGTGTCTGCCTTTGCCTTCTCCCATCTCTTTGTGCTCCTTTCTTCCAACTTCTCATGTTTCTGTTTCCCGCACAGCCAGGTGTCCAGCATCCCATGCTGACTTGTGGTTGGCCAGAACCCCCCTCGTGGATTTCCTCCACATTTTCCTCTTCCTCCTTAAGTGGGAAGTTCTCTTTCTGGTGGCTGTGACTGGTCTTATGTAGTTTGTTGGAAAAAGTATTGCGGTAGAGTAGTATTTGATACTGTGCTGCACCTCCAGGAGTGTCCAATCTTTTGACTTCCCTGGGCCACACGGGAAGAAGAACTGTCTTGGGACACACATAAAATACACGAAAACTATCAATAGCTGATGAGCTACAAAAAAAAAAAAAAAAAAAAAAATGCAAAAAAAAAATTGCAAAAACAATCTCATAGTGTTTTAAGAAAGTTTGTGAATTTGTGTTGAGCGCATTCAGAGCTGTCCTGGGCCACGTCTTGGACAAGCTTGCTTACAATATTTCCACTGGATTTCTAGTGCCAACTAGCTATGGAACCCTGCGAGAGATTTGAGTCTCTGCTCATCTGAAATGAGAGGTTGGATGGAGAAAGGTTTTTCCAGCCCTGAAATGCTGTGATTGAGATTATTCATACGGTGGTATGGTTGTAGATCCTCCCAGGAAACTCCAGCATTTGAAAGGTACCCAGTAATCAAGACTGGTCTCTGTAGGGGTGATACCTTTGAGTCCCCAGGTAAAACGATCTTGGACTCCTTAAATTAGACTGCCTGCCGTGTGGCTGGCCCTCTTCTTCAGGAGTTAGGGATGGGTCAGGAGGGCACCCTTCTCTTTTTTTTGTGCTATCTACGTTAGAAGACCTGAATCTTGAACCTGGATTACACTTTGGAAAAGTTGCTGACACAGGTGTGAAATACTCTGCTGCTTTTCATCTCCACGAAGGAGGCAGTCACCTTCTAAGGTCATTCTTTCGGTGATGGTATTTAAACCGCTAGGGGAGTTTCTGGGAACCTGCTTCATACCTCTGTCAATTCTTGTACAACTCATAAAAAAATGCCACTTCAGATCTTTCTCTTGCAAAATTGTGTGTGGCTTGTGACCATAAGTGCTAGTGTCCTATTTCTAGGGACATTTTTGTTAGTACTGAATCTTTTTGTTATGTTCACCAAGCTACTTATCTGTCCATTGTCAAGGCCACTGACAGTTGTTTTGCTGTCTGCTTTTGTATTGATGTATCATGCATTCATTGCACATATTGTTTATTTTTAAAACTCTGTGTTTATCTTTTTTGTTTATGTTTCCAGAGAGATTAGTTACTGCTATGCTAAGAACATTTATTTAATCCTTTGTCCTTAGTGTCATTCATATTCCTTTAGCTATTCCTAGTTTTTAGCTGTTTAGAATTTTGTAAGACCTACTTTTTATAGGCTCAGTTCCAAAATAATTTGTGGTGACTCTTCTATTTTTAGCATGTATTGCCTGAAAATTCAGGTATTTAATAGCAAATGAAAATTTTTTTTTTAATGCCGTTTATTTTGGATTTTATCTTTGAAATCTGTAGTTTGTTTTATGCCTCTTAGCTTACAAAAAGTTACTCTGCTTACACGTCTCTTATTTTTATGGAAAAAGATATAAAATCCCCCTTTACTCCTCTTTTTAAAGGATTTTAAATTGAGATTCTTTCTGCTGCTAATTTAGTTCTCCTGAAAAAGAAACATAGGGGTTTGTTCTTTGCCATATATCTTTGTTACTACCTGACAAGCAGTTTGGAGCAAGGATTTTATAGGCTTAATCAGTACCCTGTTTAGTCGTTTCATATCATCTGCAGAATGTTTTTGAGATACATGTTTTTTAAAAATAAAATATTATTTGGGATTCTAAACAACAGAAATACCCAAACAACAGAATTGCTCTAAAGTTTTAAAAGTGATCATGTGTGTGAGAAATCATGCCTTGCAATAACCGAAGAACATTTGCTCTTCTGTGGGAAACAGTGGCAGCACGTCCTGGCTCATTCTGTGTCTGAGTGGTCCAGCCTCTTACCCCAGAAAGCCGTCAGCATTGTGGAGGGAGACCACAGTGGCTCCCGAGAGTCCATTGGCAATGCATGCATTCTGACTGCATTTATTGTTGTTTTTGGAGAGTAACGGTTGTTTTAAAGCACTGAACTGTGATTGCATAAATACTCATCTTACTTCCTAAAACGTGTTTTTTGATCATCATGCTCTTTTGGAGTAAGAACTGTAAGCTCTGGTAAGATTACTCCTCAGGAACATGTTGGGTCTTGGACATTGCAGGTCAGTCATGTAGGGCAGCGGTCCCCAAACTTTTTGGCACCAGGGACTGGTTTGTGAAAGATAATTTTTCCACGGATGGCTGGGGTGGGGGATGGTTTCAGGATGATTCAAGCACATTCCATTTATTGTGCACTTTATTTCTATTATTATTACATTGTCATGTATAATGAAGTAATTATACAACTCACCATAATGTAGTATCAGTGGGAGACCTGAGCTTGTTTTCCTGCAACTAGATGGTCCCATCTGGGAATGATGGGAGACAGTGACACGTCATCAGGCATTAGACTCTCATAAGGAGCCCACAGCCTAGATCCCTCACATGCGCAGTTCACAGTAGGGTTGGTGCACCTATGAGAATTCAGTGCCGCTGCTGATCTGACAGGAGGCAGAGCTCAGGAGGTAATGTGGGTGATGGGGTGCGGCTGTAAATACAGATGTAGCTTTACTGGCTAGTTCACCGCACACCTCCTGCTGCGTGGCCCAGTTCCTAACAGGTCATGGACCAGTACCTGTCTGTAGCCCGGGACTTGGGGACCCCTGACCTAGAGTATTCTGGACTGTAGACTCTTGTGTTCCTTTTCATGCATTGGAATCTTCCTAGTCTTCAACAGGGAGTCTAGGAGCAGGCACAAGGAAACATGTCCCCTCTGGGTAAACTTTCTGTCCAAAATTAAAACAAACAAAAAACCGGAATACGTCTGGAATCTATCTGAGCGTTTTGTGGATGCCGGCCCACCCTGGCCCTGGCATATCAGCAAGCCAGTTGTGGACCATTCTTTTCCTCCCTATTTATTGTCTTTTTTTCCTGAGTTCTTTACTCACTCAGTTTCCTCCCTTTTTTGTCTTTTTTGGTTCCTTTCCATTTCTTCTCTTCTTTTTCCTTTTACTTTCTTCCGTTCCTCATACGGATAGCCTAGTAAACATCCTACACTTACCGTAGGCATTTTTTTTTCTTTTTTTAGCCTGATTAATAGCAGTCCAAAACTAAAGACAAATTTTACTCTGATATTATAGTCTGTAAAATCGCATGCTGGTGCGAATTATTTATTTGTTTGCTTATTTATTTTTTTGAGATGGAGTTTCACTCTTGTTGCCCAGGCTGGAATGCAGTAGGACAATCTTGGCTCACTGCAACCTTCACCTCCTGGGTTCAAGCAGTTCTTCTGCCTCAGCCTCCCAAGTAGCTGGTATTACAGGTATGCACCACCACACCCAGCTAGTTTTATATTTTTAGTAGAGATGGGGTTTCACCATGTTGGCCAGGCTGGTCTCGAACTCCTGACCTCAGGTGATCCACCTGCCTTGGCCTCCCAAAGTGCTGGGATTACAGGCATGAGCCACCGTGCTTGGCCTGGAGTTTCACTCTTGTTGCCCAGGCTGGAATGCAGTGGGGTAATCTTGGTTCACTGCAACCTCTACCTCCTGGGTTCAAGCAGTTCTCCTGCCTCAGTCTCCCAAGTAGCTGGTATTACAGGCATGCACTACCATACCTGGCTAATTTTATATTTTTAGTAGAGATGGGGTTTCACCATGTTGGCCAGGCTGGTGTCTTGAACTTCTAACCTCAGGTGATCCATCCACCTCAGCCTCTCATAGTGCTGGGATTACAGGTGTGAGCCACTGTGCCTGGCCCAGAGTTTCACTCTTGTTGCCCAGGCTGGAATGCAGTGGGATGATCTCAGTTCACTGCAACTTCCACCTCCTGGGTTCAAGCAGTTCTCCTGCCTCAGTCTCCCAAGCAGCTGGTATTACAGGCATGCACCACCACACCGGGCTAATTTTATATTTTTAGCAGAGACGGGGTTTCACCAAGTTGGCCAGGCTGGTCTCTTGAACTTCTAATCTCAGGTCGTCCACTCACGTCGGCCTCCCAAATTGCTGGCATGACAGGCGTGAGCCACTGTGCCCAGCCAGTGCTAATTATTTCTGAGGAGTTTAACATGTTTATGTAGCATATTTCAGGTTGAATGAAAAAGATATGTGAAATGTATCACTTCCCCAGCTTTTTTTGATATTTAAATAGGCGTTCAAATAGGTTTCAGATTGGTGTTTAGACTTTCAAATTTAAATAGGCATTCAAATAGGTTTCAGATTGAAGTTTAAAGAGCAGTTTGCCTAAGTTTTGGTAATAAATAACTATATAGAATTTCAGGATCCTTTCTACATACGGAGATTTTTGGTAAACAAAGATATTGTTTGGGTTAAAGTAGTATTTTTAAATTTCTTAAACTATAGCAGAGTTTGGTATGTAAAAAAAAGTAGTAGAGTGAAATTTGTGTTAAATAGCAGCTGACCTATGCCACTCTCAAGGAGCACCGTGTATTCCAGCTGTAAGGGCCTTCAGAGCTCATTGAGTTCAATCTTCTCATTTTATAAATGAGACAATTTACTTAAACTTACACACCTGGTTCACAGTATGGATGACCACAGTTAGGTCTTCCACCTCCCTGTCCACTGTACTTTTTGGGCAGAAAGATAAGGTTAGGAAATTTAGAAGTGAAGTGGACAGAATGAGCATGAGAAGACCACTGTATTTGAGTTCTCAAGCAAGCTTTGACTTTAACTTCTGAGTTACGAGATGTTGGACTTAGGTGTGTTTAACCTCTTTGGATCCTAATTTTCGGAGGGTTGTATTTTTAGGTCCTTCTGAAGTCCATGACATAATCAGGTGAAAAAAAAATGAAATAGGTTTCAATTCTTCTTATTGTAGGTTTGTGCAATTTCAGTTTAAGTAGATATCCCTATTTTTTAGTAACATTCCTTTTTTTTTCTCGTTAGTGAATCAGCTTTTCATCGTGTGTTGTTGTTAGACACAGGTTGTCTGAGTCAACGTGCTAGTTGCCTCTGTATTCAGATGTCTCTAGCATTGTGTTGATTAACTGAAGTTAACACACTTTAAAAGGCAGGTCTTCCCTGTTTTCAAACTGCAGGAATATCCCGTGGACACGTTACTCAGAAGTACTCTTTTTCAAGTGGTTTACACTTTCTTACAGTCTTCAAGAGTAATTTCATCATGTAAGTAAAATTTAAGGTAATTTTGCTCCTCTAACTTCTAGAGCTGCTTTATTTATGGTCGTGGAGCAGGTTTTTTCATTCTTAGTAAGATAATCTGGCATTGTTTGTGGCAGAGAGAAGACAGTTCTAACAATGTGGAAGGATGGGAAAGATGAGATGAGTTTAAAGTGCTGAAGGAAAGCTGAAAGACTGGAGGTGTTTTTAAGAAGACTGCCAGTGAGCTTTGAGACCTTTTCCCCATTGCCTAGCAGTAGTTCCCAAATTGTTTTAAAAACCCATTCTAGGCTGGGTGTGGTGGCTCATGCCTGTAATCCCAGCACTTGGGAAGGCTGAGGCAGGAAGATTGCTTGAGTCCAGGAATTTGAGACTAGCCTGGGCGACATAGTGAGACTTTGTCTTTACCCAGGTGTGGTGATGTGTGCCTGTGATCCCAGATACTCAGGAAGTTGAGGCAGGAGGATTACTTGGGCTTGGGAGGCCGGGGCTGCAGTGAGCTGTGATCATGCCACTGCACTCTAGTCTGGGTGACAGAGTAAGACCCCATCTCAAAACAAAACAACAAACCATTCTTTCAGTGAACACTTTTTAAATACCTGTTATGTGCATGGCATGAGTTAGGTGCTGTGGGAATTACAAAAGAATTATTCATCTAGGGCTTTTTGCTGTAGGTGCTTACTTTCTAGCTGAGTTCCCAATACTTAGGCCATGAAATGGTGAAGTGCAGTGAAGGAGTACGCGCAGAGAGTGCTCTAGGTGAGAAGGGAGAAGGGACAACGGTAGGGGAAGACTCCAGGGAGCCATGGAATCTGAGCAATTTGAAGGACCAGTAGTAAAGAATAGCTAAAAAGAACTCATTTTAATTTTCTTTTGGGAGAATGCAAGGGAAGTGGTTGGGCTAGGTTAGGACATAGGCTTGGGAGCTGGGAAAGAACCACTGTATGTTTTAAAGTGTAAACCAAACAGTGGCAGAGGCAGATCTCAATCAGTTTAGAGGTTTATTTTGCCAAGGTTGAGGACGCGCCCCCGAAAAAGAAACACAAGTCACAGTAGGATCTGTGTCTTGTGCTTTTTCCGAAGAGGAATTTGGGAACTTCAATATTTAAAGTGGAAAGAGAAAGCAGGAGGGGAAGGAAAAAAAAAGGAGAGTGGGTAGGCAATGAGGCAAGTGGTTACATTCTTGGGAGGCTCTGATTAGTACTGCTCAGTGAATCTACATTTTTACATGTGAAAAGAAAGGAGTGGGGGGAAAAAGTCGATTATGCATTCGTCTTGTGCTCAGTAAATCTACATTTTACGTAAGATAAAGTAAGCATGTGAAATTACAGCTGTTTGGGAACAAAAGTAAGGCAGTTTTTTCGTGATTCAGTTTCCAGGCTTAACTTTCCCTCTGGCATAGTGAGTTTGGGGTCCTGAGATTTTATTTTTCTTTCACAGTGGCGAATGAGGGAGACCCCATGGAAATAATACAGGCTTTTTCCCTAGCTTTTTATAATATTTTGAAAATTTCACACTTAAAAAAATAGTACTGTGAGCACCTGTATACCCTCCGTCTGTATTCACTAGTTAACATTTTGCTGTGCTTGCTGGCTTGTTCCAGGTGTGTGTATTTTGAACCATAGGTGGTAACCACGCATATTTGTATTATTTTGCCTCATCGTTTGAATGTAAGTTGCAGACATCATGACATTTCACCTCTAAATACATGCTAAGGAGGACTGTTTTCTATATATACCTGCCAAACTGTTGTCACACCCACAAAGTCTAGTATTGATGCAATAACCTGGCTTAACATATAAAAAATATTTAAACATGAAAGAGTGTTTATTTTTCTTAAAAAAATGTCAGACTTGTCTGGGACCACGTATATTGAATAAATTGGTGTGGTGAGGCTAGAACCACAGAAACTGGTTTACACATATTTGAAGAGTCATATGTAGCCATAAAATAGAAAGAGGAAGCTCATTGTATTCTGATCTGCTGTACAATGAAATCCTGAGTAAGAACAAGGCGTAGAAGAATGTGAAAAAAGAGAGTTTATAAACATTTGCATGTATATAGATATAATATTTCTGGAAGGATAGAAAAAGAACCATAATATTCCATGCTTTTGAGATAAGACATTAGGTATCTGGGGGACAGGTGGACTTTTCTCTGAATACTCCTTTTTTACCTTTTATGTTCTATTTTGCATTTTGAACTATGTGAATATTACTTATTCAGAAATAAATGGTAAAGAAGCACGCATAGGCTTTTGTTGTTACCATTATTAGCTCTGTAACATGTAGGAGCATACTTCTCTTTACAGCCTAAAAAGATTTGGAGAATGAGACGTGAGGCACAGACAATGGAGAAAAATTTTATTATTTCAGTTTTGAAGGGTGTTTTAGTCCATTAGAGCTATTGTAACAAACTGTTGTCGACTGGTTGGTTTATAAACAACAGACATTTATTTCTCACAGCTCTGGACGCTGGGAAATCCAAGATCAAGGTGCTGGCAGATTCAGTATCTGGTGAGAGTCAGCTTGCTGGTTCATAGATGGCACCTTCTCCCTGGGTCTTCACATGGTGGAGAGAAGCAGCAAGCTCTCTGGACCCTTATGAGGACACCAGTCTCATTCCTAAGGTCTCTATCCTCATGACCTCATCTAACGCTAATTATCTCCTAAAGACCCTACCTCCTAATCCTATCATCGGGGAGTAGGGTTTCAACATATGAATTCTGGGGAGACACAAGCCTTCAGTCCATAACAAAGGGAAATTTGCTATTTGTGCCACTTTTTAATAGACTGAGATACTCATGGTGTAAGAAGTTATTTTTTCAGGAGCTGCTAGTAGGGAGAGTAGGGGCTTGATGGGAGTCTGATATCCAGGAAGTAATGGAATTTCACAAGGGAAAGCACAAAGGAAGGTGTAGTAGAAGTGCAGAAGATGATGACTGGGATTTAGAGTTTGCCTTGTTGATATATTCATACTATTTTTTGAGATGGGGTCTTGCTCTGTTGCCCAGGCTGGAGTGCAGTGGTACAGTCTCGGCTCACTGCAGCCTCTATCTTCCAGATTCAAGTGATTCTCGTGCCTCAGCCTCCAGAGTAGCTGGGATTACAGGCGTGCACCACCTTGCCCAGCTAATTTTTTTATTTTTGTAATAGTAGAGATGGAGTTTCACCATGTTGGCCAGGCTGGTCTCAAACTCTTGACCTCAAATGTTACCTGCCCGTCTTGGTCTCCCAAAGTGCTGGGATTACAGGAGTGAGCTACCATGCTTGGCCTATTCATACCATTTTTTGAGGACAAAAGATGGTGTGTTAAAAAAGTTGCTAAGAGAAAACATTTAGAAATAATGTCTGCCTATTTTTTCAATTAAAAAAATCATGTTTCTAATGCCTGATATTTTTTAAAAGACAGCTTCTTAGATTTTACTGAAGATTATGTGAAGGTTAAAAGAAAGCCTTATTGGGTAAATGCTATAAATCTGTTATTAGTAAGTTATGTCTATTTGATAGCAGTTTGATTATTTTGTGTGATAATTTTTATATAATTATATGATGAACTTCTGTGATATTTACACTTTAAAATTGCTTTTTCTCTGTTTTGAGATGTTGCATGAAATGTTAAAATTAATTTCGGAGTTAACTCAGCCATAGTTTATTTTCTATTTTGTTAATGATTAACACGAAGTTATCGATTGGTACTTAGAGCCTCTTCTCTTGAAGGCCAGTGTTTGTTAATTAGTGAGTGTTGAATTGCTCCCGGTGTCCATTAGGCATCTTGTGGTTAATGGAGACAGATGGTCTGCCCTTGATAGATGCTTCTGGAAAGTTAACATTTCAGCAGTGGCAGTTACATTCCTGTCAGGCAGGACTTCAGGAAGAGAGGAACTCTGTACCATTTGATCCGAATTCCCAGGTGTGACTTTGCAGGTGAAGAAATTTGATTTTATCAATTCATTTAGGGTGGATGGAGATTGTGAGACTGAGTAAAGCTATCCAAGCCAAGCAAGCTTACATGAGATTGAATTCTCCAGTGTATTAGTTGGCAGTGGGAGATGTGCTGTAGCCAGCTGTAGACTTTTTGAAAGAATGAAACTTGGATCAGAACTTTTGTTGGTGAGCATAGAGATAAGATGGGAAAGAACTGGATACTTTCAAGCTGTCTGTGAAGCCATGAGGATTTGACAGAGAACTCTTTCCCTTCCGGGGCTATCCTGCCTAAAAAAATGGAGCCCAGGCTGGGTGCGGTGGCTCATACCTGTAATCCCAGCACTTTGGGAGGCTGAGGCAGGAGGATTGTTTGAGACTAGGAGTTTGAGACTAGCCTGGGCAACCTGGCGAGACCCCATCTTTACAAAATTAAAAAATTAGACATAGTGGTGCATGTCTGCAGTCTTAGCTATTTGGGAGGCTGAAGTGGGAGGATTGCTTGAACCCTGGATGTTGAGGCTGCAGTGAGCTGTCATTGTGCCACTGCACTCCAATCTGGGTGATGGAATGACCCCCTCTCTCTCTCAAAAAAAAAAAAAAAAAATATATATATATATATATAGTGTGTGTGTGTGTGTATATATATATGGTTACACACCCACACATTTATGAACAATGTTTGGTTTCGCTTGTTTTTTATCTTTATGTAGCAGAATCATACTGGATATATTTTTCTGTACTTATTTCACTAAACATTAGGATTTTGATGTTTTAACAGTGCCGATGCATGTAGCTCTAGGTGATTAATTTTCATTGCTGTTTAGCTTTCCATTGTATGAAACTATGCCATAGTTTCATAGTATGAATATGCCGATTTCTCCATTCTCCTGTTGACTGATGTTTGGGTTTCATGATTTTTGCATTGTGAACAGTGCTGCGAACACTTGTAAACTTGTTTCTTGGAGAATGTGCGCAGTCTGTACAGATTGTATTCTCTCTTTATTGTATTACATAAAGAGGTACAAATAATTTCTATGTTCCTGTATTTACTCAAACAGCTGATGTTAACATGAGAATATTAGTATGGAATTAAGGTCATTTATGAATGTTGTTAAGTTAATTCAGTTGATTTCAAGTTCTGTCCTGAATAAAAGCAATATTTTTCATAAATGACTATTTCACACTTAAAAATATTGAAAAACACTAGAAGATAGTAACATTCCATAATATCACCACCCTCATTTGGTAATTATAAAATTAGGCTGTAAAAATTTTGTTTTACTATCAGTCCTATCTGCCTCTGCCAAAACACACCCCAACCCCTTTACTTAGAAATAGTTTATCACCATTACCAATTATGCTTTTCACCTTTACTTTGTGCTTAGAAAAGTCATCTCTATACATTTGCACATATTATTAAAGATATATATGTATGTATATCTCATTTTTAGACAATAGCATGTAAATGCAATTTAATTTTTTTTTCCCCTTCTTGTTGAATGTTTTTTCAAAAATCAGGATATTGGCCAGGTGCGGTGGCTCATGCCTGAAATCCTAGCACTTTGGGAGGCCGAGGTGGGCAGATCATCTGAGGTTAGGAGTTCAAGACCAGCCTTGGCAACATGGCAAAACCCCATCTCTACTAAAATACAAAAATTAGCTGGATGCGTTGGCGTGCACCTGTGATCCCAGCTACTCATTCGAGAGGCTGAGACAGGAGAATTGCTGAGACAGGAGAATTGCAAGACTCTGTCTCAAAAAATAAATAAATAGGCCGGGCACGGTGGCTCATGCCTGTAATCACAGCACTTTGGGAAGCCGAGACGGGTGGATCACCTGAGGTCAGGAGTTCATGACTAGCCTGGCCAACGTGGTGAAACCCCATCTCTACTTAAAAATACAAAAATTAGCTGGACGTGGTGGCACGCACCTGTAATCCCAGCTACTGGGGAGGCTGAGGCAGGAGAACTGCTTTAGTCTGGGAGGCGGAGGTTGCAGTGGGCTGAGATCGTGCCATTGCACTCCAGCCTGGGCAACAAGAGCAAAACTCGGTCTCTAAATAAATAAATAAATAAATAAAATTGGGATATTAACACTGATACTATAATATTATCTGACTGTAGACCTTATTCAGATTCTGTTATCCCCAAAATATCTTTATAGTAAGAAATTACCAGATCATATGTTACATTTGGTTAACCTGGAACAGCTTCTCAGTCTTTCTGTGTTTTGTGACTTTGACGTTTTCGGAGAGTACTTGGCAATATTACATAGTGTCTTTCAACAGTGGTTTGTTTGTTGCTTCCTCGTGCCTGTATTCAGGTTTTGTGTTTTCCGTAGAAATACTACATGAGGGATGCTGTGTTCTTCTCAGTACATCTTATTCAGAGGCACGTGATGTCTGTTTGTCTCACCACTGGTGATATTAACTTAGATCCCCTGGTTAAGGTCAGGTTTCTGTTAGATTTTCTGGTTTCTCGTTTTTCTCGGAAAGTTACTGTTTCCTTTATTTCCAATAATAATTGTGTTATGGAATGATATTTTTAGATTTCGTTAATGTCCTGTTACTCCTCACACGTTTAACCCTAGGCTTTTAAAATCTATTGATGCTTGTGTGCATCATTTATTCTTATGATGGCTGCCTAATGGCGATTTTGAAAAGTCCATCATTTCTTCATTTATTTATAGTTGACTTTCTTCCCCCAAAAAGAGCTCTCTCTTCAATCTCATTTATTTATTTCAGTGCATATTCATGGATTCTGATATTAGTCTTAATTTGTTGTTATTACGTATTTTGATGCTGAAATTATCCCAGATTTGGCCAGTAGGAGTTTCTTCAAGCCGCCTCCTGTGTCTTTTGACACATCTCCTTCGTTCTTTGAACATGTTCTTTCTTGTGCATGTAGAATGTTTCTCATTGCATACCTTCTCTGCCTCAGCCCTAGAATCAGCCAGTTCTCTGAGAAACTCTGTATGAGAGTGTCTGCTTCTCCATAGCCTGGCCAAGAGTGACTTTTTTTTTTTTTTTAAATTTTTGCCAATTTGATAGTTGAGAAATAGCATCTTGATGTAATTTAAATTTGTATTTTTTCCACTATAAGTGGAATTGAACATCTTTTAATATGTCTAAGGGATATGTGTGTGTGTGTGTGTGTGTGTGTGTATAAGTATATGTGAGTGTATGTATTTTCCCATGTCCTTTGCCCATTTTTCTGTTGTTTTTGTCTTTCAGAGTTCTTTATATATTATGGTTATTACTCCTTTATCTGTGATATGATGCAAATATTTTCTCTTATTTTATCTGTTGCCTTTTGTTTACAATAGAGTGTTTTTGACCATATAGAAATTTTAAAAAAGTATGTAGTCAAATCGATCAATCTTTCGGTCTTCCCAATTTTGAGTTGTAGGTAACAAACCTTTTCCTGCATCGAGATGAGAGAATTCACCTTTTTTCCCCCTTCTCGTGGTAGTATGGCTTCATTGCTTTACATTTAGATCCCTGATTCATTTGGAGTTTATTTTAGTATATGGTATGAGGTTTTCCAGTGGCTAGCCAATTATTTTAACATTGTGTTAATCCATTTTCACGCTGCTATGAAGACATACCCTTGACTGGGTAATTTATAAAGAAAAGATGTTTAATTGACTCACAGTTCAGCATGGCTGGGGAGGCCTCAGGAAACTTACAATCATGGCAGAAGAGGAAGCAAACATGCCCTTCTTCACATGACAGCATCATGGAGATGTGCCAGACAAAAGGGAGAACAGCCCCTTATAAAACCATCAGATCTCATGAGAACTCACTATCACACGAACTGTATGAGGGTAACCACCCCCATGATTAAATTACCTCCTTACTGGGTCCTTTTCATGACACGTGGGGATTATGGGAACTATAATTCAAGATGCGATTTGGGTGGGGACACAGCCAAACCATATCAAACATCATTTATTAAATAGTTTTTGCCTTGGTGATTTTAGATGCCACCTTTATCATATACAGTACTGAAACTTCATCTGCACTTGGGTCTGTTTTTGAACTTTCTGTATTACTCTGTTGGTTTTTCTGTCTATTCATGTGTCAGACACTTTTCATCATGGAGGCTTTAGACTATAATTTAACGTCCGGAAGAACTCATCCTTCCCTCTAGTGTGTGAGTGTTTTCCTGGCTGTTACTGCCTATTTATTTTTCAGTATGAGGCTTAGTATCAGTTGTATATCTTCATTTAAAAAACTTGGTTTATTTATGAGGATTACATTAAATTTCTAAATTAATTTATGATGAACTGACATTTTATGTTAACTTGTTCTATCTGAATATAAGAGATGTCTATTTGTTAAACTCTTCGTTTGTGTCTTAATAATGCTTTAAAGTTTTCCTCAGATGTGTTTAATACATTTATTTTAAAATTTATTCTTAAGTACTCAGTTTTCTTTGTGCAGCTTGCTTTGTTTCCACTTAATATATCACATACAGCTGAACAGGTCAGTACGTGTTGATCTATTTCATTTTAAAAAGTGGATCCATGGTAAGTTATGTCTGTGTATCTGTTAGTATGGGGGAATGTGAGGGTAGCAGAAGTCATAATTTCTATCTTAAATAACTAAAACATAGTTTTGGAAATCAGATATGTTTATGTACATTAAAAAATATAAAAAAAATTCCTGTGTGGGTATTCAATTCAATTCCTTGAATTGAGCCTAGAAGAAAGTGTTGAATTTAGTTTAGTGGAGAGGACCAAAAAGGACATTTCGTGTGACAATGGCATAGACTAAAGTAGAGGCAGAGTTTCACCATGTCGTGTGAGGTCAGTGATATAACTGGCCCAGATGATGTTTCTGTACTCAAAGATAGAGTAAGGGCAGTTATTGGACAACTTGAGTGCCCAAAGAAAGCATTTGGATTTGTCACACTGGCAGCAGAGGCCTTCTGAACTACTAATCTATTGCAGTGTAACAAATTATCCCCAAATTTAGTGGCTTAAAACATCAATCAACATTTATTATCTCTAACAATTTTTGTATGTCCGAGATTTGGGATCAGATTAACAGTATTCAGGCTTGGGGTCTCTTGTGGTGAAGTCAAGATGATAATCAGGGCTGGACATGGAGGCTCATGCCTCTAGTCCCAGCACTTTGGGAGGCTGAGGCAGGAGGATTGCTTGAGCCTACGAGTTTGAGACAGCTTGGACAACATAATGAGACCCTATCTCTATTAAAAAAATAATAATAAATTTTAAATAGATGTTAGCCAGTCTTCAGTCATCTTAAGGCTTTATTGGGGCTGGAGGATCCTCTTCCAAGATGGTGCACTCACATGGCTGGCAAGTTGGTGCTGGTTGTTGGTGGGAGGGCTCAGTTCCTCCCCTTTGTGGAACTCTTCACAGGATTGAGTGTCCTTATGACATGGCAGCTGCACTCCCCAGATAGAGCGATTCAAGAAAACAAGACAGAAGCTTCAATGCCCTTTTTGACCACGCGTTGGAAATCATCCCCCATCACTCTCACCGTGTTCTCTTCCTCAGACACAAGCCAGTAAATTCTGCCCACATTCAAGGGAAGGGGAGCTAGGTTTCACCTTTTAAAAAGAGGTGTGTCAGAGAATCTGGGAACAGATTTTACAACCACCACACTATCCTAAAGAGGAGTGATGGTATAATTTTGAAAAAGAAAAAAGTCTGGGATCCAGAGAAAGATTAATCTGGAGTAATGTCAAAGATGAATGGAAGAAAGGGAGAAACAGGAGGTGGATCGTAGTGATGCGATCTAGCAGTCAAGTGATGAATTTAGTTGGGAGCAGTGAGAGGGCAGAGGTAGGACACATGGAAGGGAGACAGCAGAATCCCTTCCCCTGTGATGGTTGAGTTTTCAATGACTGACTATGTAGAGAAAATCAGGGCAGTGACTTTGGGGAAAGCCATGGTTTGGGATGTGATCAGGAAGGGGAGCTGGGTCTGTTGGATTAGAGAGAAAGAAGAGCCAATTGGGTTCCTGCAGGATGGAAAAAAGCAGAGTGATCAAGAGCTTCAGATGTTGCAGAATTCGCAGAGAATGATGTTTGAAAAGAATGCATTTGCCTGCAAGGTTATTATAGGTGACAGCAGTTTAAGTGGAGTAGAGCAATTTTGGAAATTGGATTATAACATTTAATTCGATGATTAACTTTTTACAAAGTGCTTGAGGTGGGAGGATGAGGGGCTGGTATACCATTCACGACTCAGATTTTGAGATCTTATGTCTTTCTGCCTCCCGATAGTACCCCCAAGACTCCCTGGAATGGCACTTCCACTTAGCTCTTGGATTGAGGGCAATGGAGGAGGATTTTACCTCACTCATTTTCAGGGACTCTTTTAATTGCATGTGAAATCAACTGACTTTATTATTTTTTTACTTTACATATCGCTTTTAACTATCCTCATGTGTGCTCTCCCCAGCCCCATTCATTTCCCTTCCTTTCCCTTCTCCCTGGTCGGTAAGCATTTCAGATCATGATCCAAGACAAAGATCTATTTTTCTTCTCCCTTACCTCCCAACTTCAAGCATGATTCTATGATTCATATACTTTGTTAACTGAACTTGCAGGGATGCAATTAATATATAAAAAATATAATTAAAATTGCAACCGGCAAATGTGAATACTAAATTGAAAGAGTCTTGGTTTTTGAATTTTAATTTTAATTTTTTGTAGAGATGGGGTCTTGCTGTGTTGCCCGGGCTGGTCTTGAATCCCTGGCCTCAAGTGATCCTCTCACCTCAGCCTCCCAAAGTGCTGGGATTACAGGCATGAGCCACCACACCCGGCCTTATTTAGTATTATTTTATGTTCTGTATCTGTACATAGATTTAATCTGTTTTCAAATTAGTGAAATAATTATCAATAAGATGGAGCAAAAACATGAAAATAATTTAAAAATGTCTTTATGTGACATAACACAGATTTGTGTAGGGATATGAGATTAAGTCGACCAAAGATGGTGTAGTAAAACACTGACAAACCCAGAAATTAAATGTGAGTTTTCTCTGTAACATGGTGTGATGATGATTATATTATTGTTATTTTTTCTGATAGGGCTATTTTCCTTTGAAGAAGAAATGTTGGGTCCATTTAAGACTTAAACTAAATTACAATAGCATTAATAACTATGGTTCCAAATTAGGAGTAGTCTTTATGCTGTGAAAAAAGAAAAACTATTGTTGATAAGTTCATTTTAGCACAAAAGGATAGGATTGTTCTCAGTAACATCATCTTTGAATAAATAGGGCGGCCTCTGATGATGTAGCCTCATTTTGCAGTGTGCGTGGGAGGTGAGCATAGAAGAGACAAAAGGGCCAGGGGATGTTGAGAAGGAATAGCAGAAGGGAGGGACACCTGGTGCCTTCACTGTGGATGGCACAGATCGTAAGTGACTGGAGGGGGCAGAGGCTCTGACTGTGTCAGTACTGCCATTAGGTATTCATTACATAGACATTAAGCTTTTTCTGTGTGTCTGTGGGTGTGAGAGAGGGAGACAGGAAAAAAAGGGAGTGAGAATGTATATGTCTCCGGAGATCACTGACTGTGTTGTTTACTTTTACAGTTAAAGATCTAGGGCTAGATGCGGTGGCTTACCCCTGTAATCCCAGCACTTTGGGAGGCTGAGAGCAGGTGAATTGCTTGAGCCCGGGAGTTCGAGACCAGCCTGGTCAACATGGTGAAACCCCATCTCTACAAAAAATACAAAAATTAGCTGGGTGTGGTGACACACACCTGTGGTCCCAGCTACTTAGGAGGATTGGTTGGGCCCGGGAGGTCGAGGCTGAGCTATGATGATGCCACTAGCTATAGTCTAGGTGACAGAGAGACACCCTGTGTCAATTTAAAAAATAAAAAGATCTGGATATATTTGGAGATTCTATCATGGCTTTTACTCCTTGTACTTGAGCAATTGACAGAAAGTTAATCTGGTTAATTGATATATTTTCCATTTCCTGTTTCCCACTCATCCTATCCCCTCCTCTTTCCCTCTGAGTTCTCTGAGTCTCCCTTCAGACCTTGTGGGTCCTAGAAGCTTCCACCAAGCGTCCCTTCCATTTCCAGGGCCCCACAGTTGCTGGGCACATTGTCCTCCTATGTGTGCTCCTCTGTCTCCAGAATGTCCTGGGAATCACTGTATGTAGGTTTCTACAACCTGTGTTATTTTTGTCTGTTTGTTTGTTTTCGCTTCTCTGAGGGAGGAGCCAAGTTTCATCCGTGTAGCTCCACATGGAATAAATGTGAGTTGACTGAACAAATGAAAGATTTCCCCAAGCCTTGTAGTAGACGTGCTTGGACCATGGTGGTCCATCAGTGTGGCAGTGGAGTCCCTGAGCATTAAGGATTGGGAGACGTGTGACTAGAGAGGTAGACCACACAAGCCATGAAGCATCTAGGGGTGACTGCAAACTGAGTGAGGCAGGTCTCCTGGTCCTGTGGTGCTCCACAGAGAAGATTTATGGGATGGCTTGGAAGCAAGAAACAGATAAATGCAGTGCTGTGTGCTAAGCGTTGCAACCTCCTGCACAAACTGCTCTGGGCACTTAAATTAATTTGCACTCTGGGGGTTGGTCTGGGAAGATTGGCGTTTGAGTTGAGTCCTTAAGAGCGTGCAGTTGCTCACCAAATGGAGAAGAACAAGGAGCATGTTTCAGAAGCAGCATGTACCACACTGTAGAGGTGGAAATTGTCATTTTCTTGAGAAGTTGTAATGGAGCTTAAGGTTCAGGGGCATTGGGAGTGGGAAAGGAGCAGGAAATGAGATTGGAGAGGGCCATGTGTGTAATGCTGAATGACTGGCCTTCACCCCGTTGACTGTGGGGAACCACTGGAAGTTTTAAAATTAGAGGAATGGCGGAGATTCACGTTTTAGAAAATGCCTGGCAGCAGTGTGGAAGATGGACTGGAAGGGGAAGACTAAAGAGAATAGACAAGTTGGGAGACTCCTGCAAAGTCCACCTGAGTGCGGTGAAGGGCCTGGATTAGGCCTTGATAGCAGCGATGTGGTGGAGAAGACAAAGTTGCATATGATTTTGGAAGGTGGAATTTGCGTGACATACCGGAGCTACAGATAACAGTTGTGGGAGGGATGGAAGAATAGAGAAGGAAGAGTTTTTTAAGCTATAGCCATTGAATGGGAGAATAGAAAGGAAGCACCGAGTTTGGTTCCGGACATTTTATAGTGGGGCACCCAGATGGAGAGAACCAGCAGACGGAAACATATTCACACGTGTGTAAATGGGTGAGATTATATAAGGAGAGCTTGCTGAGCAAAACGAGAGAGGGTCACGCAGAGGACTCTGGGACACTCCAACATTTAAAGAGCACACTCAGGAAAAGAGCCATTTAAGAACTGTTCCAAAAGGAGACATAGCTACCAAGAGGTCAAGTTGAGATGAGCAGGAATACGAAGCCATTGGATTTGACCAGCCAGGGCAACAGAGTGAAACCCTGTCTCAAACAAACAAAAACAACAACCAAACTTTTCCAAAAGAATTTGTTATAAGATTTTAAAAATTACCAAGCACTTTTCAGTGTGTGTGTGTGCGCATGCGTGGCGGGTGTTAAATATACATAACATAAACTTTACCATTTAATCATTCTTGAGTAGTTTTTTTGGCATTAAGTACATTCACATTGTTGTACGACCATTACCACCGTGCATCTCCAGAACTTTTTCACTTCCCGTGATTGAAACTCTGTACCCATTAAACAACTCGCCATTTCCCTCTCTTCCATCCACTGACAACCACCATCCTACTTTCTGTCTTTATGAATTTGACTACTCTGGGAACCTCATACAAGAGGAATCATGCAATATTTGTCCTTTCGTGACCGGCCTGTTTCAGCGCAACATATTCAAAGTTCATCCGTGTTGTAACATGTCAGGATTTCCTTCAGCATTTTAAAAATATAATTTGAATATAGCTTTTTTTTTTTTCCAAGAAACAACTATTTACAACCATTACAAAGTCCTACAATATGCCACATCAGTTTTACACAGGGAAGGGAATTAGAAGAAGGGAATTCACGTCGATCACAGACATCCTGTTGAGCATGTGTCAGGCGCCATGCCAATTCCAAGTACTTCGTCTAACTCATTGAACCTCCATAACAATTCTGTGCGGTGACATTATTTCTCTCATTTTACAGCTGAATAAACTGATTTTCAGAGACTTACGTAGCTTGTGCAAGGCCACACAGCTGGCAAATAACTGAGCCAGGATTCAAATCCTGATCCTCCCAATACCCAAGGCCATGCTCTTTTTAGGACCCTTCGGTTCTCCCTGTGGTCCTTTCTCTAATTATATGACTCTAAAGGAGTCAAATCTCTTTGCTTTGAATTTAATGAAGTTGTGCTTTTTAAGGTTTTCCTGGTGTTCAGCAAATACACAAGGCTCCTCATGACATTAAACCGCTCTTATTTTGTATTTAACCTTTTAAGAACAGAATCAAGCATTTGCCAAAAGTAGAGAATTAATTGTGTAACTAATTAATTCAGTTAACATAGTTATTTGTTGAATGTTGTTTGATGTGTTTGTCCAACTTAATATTTGTCTGAGGTCATTTACAGAACTAAGTTGATTTGTAGGTTAGATTTCTGAAGGAAAATACTTTTTTAAAACTAAACTTGCAGTTTCTATTCTAATCACAAATAGAAAAGGAAGAAACTTTTTAAAATGAAAAATATTTAACCACTTATTTTTGAGGATCTCACAAAAACAAAGTATTATGCAAGTAATCTGACCATAGTATTTGAAGCCAAAAGCCACAGGTTGAGATTTGCCATGCTGAAGGTTTTTTTTTTTTTTTTTTAATCTACAAATGTTTCTTTGAATTCTTGAATGCTCTATCCTGTGCCAGTGAAAGATGTTTTTCTTTAAAGATCTTAGCAGTGACTGACATATCACTGTTTGAGCAGATGATCCTGAGAAAGTAATCAAAGCCATGTACAGAACAGGCGTTTCTGTAACTTGGGCCCTTCACGGAAGTAAGCCAATGGGCTTGTGTGTTGTTTGAAGACTGGGCTTATCTCTGCATCTTTGTTCAGTGTTTGGCTTTGAGAGCACCACTGACTCTGAGTTTCATCTGCACTCTGTGACCAATTGTGAGAGAGACCCAAAGTCTGAAGTTTATGTTGACGTTAGAAAGTCATTCTCTGAAGCCTGTTTTTGGAATGAGTTTAAAGAAGGAAGAGTACCAAAAGCCAGGTCTGGTCTTGTAGTGGATGTTTTGGAAAGAAAGGATCATGGTTCTGTGGGACCATAAGAGTGGATCAGATTACATTCTAATGTAATGATGAAAACAAAGACTAATAAATCAGAGGGACTCTAAAACATCCTAAAATCTTCCCTCAGGCAAATAATACCAGATCTTCGAGGGTGGATAATTGTTTTCTCTCCATTTTCTTTTTTCTTTTTCCTTGGAGATTGACAGAATTAAAAATGTGACAGCCCCCATCAGTGGTTCATTTAAGTGTTTTGGTATATAGGTGATTAGAAACCATAAAATATCTTCTGCTTTATTTTAAAGCTATTGTCTCGCTCAGACTGCATAATTTAAAGGCAACTGTGTAATCCATGTCTGTGGTGAAACATTTCTGATCCTAAAAGTCATGGACGAAAGGGGTCATTTGCCTACCTAGCGTCAAGGAGCTTAAACTGTAATCAGAAGTCCATGCATTATTGCTTTATTCAAATGTAAAGGGAAGATGAATGCTCAAGATACAGCAAAGGATCTTTTTAAAATATGCAATTTGTGTGACTCTTGCTGAGTCAGATGAGTGGGTGATGCTGGGCAGAGCTGTAGAAGAAAACTGACTTTCAGCAAGGGATAAGAATCCATGCTAAACAGGACAGGAGTGAGGCTGAGAACATGCTCAGGGAGAGTGCGGTGATTGGAATATTCGTCCCTTCCAAAACTCACGTTCACATTTAATCCCCAGTGTGGCAGTATTGAGAGGTAGAGTCTTTAAGAGGTGATTGGATCATGAGGGCTTTGCCCTCATGAATTGATTTACCCACTCATGGATTAATGGATTAATGGGTTAGTGGATTAATGGGTTGTCATGGGAGTGGGGCTTGTGGTTTTGTAAGAAGAGGAAGAGAGAGTGACACTCAGCCCCCTCACCATGTGATACCCTGCACTGCCTCGGAGTCTGCAGAGTCACCACCAGCAAGAAGGCTCTCACCAGGTACTGTCTCTCAACCTTGGACTTCCCAGTATCCAAAACTGTAAGAAATAAATTTCATTTCTTTATAAGTTATCCAGTTTCAGGTGTTCTGCTCTAAGCAACAGAAAATGGACTAAGACAGAGAGGGAAGCCTCTGGAAGGGGGAAGCCTGAGTGGTGAAGTGGTGAGTCCAGCAGCTGAGGAGAAAACTTTTGACCTGACAGGGCTAGATCTCAGACCCAGATGGAAAAGCACTTTCTCTTTTTACTTTGGGGCTTGAGAGAGTGCTCAGCCTGAGTCTAAGAGTGGAGGTAGACCAGCCTAACAAAAAGGACTGACTCCAAGGAATTGCTAGCCAGAGGGAAAAGAAAATAAATCATGGAAGTCTTGGGAGATGCCTTTTGATACTTTAAACCAAGCTTGTCCAACCTGCGGCCTGCAGGCCACATGTGGCCCTGGACAGCTTTGAATGCGGCCCAACACAAATTAGTAAACTGTTTTAAAACATGAGGTTTTTTTTTTTTGTATGATTATTTGTTGTTGTTGTTAGCTAATCACTATCATTAGTGTTAGTATATTTTATGTATGGCCCAAGACAATTTTTCTTCCAGTATGGTCCCAGGAAGCCAAAAGATTGGGTACCCCTGCTTTAAACCTACCATGATAATTGAATACTGTGAGATTTTTATGTGTAAAATTTAGTCCAGATGGCTAGCATTTGAATTCCCAGGATACACAGCAGTAATTTTTTTGTTTTTCATAGCAGTAAATTTTTTGGTGTTTTTGAACAAACTCAAGTCTGTTATTCACTGCAGAGTACCAAGTAGGAGATTCTCATTAGCAGATAAGAGAAAGCAAAATATGATGTCTTTACAGGAGAAAACTATGTGTTCAATTAAGATAGGGTGACAAAACCCAAGTGTGAAACCTACTAGTGGGGACTGGCAGAAAGATACCCTATTTTACACAGTATTCTGTCCTTACATAAAGTTATTCTCTAATTGGCATCTCTTGGAAAATGGCTGGATTTGGCCCACTTAAGTAGGTCCAGGAGGGGCAAAGACTTGGAGTTTATTCATTCATTTTGGGAGGAAGCCCAGAATAGTCAATAGAACTAAAGATATGACAGTAGTAGTAGGTGCA